>NC_059175.1:64168800-64479819 GCF_019923935.1 Bubalus bubalis | reverse complement strand
ATCATAAAGGATACAGAGAAAACACACACAGCCATGACAGAGACCATGTGAACTTAAGTGAGAAAATAACCTACAGCCCAGATTATTGTACCCAGCAAGGATCTCATTCAAATATGAAGGAGAAATCAAAAGCTTTACAGACAAGCAAAAGCTGAGAGAATTCAGCACCACCAAACCAGCTCTCCAACAAATCCTAAAGGATATTCTCTAGACAGGAAACGCAAAGAGTATAAAAATTCGAACCCAAAACAATGAAGTAAATGGCAACGGTATCATACTTATCAATAATTACTTTAAACATAAATGGGTTGAATGCCCCAACCAAAAGACAAAGACTGGCTGAATGGATACAAAAACAAGACACCTACATATGTGGTCTACAAGAGACCCACCTCAAAACAGGGGACACATACAGACTGAAAGTGAAGGGCTGGAAAAAGATTTTTCCATGCAAATAGAGACCCAAAGAAAGCAGGAGTAGTAATACTCATATCAGATAAAATAGACTTTAAAACAAAGGCTGTGAAAAGAGACAAAGAAGGTCATTACATAATGATTAAAAGATCAATCCAAGACGATATAACAATTATAAATATATATGCACCCAACATAGAAGCACCGCAATATATAAGACAAATGCCAGCAAGTATGAAAGGAGAAATTAACAATAACACAATAGTGGGAGACTTTAATATCCCACTCACACCTACGGATAGATCAACTAAACAGAAAATTAACAAGGAAACACAAACTTTAAATGATACAATAGACCAGTTACACCTAATTGATATCTATAGGACATTTCATCCCAAAACAATGAATTTCACCTTTTTCTCAAGCGCACATGGAACCTTCTCCAGGATAGATCACATCCTGGGCCATAAGTCTAGCCTTGGTAAATTAAAAAAAATTGAAATCATTCCAAGCATCTTTTCTGACCACAATGCAGTAAGATTAGATCTCAATTACAGGAGAAAAACTATTAAAAATTCCAGCATATGGAGGCTGAACAACACGCTGCTGAATAACCAAAAAATCACACAAGAAATCAAAAAAAGAAATCAAAATTTGCATAGAAATGAATGAAAATGAAAACACAACAACCCAAAACCTGTGGGACACTGTAAAAGCAGTGCTAAGGGGAAAGTTCATTGAAATACAGGCATACCTCAAAAAACAAGAAAAAAGTCAAATAAATAACCTAACTCTACACCTAAAGCAACTAGAAAAGGAAGAAATGAAGAACCCCAGGGTTAGTAGAAGGAAAGAAATCTTAAAAATTAGGGCAGAAATAAATGCAAAAGAAACAAAAGAGACCATAGCAAAAATCAACAAAGGCAATGGAGTATTACTCAGCCATTAAAAAGAATACATTTGAATCAGTTCTAATGAGGTGGATGAAACTGGAGCCTATTATACAGAGTGAAGTAAGCCAGAAAGAAAAACACCAATACAGTATATTAACGCACATATATGGAATTTAGAAAGATGGTAACAATAACCCTGTGTACGAGACAGCAAAAGAGACACTGATGTATAGATCAGTCTTATGCACTCTGCGGGAGAGGGAGAGGGTGGGGAGATTTGGGAGAATGGCATTGAAACATGTATAGTATCATGTATGAAACGAGTCGCCAGTCCAGGTTCGATGCACAATACTGGATGCTTGGGGCTGGTGTACTGGGATGACCCAGGGGAAGGGTGTGGGGAGGCGGGAGGGAGTGGGGTTCAGGATGGGGGGCACGGGTGTACCTGTGGTGGATTCATTTCGATGTTTGGCGGAGCTAATACAATATTGTAAAGTTTAAATTTAAAATAAAATTTTAAAAAAAAGACATAATGAAAAAAAAAATCAACAAAGGCAAAAGCTGGTTCTTTGAAAGGATAAATAAAATTGACAAACCATTAGCCAGACTCATCAAGAAACAAAGGGAGAAAAATCAAATCAATAAAATTAGAAACGAAAATGGAGAGATCACAACAGACAACACAGAAATACAAAGGATCATGAGAGACTACTATCAGCAATTATATGCCAATAAAATGGACAACGAGGAAGAAATGGACAAATTCTTAGAAAAGTACAACTTTCCAAAACTGGACCAGGAAGAGATAGAAAATCTTAACAGACCCATCACAAGCATGGAAATTGAAACTGTAATCAGAAATCTTCCAGCAAACAAAAGCCCAGGTCCAGACGGCTTCACAGCTGAATTCTACCAAAAATTTAGAGAAGAGCTAACACCTATCCTGCTCAAACTCTTCCAGAACATTGCAGAGGAAGGTAAATTTCCAAACTCATTCTATGAGGCCACCATCACCCTCATACCAAAACCTGACAAAGATCCCACAAAAAAAGAAAACAACAGGCCAATATCACTGATGAACATAGATGCAAAAATCCTTAACATAATTCTAGCAATCAGAATCCAACAACACATTAAAAAGATCATACACCATGACCAAGTGGGCTTTATCCCAGGGATGCAAGGATTCCTCAATATCCACAAATCAATCAATGTAATACACCACATTAACAAATTGAAAACTAAAAACCATATGATTATCTCAATAGATGCAGAGAAAGCCTTTGACAAAATTCAACATCCATTTATGATCAAAATCCTCCAGAAAGCAGGAATAGAAGGAACATACCTCAACATAATAAAAGCTATATATGACAAACCCACAGCAAACTTTATCCTCAATGGTGAAAAATTAAAAGCATTTCCTCTAAAGTCAGGAACAAGACAAGGGTGCCCACTCTCACCACTACTATTCAACATAGTTATGGAAGTTTTGGCCACAGCAATCAGAGCAGAAAAAGAAATAAAAGGAATGCAAATTGGAAAAGAAGAAGTAAAACTCTCACTATTTGCAGATGACATGATCCTCTACACAGAAAACCCTAAAGACTCCACCAGAAAATTACTAGTACTAATCAATGAATATAGTAAAGTTGCAGGATATAAAATCAACACACAGAAATCCCTTGCATTCCTATACACTAATAATGAGAAAATAGAAAGAGAAATTAAAGAAACAATTCCATTTACCTTTGCAACTAAAAGAATAAAATACTTAGGGATATATCTACCTAAAGAAACTAAAGATCTATATATAGAAAACTATAAAACACTGGTGAAAGAAATCAAAGAGGACACTAACAAATGGAGAAATATACCATGTTCATGGATTGGAAGAATCAATGTAGTGAAAATGAGTATACTACCCAAAGCTATCTATAGATTCAATGTAATCCCTATCAAGCTACCAACAGTACTCTTCCAGAGCTAGAACAAATAATTTCACAATTTGTATGGAAATACAAAAAACCTCGAATAGCCAAAGCAATCTTGAAAAAGAAGAATGGAACTGGAGGAATCAACTTGCCTGACTTCAGGCTCTACTACAAAGCCACAGTCATCAAGAGAGTATGGCACTGGCACAAAGACAGAAATATAGATCAATGGAACAAAATAGAAAGCCCAGAGATAAATCCATGCACCTATGGACACCTTATCTTTGGCAAAGGAGGCAAGAATATATAATGGAGAAAAGACAATCTCTTTAACAAGTGGTGCTGGGAAAACTGGTCAACCACTTGTAAAAGAATGAAACTAGAAAACTTTCTAACACCATACACAAAAATAAACTCAAAATCGATTAAAGACCTAAATGAAAAAAAAAAAAAAAAAGACCTAAACGTAAGACCAGAAACTATAAAACTCCTAGAGGAGAACATAGGCAAAACACTCTCTGACATACATCACAGCAGGATCCTCTATGACCCACCTCCCAGAATATTGGAAATAAAAGCAAAAATAAACAAATGGGACCAAATTAAATTTAAAAGCTTCTGCACAACAAAGGAAACTATAAGCAAGGTGAAAGACAGCCTTCAGAATGGGAGAAAATAATAGCAAATGAAGCAACTGACAAACAACTAATCTCAAAAATATACAAGCAACTCCTACAGCTCAACTCCAGAAAAATAAATGACCCAATCAAAAAATGGGCCAAAGAACTAAAGAGACATTTCTCCAAAGAAGACATACAGATGGCTAACAAACACATGAAAAGATGCTCAACATCACTCATTATCAGAGAAATGCAAATCAAAACCTCTATGAGGTACCATTTCACGCCAGTCACAATGGCTGCGATCCAAAAGTTTACAAGCAATAAATGCTGGAGTGGGTGTGGAGAAAAGGGAACCCTCTTACACTGTTGGTGGGAATGCAAACTAGTACAGGCACTATGGAGAACAGTGTGGAGATTCCTTAAAAAACTGGAAATAGAACTGCCTTATGATCCAGCAATTTCACTGCTGGGCATACACTTGAGGAAACCAGAACTGAAAGAGACACATGTACCCCAATGTTCATCGCAGCACTGTTTATAATAACCAGGACATGGAAGCAACCTAGATGTCCATCAGCAGATGAATGGATAAGCAAGCTGTGGTACATATACACAATGGAGTATTACTCGGCCATAAAAAGAATACATTTGAATCAGTTCCAATGAGGTGGATGAAACTGGAGCCGATTATACAGAGTGAAGTAAGCCAGAAAGGAAAACACCAATACAGTATTCTAACGCATATATATGGAATTTAGAAAGATGGTAACAATAACCCTGTGTATGAGACAGCAAAAGAGACACTGATGTATAGAACAGTCTTTCGGACTCTGTGGGAGAGGGTGGGATGATTTGGGAGGATGGCATTGAAACATGTATAATATCATGTTATGAAACAAGTCGCCAGTCCAGGTTTGATGTACAATATTGGATGTTTGGGGCTGGTGCACTGGGACGACCCAGAGGGATGGTATGGGGAGGGAGGAGGGAGGTGGGTTCAGGATGGGGAACACATGTATACCTGTGGCGGATTCATTTTGATATATGGCAAAACCAATACAATAGTGTAAAGTTAAAAAATAAAATAAAATAAAAAATAAATAAAAGTAAGGTACAAGACACTTGAGTCTGAAAACTTTTTCTGAAGACAAAGTGAAAACTCCTAGAGAACAGGTAACAGTGATTGTTGTAGGATTCACAAGGACAAGAATCTGATAAGTCTCCTTGGGGTCAGGAGGGTGATATTTGAGGCGGTCCTTGAAGATGAGAGGGTGTCCCTGGTGGTTCGGCTGGTAAAGAATCCGCCTGCAATGCAAGAGACCTGGGTTTGATCCCTGGGTTGGGATGATCTCCTGTAGAAGGGAAAGGCTACCCACTCCAGTATTCCGGCCTGGAGAATTCCATGGTATATAATACTATACCATTTTATCCCATGAGAAACTCTGAACTGGAAGAAACACAAGCTGGAATCAAGATTGCCAGGAGAAATATCAATAACCTCAGATATGCAGATGACACCACCCTTATGGCAGAAAGTGAAGAGGAACTCAAAAGCCTCTTGATGAAAGTGAAAGTGGAGAGTGAAAATGTTGGCTTAAAGCTCAACATTCAGAAAATGAAGATCATGGCTTCCGGTCCCATCACTTCATGGGAAATAGATGGGGAAACAGTAGAAACAGTGTCAGACTTTATTTTTCTGGGCTCCAAAATCACTGCAGATGGTGACTGCAGCCATGAAATTAAAAGACACTTACTCCTTGGAAGGAAAGTTATGACCAACCTAGATAGCATACTCAAAAGCAGAGACATTACTTTGCCAATGAAGGTTTGTCTAGTCAAGGCTATGGTTTTTCCTGTGGTCATGTATGGATGTGAGAGTTGGACTGTGAAGAAGGCTGAGCGCCGAAGAATTGATGCTTTTGAACTGTGGTGTTGGAGAAGACTCTTGAGAGTCCCGTGGACTGCAAGGAGATCTGGCCAGTCCATTCTGAAGGAGATCAGCCCTGGGATTTCTTTGGAAGGAATGATGCTAAAGCTGAAACTCCAGTACCTTGGCTACCTCATGCGAAGAGTTGACTCATTGGAAAAGACTCTGATGCTAGGAGGGATTGGGGGCAAGAGGAGAAGGGGACGACAGAGGATGAGATGGCTGGATGGCATCACTGACTCAATGGACATGAGTCTTAGTGAACTCCGGGGGTTGGTGATGGACAGGGAGGCCTGTCGTGCTGCGATTCATGAGGTTGCAAAGAGTCGGACACGACTGAGCGACTGATCTGATCTGATCTTATATATATATATATATAGTATAGAATACTATACCCCATGTATAGTCCATGGGGTCAGGAAGAGTCAGACATGACTGAGCAACTTTCACTCTGAAGATGAGATGGGGCTTCCCAGGTGACTCAGTGGTAAAGAATCAACTTGCCAATGCAGGCAACACAGAAGATGCTTGTTCAATCTGTGGGTCAGGAAGATCCTCTGGAGGAGGAAATGACTACTCACTCCAGTATTCTTGCCTGGAGAATTCCATGGACAGAGGAGCTTGGAAGGCTGTAGTTCCTGGGGTCGAAAAGTGTTAGACTCGACTGAGTAATCAAGCATCATTTGAAGATGAGATGGATTTTAATTGGAGAAGAAGGAGGAGGGAGCAGCTGATATTCCAGAGAAAAATAAAGAGAGGAGCAGAGACAGAAAAGTGGAGATTTGTTGACTAATTAAGTTGTGGGTAATAAACAAAGTGAATATATGAAAAGATCCTCAACTGTTAAATAGTCTAGTTGGTTTATGGCCTCAACGTTAGGACATTCCACACAAGCTATTATAGATTCCAGTGAGCTTTCATATTTAAGCAAAGCAATGCTCTTTTTTTTTCTACTAACCCTCACAATTTGATTCTTATTTTTTGTGCTACTTGCATTGAGATAAAAGCTGCACATACATCTTAATATCCCAGCTTGTTAAGTGTGTGGAGACATGGAATGCACATGCCTGCCTTCACACAGAATGTTTCCATCTTTCCAGGAATCCCCTTCCTGTTCTTTCCCTGTCAATCCTCAGCCCATCCAGAGGAAAAGCCATTCTTATTTCTCCAACTAGGTTAGTTCTGTGAAATTAATATGTGAAATGTGGATGTTTTTGTGTCCACAATGTTTCACTTGGCATTTTTCTATGAGATTAATCCATTATATTAAGCAGATCAAAAGTTTGGTTTTAACTGTGTGTGTTAGGCACTCAGTCATGTCCAACTTTTTGTGACCCCATGGACAGCAGCCTTCCTGGCTCTTCTGTCCCTGGCCTGCTCCAGGTAAGAATACTGGGCTGGGTAGGTCCCTTCTCCAGGTGATCTTCCCAAGCCAAGGATTGAACCTGGGTCTCCTGCACTGCAGGCAGATTGTTTATCAACTGAGCCACCAGGGAAGTCTTCGTTTTTAACAACTCAGTAGTAATTCATTAAATTAATATATCCCCATGGGTCATCACTTGTCCTGTTGATGGATTTTAGGCCTATTTTTAGTTTGGGGTATTTTAAGTAAATGCAGTCACTTTGTGAAATATTCTCCAAGTGTTAACATAATGATTGTGAGGTTCATCCATGGTTTTGTTTAGTTGTTCTGTTTTACTGCTGAGTAGTATGAATTGTATTGATATACTACAGTTTTTTAAATCCACTACCAGTTGATGGACACTAGAATTTTTTCTGGGTTTTGACTATAATAAGATAATATGAATATACACATGCAAGTTTAATTGTAGCTATTTGTTTGCATTTATCCTGAGTAAATACTAGTGAGTTGAACTGCAAGATCAAAACAGTCAATTCTAAAGGAAATTCATCCTGAACATTCATTGGAAGGACTGTTGCTGAAGCTGAAGTTCTGATACTTTGTCCACTGATGTGAAGAGTTGACTCATTGGAAAGAATCCTGATGCTGGGAAAGATTGAAGGCAGGAGGAGAAGGGGACAACAGAGGATGAGATGGTTGGATGGCATCCTCAACTCAATGGACATGAGTTTGAGTAAACTGTAGGAGATAGTGGAGGACTGGGAAGCCTGGCGTGCTGCGGTCCATGGGTCACAAAGAGTTGGACATGAATGAGTGACTGAACAACAACACCTATGAGGACATTTCAGGAAGAGATTAGCATTTGAATCAGCAGACAAAATAAAGATCACCTTCACTAAAGCATGTAGACATCACCCACTGGGCTGAGAGACTGAATAAAACAAAAATGTGGAGGAAACATGAACTGACTTACGCTGCTTCAGATGGGACATCCATCTTCTCCATCCTCTGAGCTCCTGGTTCTCCAGCCTTTGGACTCTGACCAAGACTTACACCTTCTATCCCTGATTCTCAAGCCAACTGGCTCCAGTTCAGACTCACACCATCAGTTCCCCTGGTTCTCATGCCTTTGAATGTCCATGGAACAACTCCACCTGCTTTCCTTTTTCTCCTGCTTGCAGGCAGAAGATCATGGGACTTTTCACCCCTATAACCCCATGAGCCAATTCCTGTGATAAATCTCATCTTACATTGTTGTTGTTGGTCAGTCACTAAGTCCTGTGCAACTCCTTGCTACCCCAATGGCCTGCAGCAGGTCTGGCTCCTCTGACCTCTACTGTCTCCTGGAGTTTGCTCAGATTCATATCCATTGAGTCAGTGATGCTATCTAACCATCTCATCTGCTGCTGCCCCCTTCTCCTTTTGCCTTCAGTCTCTCCCAGCATCAGGGTCTTTTCCAATGAGTTGTCTCTTGCATCAGGTGGCCAAAGTATTGGAGCTTCAGTAACAGTGCTTCCAATGAAAATTCAGAGTTGTTTCCCTTTAGGATTGAATGATTTGATCTCCTTTCTGTCCAAAGGAGTCTCAAGAGTCATTAGCATCACAGTTCAAAAGCATGAATTCTTTGGTACTCAACTTTCTACATGGTCCAACTTTCACATCCAAACATGACTCCTGGAAAAACCATAGCTTTGACTATACATACCTTTGTCCACAAAGTCATGTCTACTTTTGAATACATTGTCTAGGTTTGTCATACCTTTTCTTCCAAAGAGCAAGCGTGTTTTTAATTTCATGGATGCAGTCACCATCCACAGTAATCTCTTCTTATATGTTTCTCTATTCATCCCATTTGTTCTGTTTCTCTTAATTCAGCATCTTAAACCTTAATTCAGCATCTCACACTTTCTCCTACTAATCTGTCTCACTTGACTCCAAGAACACAGGTAGAGCTTATTATTATCCCAGTGTTCAGAGGGGGAGACAGATCAGAGAAGTGAGGGAACTCAGAACCTCTGACTTCCACTCACAACACCCATCACCAGCCTTGGGAAAGGTTTGTTCTCCTGCTGGTAGAACAAGCCCAGACTGTAATAAGCCATTGTTTAACTTCCTCAGGAGAACCTGGTGAGGCCATAAGGGTTACCTGCAGGCAAGGGACTCCCATAAGCCCTTATGAGACCTGAGGAGAAGACTCTAGTTTTCAGTAAAACCTTTCATTCCCTCCCAGTGAACTCATACCCTTGTAGTTCATTGCGAAGTTTTCTTGAGTTTGTCACTGTGAACTTGTGTAAAAATATTGCTAGGTGATTAAAGTGAAAGGGATGCTAGGGAAAGCAAGACAGCTACTTCCAACTTTCTTATAGTTTCTTGAAGTAACATCACCTCTAAATTTATTTTCTAATTAAAAACAACATACTAGCCTGTTTTTTTTTTTTAAGCCCCAGTTTTCTAGTTATGTCAAAAGAAATTTGAGAAATTAGAAGGAACTAATTTTGACTTTCTATGTTTGTCTCTGGGAAATGTTTCTGCCTTATCTGTTCCTAGACTGCATTTATCCATCTTCTAAATATATATATTTTTCCTGCAGAATGCTACACACTTCTTCCTGTGCTTGAAGGGTGACCTCAGATATGAGACAGACAGAGAAAGTTGGAAGAGCTCTTACACCAATGGGTCCATGTCCGTGTCTCCATTTCTCCAGCCATTACCTATTTCATTTCATTTTCTTTTGCCTGGGTTTTATCTACCCTACCCAGTTTGCCATGATCTATTTCTTTCCTACAGATGGTGACTGCAGCCATGAAATTAAAAGACACTTACTCCTTGGAAGGAAAATTATGACCAATCTAGATAGCATATTCAAAAGCAAAGACATTACTTTGCCAACAAAGGTCTGTCTAGTCAAGGCTATGGTTTTTCCAGTGGTCATGTATGGATGTGAGAGTTGGACTGTGAAGAAGGCTGATCGCCGAAGAATTGGTGCTTTTGAACTGTGGTGTTGGAGAAGACTCTTGAGAGTCCCTTGGACTGCAAGGAGATCCAACCAGTCCATTCTGAAGGAGATCAGCCCTGGGATTTCTTTGGAAGGAATGATGCTAAAGCTGAAACTCCAGTACTTTGGCCACCTTATGCAAAGAGTTGACTCATTGGAAAAGGCTGATGCTGGGAGGGATTGGGGGCAGGAGGAGAAGGGGATGACAGAGGATGAGATGGCTGGATGGCATCACTGACTCGATGGACATGAGTCTCAGTGAACTCTGGGAGTTGGTGATGGACAGGGAGGCCTGGCATGCTGCAATTCATGGGGTCAAAAAGACTCGGACATGACTGAGTGACTGATTTGATCTGATCTGATTTCTTTCCTGCCTTTACTTGTTTCTTGAATACATTAATTCATCTTTTGAGAGTCAGTGGCCAACATACATATTTTTTAATGAAAAAAATAAGTGAGATAGGTAATGCTACAGACTCCCATAGACCTCCATGTCAAAATGCCCATTGTTCGTGAATATGATATGTTACATGGAAATAAGGTTGCAAAGGAAATGAAGTTGAAATAGCTGAACTTGAAACAAGGCAATCATCCCGTGTTATCCTAGTGGCCCCAGTGTAATCACATAGGCCCTTAAAAATTGAAGAGGGAATCAGGGAGTGTGTGAGATGGATAGCACAATGGAAGAAGAGGTCAGAGTGATTTGAGGTGTGACAGCAACATGAGGATTCTTGCTGGATTTGGAAATGGAAGGAGCCAGGAGACAAAGAATATGCAGGCAGCCTCTGCAAACCAGAGGAACAACAAAAGAAATGGATTGTCCCTTAGAAGCTCAGGAAGAATTTGGCCCAGTTAATGCCTTGATTTTAATCCAAACACCCATTTCAGACCTTTGGCCTCCAGCATAGTAAGGAAGACTTCCCTGGTGGCTCAGATGGTAAAGCATCCACCTACAATGCGTGAGACCCGGGTTCAATCCCTGGGTAGGGAAGATCTCCTCCAGAAGGGAATGGCAACCCACTCCAGTATTCTTGCCCCCCCCCCCCACACACACACACAAAAGGGGGCTTAAAGAAATATTCTGGGCTTCCCTGGTGGCTTAGAGGATAAAGTGTCTGCCTGCAATGCAGGAGACCTGGGTTCGATCCCTGGGTTGGGAAGATCCCCTGGAGAAGGAAATGGCAACCCACTCCAGTATTCTTGCCTAGAGAATCCCATGGACAGAGGAGCCTGGTGGGCTACAGTCCAAGGGGTCGCAAAGAATCGGACACAACTGAGCGACTAACACACACACATAGTAAGGAAACTAAGGAGTAGTGTTTTAAGCCCCCAAGGGATAGTTTGTTAGAGCAGTCCTAGGGAACCAATCCAATGAGGAAGCTAAACATGCACTGGAATGCTGACAATCATGATTAAACCACAGCTCTCTAAAAGTGAGCTGCTCTGTTGCCTTTGTGTCCCTGCTGGGGAGACTGAGCCTGCCTGGATGTGGGGCTGGGGGTGGGGGTGGGGGGCTGGTTGTCATGGGAACATGTGTGCAAAAGCCTTCACTTTAACACAGTCTTTTCTTCAAATGACATATAATGATTGTATGTATGTGTGTGTGTACAAGCATGTGTTCTAAAATTTTGTTTTGACATTCATACATTTTTTAAATTAGTTTTTATTGGAGTATAGTTGCTTTACAATGTTGTGACATTCATATATTTTTAATATACCAGCGGCCTAAACACTGGGTATGGGAAAGGCTCTGTGATGTCCCACTGAGCATTTCTGAGCATCTCCATCTTTAGAGAGAACCCATATCAATCTCTGAGTGTTTTATTGCACTGATTTTGCTGTTGATCCCTCAGGCAATTAAGACCATGAAATGCAGCATATTCTCTCCTATCTTTGAGGAACTTTTTTCCCCTTTCTAACTATACACAGAATTACAGCTAAAACTGCAGGCTCCTTTCCTATGTTTTCCATATATACATATATATATATATATATAATATTATATTTTAAACATATAAAGCCTGAAGAAATGAACAAAATAAATATAAGCATCTATGCAACATAAAATCCAAATGATAAATCAACTGCCTCTTTAAGCAATGAAGGCATGCAATTATAGAGAGTGGTTCCTGGCTTTTAAATTATGATGTAGAATTAAACTAGTGGGAAATATTTTCCTGCCATAGTGTAGTCTGTTTATATTTTCACAGCTATTTAACTTTTTGTCTTGTTTGGTTAAAATAATTTTTCTTGAATTGTGCCATATACATTCTGTGTCCTAGAAACCGTGTCTGCCTTTTATCTGTGGTGTTTTTAGTGAATGCAGCTAGCACAGCATGACACTATTGTCTGTCCTGTATCCTTCATTGAACTAAAAGGTATAAATACATAATTGGAGACTGCATTTATAAATATTAATGAAAAGGCAATGTGATTGCTTTTGTCAGTTTTATGCAAATTTCAGAAACAAATTCCATCCTTAAACACTTGTTATGATCCCTATGAAAATCAGTGAGAACCATGCATTCTCCTATCATAGTAGATTATAGTTCTCTGTGTGGAAAAAAAATTTTTTTAATAGCAACTTACTGAGACCTTGAGTTCTATGTTTATTATATTCAAATGAGTGACAGTCTTTCCAGATAGCAGTATAACCAGTGATATAAAGAAAATATACCAAGAATTTTATAAATTATCATATTCTTAGATACTATGAGCTGAATTGTGTCCCTGGTCCCGCCTCATATTCATATATTTAAGTCCTAGTCCCCCAGTACTTCAGAAACTGATTGTCTTTGGAGGTATGGCCTATAAAGAGATGATTAGGTTAGCTGAGGTCACTAGAGTGGGTCCTGGTCCAATATGACCAGTGTCCTTGTAAGAAGAGTTTAGGACACAGGCACGTATGGAGTGGAGAAGCTATGCAGACACAAGGAGAAGATGGCCACATATTGGCCAAGGAGACACGCCTCAGGAGAAACCCCCTGTGGATGGACACATTGATCTCATACTTCTCAGCCTCCATGTGGCTCAGCTGGTAAAGAATCTGCCTGCAATGTGGGAGACCTGAGTTTGATCCCTGGGTTGGGAAGATCCCCTGGAGAAGCGAAAGGCTACCCACTCCAGTATTCTGGCCTGAAGAATTCCACGGACTGTATAGTCCAGGGGGTCCAAAGAGTCAGATACAACTGAGTGATTTTCATTTACTTACTTAATCTGAGAAAATACATTTTTGCTGTTTACCAGTTGGTGTTATTTTTTTTTTTTTTTTGATGGTAGCCCCAATAAACCAATAGGCTAGATCTGGATCTTGAAAACCATCAACTCAGCTCCTCCAAATGAAGGAGAGGATAGAATACAGAGTCTCAATAGCTACTATTTCTTCCTAGACAGGAAATTGGTAATCTTGACAATGATTTTACAATTTTTAGAATTTTTAACTGTTTTGTTTACATTTTGATTAATATGCCCTTGAAACACATTCAAAATTAAATAGAACTTTAAAAGGCATACATTTTACATGAATTTATTTTACTATTGTTTTCAGTTAATAATCATACTAAAATTTCCTAGTCTGTTTGATCATTTCTAGATCTCAGGTTTACATTTTTGTCCAATCTTTGGATTTCAAAAATCCCAAGCAAGAATAAACTGGAGAAACTAGAGTCTCAACTATTTTTAGCGTTTGCAATCATTCCAAACAGTGAAAGTGTTCACTGCTTAGTCGTGTCCCACTCTTTTAGACCCCATGGACTGTAACCTGCCAGGCTCCCCTGCCATGGAATTTTTCAGGCAAGAATACTGGAGTGGGTTGCCATTCCCTTCTTCGGGACATCAAAGCCAGGTCTCTGCATTGCAGGGAGATTCTTTACTATCTAAGCCACTAGGGAAGCCCAATCACATCATTCAGTTCAGTTCAGTTTATTTCAGTCGCTCAGTCGTGTCCGACTCTTTGCGACCCCATGAACTGCAGCACGCCATGCCTCCCTGTCCATCACCAACTCCCGGAGTTCAGTCAAACTCATGTCCATCAAGTCAGTGATGCCATCAAGCCATCTTATCCTCTGTCGTCCCCTTCTCCTCTTGCCCCCAATCCCTCCCAGCATCAGAGTCTTTTCCAATGAGTCAGCACTTCGCATGAGGTGGCCAAAGTATCGGAGTTTCAGCTTTAGCATCAGTCCTTCCAATGAACACTCAAGACTGATCTTCTTTAGAATGGACTGGTTGTACCTCCTTGCAGTCCAAGGGACTCTCAGGAGTCTTCTCCAACACCACAGTTCAAAAGCATCAATTCTTTAGCACTCAGCTTTCTTTACAGTCCAACTCTCACATCCATACATGACCACTGGAAAAAACCATAGCCTTGACTAGACAGACCTTTATTGGCAAAGTAATATCTCTGCTTTTCAATATGCTATCTAGGTTGGTCATAACTTTCCTTCCAAGGAGTCAGCATCTTTTAACTTCATGGCTGAAATTCACAATCTGCAGTGATTTTGGAGCACAAAAAAAAAAAAAAATCTGACACTGTTTCCACTTTCTTCATCTGTTTCCCATGAAGTGATGGGACCAGATGCCATGATCTTCATTTTCTGAATGTTTAGCTTTAAGCCAACTTTTTCACTCTCCTCTTTCACTTTCATCAAGAGGCTCTTTAGTTCCTCTTCACTTTCTGCCATAAGGGTGGTGTCATCTGCATATCTGAGGTGATTGATACTTCTCCTGGAAATCTTGATTCCAGGTTGTGCTTCTTCCAGCCCAGTGTTTATCATGATGTACTCTGCATAGAAGTTAAATAAGCAGGGTGACAATATACAGCCTTGATGTACTCCTTTTCCTATTTGGAATCAGTCTGTTGTTCCATGTCTAGTTCTAACTGTTGCTCCCTGCCCTTCATATAGGTTTCTCAAGAGGCAGGTCAGGTGGTCTGGTGTTCCCATCTCTTGAAGAATTTTCCACAGTTTATTGTGATCCACATAGTCAAAGGCTTTGGCATAGTCAATAAAGCAGAAATTACATACTCTTTTATAAACAGAGTTCATAAAACTCTTTTATTTTCCGGCTTTCATTGGAAATGAAAATTTGAGTACACTGCAGAGTAGAGAGTAGAGTAGAGAGATGGTTAGAATTCCCATATTTATTTTTTTCTTCAACTATGTGTACTACCCTTTCTAAATATAGAACTTTAAGATTAGTACTGGAAGCAAGAAATCACTGGAAAATTGAATGAGGGAAAATAAATTGGAAAATATGTGAAAGTCAGATGAGGTAAAATACTTCGGCATGTACACTTCAAAGCAAAGGCAATTTTGTACAATAATTTTCAAAGTTACTTCCTTGTTGCAGTTGGGAGGAATAAGAGACTAGGATTTTTTTTTATTTCTCCACCCTTTTGCAAATTTCTATAACATTCTGGTCATGTAGATATTTATCATATTGGGGGAGATTTTCTAAATAGTTGTTCATTGTCTCAAAAACTATGAGGTTTTAAATCATGAAAGTGTATTTAGGTAAGAAAGATACACAGAGGCAAGACTAGTTTTTAAACAAGTCCTACAAACATTAAAAACATGGCTCACTGTTGTTGACTTTAATGTATTGATTATATATTTGCTTCTTTTTGTCCACAGGGTAAGTAAAGTGGCACATGTGTTATTGATCACTTTCTACAGGAAGGTTTTTTAATTAGATCACTTCTGAGTTATAATCTTTTTCTTGCCTTTGAGTAATTTATAATGAATGCCTATTTAGAAGTAAAAAAAAAATGGTGGATATTTAGTGTACAATAACTTCAGTGTTCAAAGTCAATTAACCATTATACCATGACCCAGGGATAAATTAATTGCTGGAAAAAAGCACTGCTATTCTAGTTTGTTCGTTGAGGCTTGTGAAAATGAGCTATTTTCCCTTTAAAGCTTTTCTATGAGCTTCCAAAACATGAAGGCTGCCACAAGCTTTTTTTCCAATGATCATATTTTTGAACAAGCAATAATTAATCAGTTTCTCTCAGTATTATTAAAATTTTCTGTTAATACAGACTACATTGGAAAACTAGACCTATCATGACAAAAATTATAAATGTATGTGTAATATCTGAAATTAAGTAAATCATTATTTTTTTAAAATTTTCCAATGACTTAAAGGAAATTCTTTGCATCTAACTCTTAAAAGTCACTTAGGGTATTTTTAAAATTTAACATTTACCTTAAAATGGTCTTTTAAATTCTGAGTTGTTATTTTATTTTAATTTGTATTCATGTATTAATTTGTATGGAATATCAACCATATAGCAGGCTATCTTTGAAGCTCTAACATTTTACTAAAAATATATTGGTTCTCAAGTCATCCTTGACTAGAGGAATAAGTGCCCTGTGCATTTTGTAGGCTCCTGGGTACCCAGGGCTCCACTTGGAATGGCATGTCCACTGTGCACGAGGCCAGTGGACTTGCCCTTATCACCCCTGTCTTTGGACAAGGAAGCACAGAACTGCACACAAATGCAGACCCCAAAGCCCACTGTGTGTGCTCCGACTTTCATCGGAAATGAAAATTTGAGTAAACTGCAGATATTTAACTCATTCATATGGAATGTTATGACTCCTCAGTGTTAGAAGGGAAAGGATGGATTTCTTTGACCATTCTTCCAGCCATACATTCTAGAGCAGAGGCCAACGCCAATTTAATATCTTCCAATAGGAAGATATTAAAGAAGGAAAAAGCATGAGTTTGAGCAAGCTTTGGGAGTTGGTGACGAACAGGGAAGCCTGGTGTGCTGCAGTCCATGGGGTTGCAAAGAGTAGGACACGACTGAACTGAACTGAAAGAAGGAAAAAAACCATCACCTTAAGTTCCAAATTTTCTCCCAAGCTTCAGTTTCTCTCTCTTTCTTTTTTCTATTGTGTTATTTTGAAAGAATTGAAATTTAGAGCTATTGGAAAGATGAAAATAATCTGGTTTTAACCAAATATCTCACTATTTCTGTCTGAAATATCTGCAGTTCCTTAGTGGCATATACATTTATGGTAGAAGAAGGAAGCATGTGGGTTGGGAAGAGGTCATAGTGCTTCCAAAAATGCAAATAGCTTCGCTGTTCACACCTAGAACTGGTCCCAAGCTGTGGAGGGGTGGGAGTTGTGGGGTTGGAGACAGGGAGGAAGTTGGGGCAGGTTTTGAATCAGAGGGGCAAACAAGAGGCTGAGGGTTCAGGAGAGACTTGAGGGTTACAAAGATCCTGCCCCCAAGTTACCCTGTTTGCTCCTCGTGAGGGTCCCAGGAGGTCCAGAGCTGCAGCATCTCCACATGGCACATTTGGAAGGAGGGATGCGAAAGACCCAGCTCCTTGCCCAGGATAGTGTTGCTCAGTCAGGGGCTCAGCGATGGGAGGTGGGCTGTGGAGAGGAGCCCCCGAGAAGGACGAAGCCCAAGGAACCCTCTGGGGAGCAGGTCTGCCTCTGGTGGGGGTACATCCACACCGCTACTGCTGCTCAAGGCCTGCTGGTTGGAAATACACTTGCATTTTTAGATGCCAGTTCAGTTCAGTTCAGTCGCTCAGTCGCGTCCAAAACTTTGCAACCCATGGACTGCAACACGCCAGTCAGATACTAATTAGATACCAGATACCAATTAGATTCTGTAATTACAAAAGCATGATCATTCTTTCTGAAGACCAAACCTGTGGATTATGACTTGTTAACTCCTATAATCTATTGCATCCAAAATCCTGTTTGGCTGGCTTGTACTGACTTATAGGTTTAAAAAAAAATTCAAGTATTAGCCACACCACACAAACTGTTTTCTTGTTTGAGTCATAAATTGGGCCTAAGTGCAATGTTTAAAGGCCAGTAGATATTTTAACAACACCATAAAAATAAACTCAGTACAATAGAGTTCATATTGTCTTCAAGGAAACAGTACCATTCAATGACTTAGGGAGAGGCTCCATTTTTCAATTGCTCTCTGTTGTGAATATTTCTATTACCTTGGCCAAGTCTTCATTTTAACCAGAATGTTTCTCTCAGGAAAGAGCCACCTACATCATTCTTTGTTAAATAGACACAGAATCAAAATAGGCTAAACAATATTGCAGGTGTTTACACTACAGAAGACATTTCTGTACATAGTTACCCAGACATCAATCATGCCTCCTGCAGGTTTTAGTAGCACATGTAAGAGTTTTTAAATTGAACATTTGCTGTGTAGATCTTTGGTTGTAAGTAGCTGACACTGTGGCAGGGAGAGGCATTCTGAACATCCCGTGGCTGAGTTTCAAGGCATCCTTTATTACTATTTGGGATCTAAGTTAGGGAAATATTTGAGAACTTGTTTTGTATGAAAATTAAACATCTTTTGAATGTGTAGTTTTCTGTATTGAAAAAAAAAAGGCAGAGAAAAACAAGAGTTTTTTATTAAGTAGATAATTATCATAAATGAAACATTTACTAAACCAGAGCTTGAGTTCTTGTTGGAAACTTGGGACCCATGAAGGTCACCCCTGTTTTCCTGTCCTTTGGGGACATGTGCAGCAGAATCATGGGAACATTCTGACATTTGTAAACCCTGCTCCAGGAGTCTGGTCACTAGGAGGGGACAGGAAGTCCTCAGTTGTTTCCCCTAGAAGGAAGGTCAGTGAGGTAGAATGGCATGTCTCTGGGGTGTTTTACCTTCATGGTGAACTCTCAGGTGTGATAGATTACTGGGTACAAAAGTCTGCCTTTTGTTAGTCTTTCCTAACATTATACATGGCAGGGGACACTGATAGCTTTTAAGGAGTTTTGCTGTTCAGTGACTAAGTCATGTCTGACTCTTTGAGACCCCGTGGACTGTAGCAAGCCAGGCTTCCCTGTCCTTCACCATCTCCTGGAATCGGAACATGAGCTATGCTTGGATTAGCTTGAAAGAGTACTGAGAATAGTAGGATATTTGCTGGAGATGGAGAAGGACCAGATCTTGCCTCTCTTCTGATGGTCTGAGAGCACAAGATTCTCACAATCGGCACTGGAAGATCTCAAAAAAATGTCATTGCATCTTTCTTTCCTTCTAGAAGATTCTTTCTTCTATTCCACTATCAGTGCAGTTCAGTTTAGTTCAGTTGCTCAGTCCTGTCTGACTCTTTGAGACCTCATGAATCACAGCACTCCAGGACTCCCTGTCAATCACCAACTCCCAGAGTTCACTAAAACTCATGTCCATCAAGTCGGTGATGCCATCCAGCCATCTTGTCCTCTGTCGTCCCCTTCTCCTTCTGCCCCCAATCCCTCCCAGCATCAGGGTCTTTTCCAATGAGTCAACACTTCGCATGAGGTGGCCAAAGTATTGGAGTTTCAGCTTTAGCATCAGTCCTTCCAATGAACACCCAGGACTGATCTCCTTTAGAATGGACTGGTTGGAACTCCTTGCAGTCCAAGGGACTTTCAAGAGTCTTCTTCAACACCACAGTTCAAAAGCATCAATTCTTCAGCACTCAGAGTTCTTCACAGTCCAACTCTCGCATCCATACATGACCACAGGAAAAACCATAGCCTTGACTAGATGGACATTTGTTGGCAAAGTAATATCTCTGCTTTTAAATATGCTATCTAGGTTGGTCATAATTTTCCTTCCAAGGAGCAAGCATCTTTTAATTTCATGGCTGCAGTCACCATCTGCAGTGATTTTGGAGCCCAAAAAAAATAAAGTCTGACACTGTTTCCACTGTTTCCCCATCTATTTCCCGTGAAGTCATGAAACTAGAAGCCATGATCGTCGTTTTCTGAATGTTGAGCTTTAAGCCAACTTTTCCACTCTCCTCTTTCACTTTCATCAAGAGGCTTTTTAGTTCCTCTTCACTTTCTGCCATAAGGGTGGTGTCATCTGCGTATCTGAGCTTATTGATACTTCTCCTGGCAATCTTGATTCCAGCTTGTGCTTCTTCCACCCCAGCATTTCTCATGGTGTACTCTGCATAGAAGTTAAATAAGCAGGGTGACAATATACAGCTTTGATGTACTCTTTTTCCTACTTGGAACCAGTCTGTTGTTCCATGTCCAGTTCTAACTGTTGCTTCCTGCCCTGCATATAGGTTTCTCAAGAGACATATCAGGTGGTCTGGTATTCCCATCTCTTTCAGGATTTTCCAGTTTATTGTGATATACACAGTCAAAAGTTTGGCATAGTCAATAAAGCAGAAATAGGTGTTTTTTCTGGAATTCTCTTGCTTTTTCGATGATCCAGAGGATGTTGGCAATTTGATCTCTGTTTCTTCTGCCTTTTCAAAAACCAGCTTGAACATGGAAGTTCATGGTTCACATATTGTTGAAGCCTGGCTTGGAGAACTTCGACCACTACTTTACTAGTGTGTGAGATGAGTGCAATTGTGCGGTAGTTTGAGCATTTTTTGGCATTGCCTTTTTTTAGGATTGGAATGAAAACTGACCTTTTCCAGTCCTGTGGCCACTGCTGAGTTTTCCAAATTAGCTGGCATATTGAGTGCAGCACTTTCACAGCATCATCTTTCAGGATTTGCAATAGCTCAACTGGGATTCCATCACCTCCACTAGCTTTGTTCATAGTGATTTTTCTAAGGCCCACTTAACTTCACATTCCAAGATGTCTGGCTCTAGGTGAATGATCACATCATCGTGATTATCTGGGTCATGAAGATCTTTTTTGTACAGTTCTTCTGTGAATTCTTGTCACCTCTTCTTAATATCTTCTGCTTCTTTTAGGTCTATACCATTTCTGTCCTTTATCAAGCCCATCTTTGCATGAAATGTTCGCTTGGTATCTCTAATTTTCTTGAAGAGATCCCTAGTCTTTCCCATTCTGTTGTTTTCCTCTATTTCTTTGCATTGATCACCGAGGAAGGCTTTCTTATCTCTTCTTGCTATTCTTTGGAACTCTGTATTCAGATGCTTATATCTTTCCTTTTCTCCTTTGCTTTTCGCTTCTCTTCTTTTCACAGCTATTTGTAAGGCCTCCTCAGACAGCCATTTTGCTTTTTTGCATTTCTTTTCCATGGCAATGGTCTTGATCCCTGTCTCCTGTACAATGTCATGAACCTCCGTCCATAGTTCATCAGGCACTCTGTCTATCAGATCTAGCCCCTTAAATCTATTTCTCACTTCCACTGTATAATCATAAGGGATTTGATTTAGGTCATACCTGTATGGTCTAGTGGTTTTCCCTACTTTCTTCAATTTAAGTCTGAATTTGGCAATAAGGAGTTCATAGTCTGAGCCACAGTCAGCTCCTGGTCTTGTTTTTGCTGACTGTATAGAGCTTCTCCATCTTTGGCTGCAAAGAATATAATCAATCTGATTTTGGTGTTGACAATCTGGTGATGTCCATGTGTAGAGTCTTCTCTTGTGTTGTTGGAAGAGGGTGTTTGCTATGACCA
The DNA here is from genome assembly GCF_019923935.1 of Bubalus bubalis. Lineage (NCBI taxonomy): Eukaryota > Metazoa > Chordata > Mammalia > Artiodactyla > Bovidae > Bubalus > Bubalus bubalis. The sequence continues at coordinate 64,458,296 of NC_059175.1, read as the reverse complement.
GTGTGTTCTCTTGGCAAAACTCTATTACCCTTTGCCCTGCTTCATTCCATACTCAAAGGCCAAATATGCCTGTTACTCCAGGTGTTTCTTGACTTCCTACTTTTGCAATCCAGTCCCCTATAATGAAAAGGACATCTTTTTGGGGTATTAGTTCTAGAAGGTCCTGTAGGTCTTCATAGACCTGTTCAACTTCAGCTTCTTCAGCGTTACTGGTTGGGGCATAGGCTTAGATTACTGTGATATTGAATGGTTTGCCTTGAAAAGGAACAGAGATCATTCTGTCGTTTTTGAGATTGCATCCAAGTACTGCATTTCAGACTCTTTTGTTGATCATGATGGCTACTCCATTTCTTCTGAGGGATTCCTGCCCACAGTAGTAGATATAATGGTCATCTGAGTTAAATTCACCCATTCCAGTCCATTTTAGTTTGCTGATTCCTAGAATGTCGACATTCACTCTTGCCATCTCCTGTTTGACCACTTCCAATTTACCTTGATTCATGGACCTAACATTCCAGGTTCCTATACAATATTGCTCTTTACAGCATTGGACTTTGCTTCTATCACCAGTCACATCCACAACTGGATATTGTTTTTGCTTTGGCACCATCCCTTCATTCTTTCTGGAGTTATTTCTCCACTGATCTCCAGTAGCATATTGGGCACCTACCAACCCGGGGAGTTCCCTTTTCATTATCCTATCATTTTTCCTTTTCATACTGTTCATGGAGTTCTCAAGGCAAGAATACTGAAGTGGCTTGCCATTCCCCTCTCCAGTGGACCACACCCTGTGAGACCTCTCCACCATGACCCTCGCATCTTAGGTGGCCCCACATGGCATGGCTTATACCACTATAGACTTATTAAAAACTTCTGTCATAAGTATCAATTGTTTTCTTTGAGTTCAGGTTTATTTCTCTGGAAGTTCTTTTCTTGAATAATTAAACTCTAAAATTTTCCAAAAACTGGGAAGTAACATTTGATTGGAACTTTGTCTATTAGTCACTTCCATGAGGAATAGTCATGGTGGGGCAGGCAAGATCAGAGACGACCATGAGCACCAAGGCCAGGGCTGGTCAGGGGCAAGATGGGTGGCCAGAGAGTCCCAAGAGCCAGTAGTGGGGGAGACTGCTTAGGAGGAGCATAGAGGTGCCTCAGGCAAAATAGAGGATGTGTCTTATTATTTACTTTTATTTTTCATATAGGTAAAGTTCTATGATGAGAATTGGACCCAGGATGAAGGCAGGAGATCCCTTATCTGTTGCAAAAGCCAACATAATGATATTGAACGCACTGCTCCTTCTCTTCATCAGGCTATGTATCTTACCAGATCTCCTTGCCCCTCTCCTGACAATGTAAACCTTCCTTCTCAAATATTCTCTCTGACTTTACCAATCTCTCTGAGATGAATGAGTGTAATGAAAGAAGGGACTCTAATTATCATATTCAGAATTGAATGATCTTCTCTCATAAGTCATGCAAAGTAGAGAGTAGTTCCTAGTTAAAAAGACAGTGGCAAGCATAGCACAAAGCTCTGTGTGGCTTAGAATCTATTCCTTTCCTTGGGAAGAGCAAAGACCCAACACTAGCATTTTGTTACACATTAAGTGTCAAAACATAGCAGTCTGGGGCATCTTACATGACAAGTAGCATGGCAAACACCAATTGATATGCTGTTACTTGACAAGTTTTCAGCATGGATCCTGTTACCAGCATTTACCTCTCTTCTGGAAAATGTGCCAATCCTGCAATAATTTGCCAACTAAATAAAGGTTTTGCGTTAGAAACAAATGACCTCCTACCTTCAAAGCTCTTTTGCTTTGAAGACTGTGTGTGTAGAATAGAAAAGGGTATGTCCCGCCTCTTACCCAATTTTATAGTGATTACATAGAAGGCAGGATGGATCAGGTGTGTATGAGTGGACAACCAGTTAAAGTTGGACTGCATGGAATCAGATTCACTTCCAACAACATTTTCCCAATGGCCAAAAGACTTTCGCTTGTCACACATGCTGGTGTGACGTGTTCAGTCTCATCTGGGCATTTCTTCCCTATCAGTTCATCTTTTATCTCAAAAGAAGGTTTTGTTTTGTTTAAATCAAACAAGTAAAAGCAAGAAGAAGACAACAAAATACCTCGTTCTCACTCACTTTTGTAGTGTGACTGTAAAGTTAGCCTCAGCTTGAAAGGTTACCCCACCCAAAGGTGTGTTTTTCAGACTTCTCCACATCAGCCCTTAAGACACATACATAAACCAACAAGCAAAAAAATCTCAGAATTTCTAGCCTGAACTGAAGATTTAAGTTGAAATAACAAAGACTGACAAATTTAACATTTTTGTGTTTCAAAACTTGGATGCAAGTCTTTTGAACTTTCTGGCAAAAACAAAACACATTTCCAGGAAGATGTGTAAGCTACACCTGGCTTAGAAGATGTACCGTTTCCTATAAATTTGGGTAAGAAAATTGAAATAATGGGTACTTATTTAGATGAGAGAGTCAAACATTCATACACAGAGACACAGACACACAGAAATGTGCTGGAGAAGATTCCTGAGAGTCCCCTGGACTCCAATGATATCAAACTAGTCAATCCTAAAGGAAATCAACCCTGAATGTTCATCGGAAGGACTGATGCTGGAGCTGAAGCTCCAGTACTTTGATGCCACCTGATGCGAAGAGTCAACTCATTCAAAAAGACCCTGATGCTGGGAAAGATTGAGGGAAGGACGAGAAGGGGTTGACAGAAGATGAGATGGTTGGATGGCATTACTGACTCAATGGACATGAGTTTGTGTAAACTCTGGGAGAGAGTGAAGGACAAGGAAGCCTGGTGTGCTGTAGTGTATGAAGTCACAAAGAGTCAGACATGACTTAGTGACTGAACAACAACAACTACAACAAAGAAAGCTGAAATAATGGGCATTTATCTAGATGAAGGTCAAACACTCATACAAAAACACAGACACACACAGACTGATATTCTTTCAGCTGATGCACTGAATGGAGTGAAATAAAACCAAGCTTTAATTTTAGATTCAAATTGAAGTTAGCTAAATTTTTTCTGATGTTAACTTTTTAATGTTGAACTATTTGACAGCCCAATAATAACTAGTTTTAGGAAGAGTTTTATTCACAAAAATTATCATAAATTATAAGCAATAAAAACAGGTAAATGTAATAACTGTAATTTTGATAAAAATATAGATTTTATAAACCTTTCTAAATCAAGTGTATATTTTGTGGTTACAAAAATTCATGTTATCTATTCAACATCATTCTAACTGTTGAACTTAGAAAGGATAATGGCTCACATTGTTTTAAATTTTCCCCTATGAGAATTCAACTGTTTCTCTCTGTATATATAAAGACTACTTCCACTCTCTGTATAGTTTATAAAAATTTACCAGTCACCTTCCTTTCTCAAGAATTCAGATATTTTGCAATATTTTTGACAAAATCCTTTCACAGATAAGGAAAAAGAAATACACATTGGAGGAATCATTGGAAAACTTCTATTCTGACACAGAGAACTCAGGAAGAATATTGAGCTGTACTCTTTTTCAAATTTTCAATGTTTTTCAAAGATGACATCACCTCTGCAAATGAAGCTGATAGAGTTTCACTTGCCATTGTTCAGAACATGAACATTATGTACAATCATACAGCAAATAATTCTTCTTATTAGTGTTCATCTGGCACAAGATTCATTTTATGGGCTGGAGATCCAAAAGGAAAGTGATATTAAAAAAAAAATTAATGCACTCCCACATTAAATCAGCTAGTAAAAGCCACTTCTGTAAAGGCAATCAACAACCCTCTAAAACCTAATTCTCCATATGAGCAATAAGACACCAGCAAAAATTGCCAACACCAACATTTTCAAACTTCTGGAAATTAACCAAGCTTTTTAAAAATTTAAGAAGTGTTTATTCTAGATAATAGCTGAATATTGCTAAAAGGGCTTCCTTGCTGGTTCAGTGGTAAAGAATCTGCCTGCAATACAGGAGATGCAGGAGACATGGGTTCAAACTTTGGCTTGGGAAGATCCCCTGGAGGAGGAGGGAAATGGCAACCCACCCCAGTATTCTCGCCTGGGAAATCTCATGGACAAAGGAGCCTGGCAGGCTACAGTGCCCAGGGCCACAAAGAGTAGGACAGAGACTGAGCAGAGACATGCTTTAGTAAAAACAGTGATGTTTTAGTGTAATGTAAGGTGACCCATTCCGATCACCCTCCATAATAGCCTTAAAAACCAGCAATCGGGGGAGGAGCTAAGATGGCAGAGGAGTAGGATGGGGAGAACACTTTCTCCCCCACAAATTCATCAAAAGAACATTTAAACGCCGAGTAAATTCCACAAAACAACTTCTGAATGCTGGCAGAGGACATCAGGCACCCAGAAAAGCAACCCAAGTCTTCAAAAGGAGAGAGAAGAATTCCAGCTCCACCCACCAGAACACCGACACAAGCTTCCCTAACCAAGAAACCTTGACAAACCACCTGTACAAACCCACACAGAGCGAGGAAGCGCCACAATAAAGAGAACTCCACAAACTCCCAGAATACAGAAAGGAAACCCCAAACTTAGCAATTTAAACAAGATGAAGAGACAGAGGAATACCCAGCAGATAAAGGAACAGAATAAATGCCCACCAAACCAAACAAAAGAGGAAGAGATAGGGAATCTACCTGATAAAGAATTCCGAATAATGATAGTGAAATTGATCCAAAATCTTGAAATCAAAATGGAATCACAGATAAATAGCCTGGAGACAAGGATTGAGAAGATGCAAGAAAGGTTTAACAAGGACCTAGAAGAAATAAAAAAGAGTCAATATATAATGAATAATGCAATAAATGAAATAAAAAACACTCTGGAGGCAACAAATAGTAGAATAACAGGGGCAGAAGATAGGATTAGTGAATTAGAAGATAGAATGGTGGAAATAAATGAATCAGAGAGGAAAAAAGAAAAACGAATTAATGCTACAACATTCGAATCATAGGGATCCCAGAAGAAGAAGACAAAAAGAAAGACCATGAGAAAATACTTGAGGAGATAATAGTTGAAAACTTCCTTAAAATGGGGAAGGAAATAATCACCCAAGTCCAAGAAACCCAGAGAGTCCCAAACAGGATAAACCCAAGGTGAAACACCCCAAGACACATATTAATCAAAATAACAAAGATCAAACACAAAGAACAAATATTAAAAGCAGCAAGGGAAAAACAACAAATAACACACAAGGGAATTCCCATAAGGATAACAGCTGATCTTTCAATAGAAACTCTTCAAGCCAGGAGGGAATGGCAAGGCATACTTAAAATGATGAAAGAAAATAACCTACAGCCCAGATTAATGTACCCAGCAAGGATCTCATTCAAATATGAAGGAGAAATCAAAAGCTTTACAGACAAGCAAAAGCTGAGAGAATTCAGCACCACCAAACCAGCTCTCCAACAAATACTAAAGGATATTCTCTAGACAGGAAACACAAAAATGGTGTATAAATTCACAGCTGAATTCTACCAAAAATTTAGAGAAGAGCTAACACCTATCCTGCTCAAAATCTTCCAGAAAAGTGCAGAGGAAGGTAAACTTCCAAACTCATTCTATGAGGCCACCATCACCCTAATACCAAAACCTGACAAAGATGCCACAAAAAAAGAAAACTACAGGCCAATATCACTGATGAACATAGATGCAAAAATCCTTAACATAATTCTAGCAATCAGAATCCAACAACACATTAAAAAGATCATACACCATGACCAAGTGGGCTTTATCCCAGGGATGCAAGGATTCTTCAATATCCGCAAATCAATCAATGTAATACACCACATTAACAAATTGAAAACTAAAAACCATATGATTATCTCAATAGATGCAGAGAAAGCCTTTGACAAAATTCAACATCCATTTATGATCAAAACCCTCCAGAAAGCAGGAATAGAAGGAACATACCTCAACATAATAAAAGCTATATATGACAAACCCACAGCAAACATTATCCTCAATGGTGAAAAATTGAAAGCATTTCCTCTAAAGTCAGGAACAAGACAAGGGTGCCCACTTTCACCATTACTATTCAACATAGTTTTGGAAGTTTTGGCCACAGCAATCAGAGCAGAAAAAGAAATAAAAGGAATCCAAATTGGAAAAGAAGAAGTAAAACTCTCACTGTTTGCAGATGACATGATCCTCTACACAGAAAACCCTAAAGACTCCACCAGAAAATTACTAGAACTAATCAATGAATATAGTAAAGTTGCAGGATATAAAATCAACACACAGAAATCCCTTGCATTCCTATACACTAATAATGAGAAAATAGAGAAATTAAGGAAACAATTCCATTCACTATTGCAACGGAAAGAATAAAATACTTAGGGATATATCTACCTAAAGAAACTAAAAACCTATATATAGAAAACTATAAAACACTGGTGAAAGAAATCAAAAAGGACACTAATAGATGGAGAAATATACCATGTTCATGGATTGGAAGAATCAATATAGTGAAAATGAGTATACTACCCAAAGCAATTTATAGATTCAATGCAATCCCTATCAAGCTACCAACGGTATTCTTCACAGAGCTAGAACAAATAATTTCACAATTTGTATGGAAATACAAAAAACCTCAAATAGCCAAAGCTTCTTTCTTGAGAAAGAAGAATGGAACTGGAATAATCAAACTACCTGACTTCAGGCTCTACTACAAAGCCATAGTCATCAAGACAGTATGGCACTGGCACAAAGACAGAAATATAGATCAATGGAACAAAATAGAAAGCCCAGAGATAAATCCACGCACCTATGGACACCTTACCTTGGACAAAGGAGGCAAGAATATACAATGGATTAAAGACAATCTCTTTAACAAGTGGTGCTGGGAAATCTGGCCAACCACTTGTAAAAGAATGAAACTTGAGCACTCTCTAACACCATACACAAAAATAAACTCAAAATCGATTAAAGATCTAAACTTAAGACCAGAAACTATAAAACTCCTAGAGGAGAACATAGGCAAACACTCTCCGACATACATCACATCAGGATCCTCTATGACCCACCTCCCAGAATATTGGAAATAAAAGCAAAAATAAACAAATGGGACCTAATTAACCTTAAAAGCTTCTGCACAACAAAGGAAACTATTAGCAAGGTGAAAAGACAGCCTTCAGAATGGGAGAAAATAATAGCAAATGAAGCAACTGACAAACAACTAATCTCAAAAATATACAAGCAACTCCTACAGCTCAATTCCAGAAAAATAAATGACCCAATCAAAAAATGGGCCAAAGAACTAAATAGACGTTTCTCCAAAGAAGACAAACAGATGGCTAACAAACACACAAAAAGATGATCAACATCACTCATTATCAGAGAAATGTAAATCAAAACCACTATGAGGTACCATTTCACGCCAGTCAGAATGGCTGCAATCCAAAAGTCTACAAACAATAAATGCTGGAGAGGGTGTGGAGAAAAGGGAACCCTCTTACACTGTTGGTGGGAATGCAAACTAGTACAGACACTATGGAGAACAGTGTGGAGATTCCTTAAAAAACTGGAAATAGAACTGCCTTATCACCCAGCAATCCCACTGCTGGACATACACACTGAGGAAACCAGAATTGAAAGAGACACGTGTACCCCAATGTTCATCGCAGCACTGTTTATAATAGCCAGGACATGGAAGCAACCTAGATGTCCATCAGCAGATGAATGGATAAGACAGCAGTGGTACATATACACAATGGAGTATTACTCAGCCATTAAAAAGAATACATTTGAATCAGTTCTAATGAGGTGGATGAAACTGGAGCCTATTATACGAGTGAAGTAAGCCAGAAAGAAAAGCACCAATACAGTATACTAACGCATATATATGGAATTTAGAAAGATGGTAACAATAACCCTGTATACAACACAGCAAAAGAGACACTGATGTATAGAACAGTCTTTTGGACTCTGTGGGAGAGGGAGAGGGTGGGATGATTTGGGAGAATGGCAATGAAATGTATAATATCATATATGGAACGAGTTGCCAGTCCAGGTTCGATGCACGATACTGGATGCCTGGGGCTGGTGCACTGGGATGACCCAGAGGGATGGAATGGGGAGGGAGGAGGGAGGAGGGTTCAGGATGGGGAACACATGTATACCTGTGGTGGATTAATTTCGATATTTGGCAAAACCAATACAATATTGTAAAGTTCAAAAATAAAATAAAATTAAAAAAAAAAAAACAGCAATCGTTTTGGCAGTGAAAAAGAGAATTCTAGAAGTCACTGAAATGAGAAGAACAGGTTTGAAATCCCCAAAATGCCATCCTAGAGAACCTAGATGGGGTATTCTAGATAGCCCATCTCATAGGCCTCCTTATACTCCAGAGTTCAGTTAATGTGAACAGTCTTTTTCTCAGGACTGTTTCTTAAAAACAATTAGCAACTGTTGTTTAACATTGTAGCTGCCTAAGACCAACTGGTTGGAACAAACAAGAAGTTGACTAAAGAATTTCAAAGGAAAATCTCTAATCTGTCATCCATGGCTGGCCTTAAAGCTGTACATAAACAGGAGTTAAAGGGTTAGATCAATTTAGAAATTAAAGCAAACAGAACCTCTTAGCAAACGTTGGGAACTTACTGGTTTAAGTCATTTTGGAAAATGTCTGTCAAATAGTTAGGTGACCACCAAGCTTACTAAGCAGAGACTGGCTGTTACACACAATAAAGAATATGGACTTTGGTGAATTCGTGCAGGAAAGCCAGTAAATAAGCAAAGTGACATAACAACAAAAATCCCTGAGAAGGGGAAGAATCTGATTTGCTTAATTACCACATTATGTTATTTTAAATATCCAGTTTTCAAATAAAGATGATATATGCAAAGAAACTGAAAAGGAAGACACCTGGAGATGGGCAGAAACAGTAGACGAACACTGCCCCTGAGCCAGCCCAGATGGTGGACTTACTATGCAAAATCTTTAATAAACTATCACATATTCAAAGAACTAGAGGGAGTGGTACCTAAAGAACTGAAAGAAAATGGAAAAAATGTCTCACCAACTAGAAAATATAAATGAATCAATAGAAATAGGGGGAAGAGGAGTAGTGGAAAAACCAGGTAGAATTCTATAGTTGAAAGTACACCAACTAAAACTAATAAACATATTTGAGGGGAGAGATAAAGACCCAATAAATTTAAGATAGGACAATTTAGATCAATTTAGATGATCTAGTTTGAGGAACAGAAAGAAAAGAATAAAGAAAAATTAAAAGCACCTCATATGCTGGCAAAACATCAATAAGAATATACATATATGCATTAATGGAAGTCCCAGCAGGAGAGGTAGAGAAAGGCGTAGTGATGTATTCTAAGTTGCTTCAGTCGTGTCCCACTCTGCAACCCTGCGGACTGCAGCCCACCAGGCTCCTCTGTCCATGGGATTCTCCAGGCAAGAATACTGGAGTGGTTGCCATTTTTTTCTCCAGGGGATCTTCCGAACCCAGGGATTGAACCTGGGTCTCTTAATGTCTCCTGCTTTGGCAGACAGATTATTTACCACTAGCACCACCTGGGCACATACACACAAGTAGCAGAGGAAAAATTGAAAATAATAATGACCTCAAATTTCACAGATGTGAAGACAACTCACATCTTGCTGGAAACTGTAGCAATCAGAAAACACAAGAATGACTTATTTAATGTGCTGAAAGATTGTCAGCCAGTTCTATATGAAACAAACAAAAGCCTGCTTCCTCATAACTGAACATCTGCAGGCAGGCCAAAAAGAGGAGAACTAGTTACTGGAAGTAATATGTGACAAATAATACTAAACTCAAGTGTTCAGCTATCTCCCTAAGTCCCTGATCATGACCTGACTCCTGGGGGGCACAGCGGCTCCAGTGAGAATATGTTCCTGTAGGTGGCCTGTGTTCTAGGGGAAGTAGGGGATACCTGAGATGCTTCAGTAGGTCTGTAGGTTGTGTTTTGGGTGAAGGTGGAGCCCAGAAGAAGGGAGAGTTTTGCCCAACAGACCAACGTCCTGGGCTTTCAAGATACGGCATGACTTCCCAGGTGGTGATGCCTTACCCAGTTACAGGGACTATCTTTTCTAGTTCCCATTTTGTTCCTATAAAGCCTATGAAGCTCTTGAAAAGTGATTAGATTCCTTAAAAAACTGGAAATAGAACTGCCTTATGATCCAGCAATCCCACTGCTGGGCATACACACTGAGGAAACCAGAAGGGAAAGAGACACGTGTACCCCAATGTTCATCGCAGCACTGTTTAGAATAGCCAGGACATGGAAGCAACCTAGATGTCCATCAGCAGATGAATGGATAAGAAAGCTATGGTACATATACACAATGGAGTATTACTCAGCCATTAAAAAGAATACATTTGAATCAGTTCTAATGAGGTGGATGAAACTGGAGCCTATTATACAGAGTGAAGTAAGCCAGAAAGAAAAGCACCAATACAGTATACTAACGCATATATATGGAATTTAGAAAGATGGTAACAATAACCCTGTGTACGAGACAGCAAAAGAGACACCGATGTATAGAACAGTCTTATGGGCTCTGTGGGAGAGGGAGAGGGTGGGAAGATTTGGGAGAATGGCATTGAAACATGTAAAATATCATGTATGAAATGAGTTGCCAGTCCAGGTTCGATGCACGATGCTGGATGCTTGGGGCTGGTGCACTGGGACGACCCAGAGGGATGGAATGGGGAGGGGGGAGGGAGGAGGGTTCGGGATGGGGAACACATGTGTACCTGTGGCAGATTCATTTTGATATTTGGCAAATCTAATACAGTTATGTAAAGTTTAAAAATAAAATAAAATTTAAAAATTAAAAAAAAATTAAATTAAAAAAAAAGAGTCAGAAACAAACAAACAAAAAACCCCCCCAAAAAAAAGAAAAGTGATTAGATTCTGAAAAACAAAAATCAAATAAAAGCTCTTTCTCTGTCCTCCCCCACCCCCCATCCACCCATCTCTCCCCCTACCCTCTCTCTTACCTTCTCACCTCCTGTTTCACTGATTTCAACTCTCTCACTCCTGGTTGCCCACCATAACATGTAAAATGACAGTCCTTTATTGAATGAGAGGAAGGTCCAATTTAGATCCAAGATGATTATCTCAGAATCTGCTTTGTTTGTGTGCGTATTGCTCATTTTAGCTGTGAAAATTATATTTTTTTCCTGATAATAACAGTGCTTTCATTCTCCACAATATGAATTAACTGACAGGACCTCCTGATGCTTATTGTATTCAGTTATTAGGTGGAGGTTTAGCTCCTAAGATACCTGATTCCTCATCTCTCTCCAGGCTTCATTACATGCATGCACAGCTCTCCAGGAAGATTTAGAACATAATCACATCATCTTTATTTAAAATATATGATGCTGTTAAAACATACCTAAATGTTTATCATAAATAAGCCATTAGCTGACTCTAGTGCCTTCTAAATTTATTTTTAAGATAGCTATATCTATATCTATTCTCTGGCTGGAAAAATAAAATAGCTAAGAATGTTCTTGGCTATTTTTCCCAGCCAGAGAATTGTAAGAGGCTTGAAAATGATAGCTGGGATTCCATGTCTAATTCATGAGAATGTAAAAAGAAGAAGAAAAGGCTTCAGTAATTAAATCCCCCATGAATCCTATGAATGGAGGCAGTAATGTTATCCACAGCCTATCTGCATCCCAGCTGCCTGCTGCTACCAACACATCTGTCACTCCTCCATGACACAGCACTTCTTTTCCACTGTATCTTTAATTGAAGAAAATCTGTGCTCTGAATGACAATTGCTCATAGCAATCTGGGAACTGTCAGTCACCACTTTGAAATGGTTTGGTGGTGGTTGGTGGTCAGTGGTTTAATAGTAAGTTGTGTCTGACTCTTTGCAGCCTCGTGGACTGTAGCCTGCCAGGCTCCTCTGGTCCATGGGATTCTCCAGGCAAGAATACTGGAGCCAGTTGCTATTTCCTCCTCCAGGAGGTCTTCCTGACCCAGGGACTGAACCCTCATCTTCTAAAACTCCTGCATTGGCAGGTGGATTCTTTACTGCTGAACCACCTAAAAAGGCCTTGAAATGCCTTGAGTTTCTTTGAACTTGTGTATGTCCATGATTAGCTCACTTTTTATGTTTGTTCTTTGTCATTGAGTGTTTCTTTTTTTCATTTTTTCTTTGGTCTTTGAAAATTGATTTCCTAAGACAGAAAAGAGGGGCATGTACTACACGTACAACTTACAACGTCAGACTAGTTTAATGCAGTGACTGAGTGGGTGGACGCTGTGTACTGACTGGCTCAAGATAGGACTCTGGCACTCCCTAGCTGTGCAGCATTGGGAAAGTTACTTAACCTTTCTGTGGCTGACAGCTAATGCTATGCATCAACTTGGCTAGGCTGCAGTGCCAATTTGTTTGGTGAAACATCATTCTAGATGTTGTTGTGAAGGTGATTCTCAAATGTGATTGACATTTAGATCCCTAGACTTTAAGTAATACAGGTTACCCTCATCATTATCCTATCAATTGAAGTTCCTAAGAGCATGGATTGAGGTTTCCCAAAGAAGAGGAAATTTTACTTCAAGAATGAGTGGAGAAATCCTACCTGAGCTTCCCTCTTCTGTCCTGCAGAATTTGGACTCAAGACAGCAATGCCAAGCCTTTCCTGAATTCCCAGCCTGCTAGTCTGCCCTATAGATGTCAAAGAGAATGGCCACCCACTCCAGTATTCCTACCTGGAGAATTCCATGGACAGAGGAGCCTGGCAGGCTACAGTCCATGGGGTCCCAACTAGTCAGACACAATTGAGCGACTAACACTTCACTTTCACAGTGACACGAGCCAACCTCTTATAACTCTCCTCCTGTCTTTTAGTCCCCTCACCTAAAACCCATACATTATCCCACAGAAGCAATGTAATGATATGTTGCCTTCATTAAAAATTTTTTTCTTTGTTTATGCATGAAAAAAGCATTTCTTGGAACTAGAGTAGAGTTGTAGAAATTCAGGATCTAATTCAACAGGAGTAAATATAACACTATGTGTGAAACCTTGAAATAGACATTATTTGTAGATTATAATTAAGGCTATTATTGTAGAAGTCTTATCTCCCATTCCTCTCCCATATTCTGCAGATAAATTGGGCTTGATAATTGAGCTGATGGACACAGAAATCATTGGCGCAAATGTCTTTGAAGAGAAAGGTACAAAGAATCACATGCAGGTAAATTTTACAAGGGCAGAGTATGGTGCAGAATGACCTGTAAGAGGGACTAGGCACCAAATGTGCATGAATTTTGCAAGAGCATCATATTCCATAGGAATGTTTATGCTGCGGTTCAGGGTGAGACAGAACCATAAATCTTAGTCCCCAAGGCAGAAAGTCTGTACTGGATTCAACCTTGTCCTGAGAGTCTAAAATTTATCAATTGAACTTGTATGGGAATGTAAAACATTGGCTGTTTCCTTGATCAACATGAAGGTCATATAAAGAAGTTACAATAATGTTTGTTCAGAGTCTTTGTCATTGCTGCCTTATCTTACTCTTTCTTTAAACCACACGCAAAACTCTACTGAGTCCCCCACCTCCTCCGCTCTACATTCTTACTAGAGCCTGAGCACAGCTTTGATAATACAGCAGCTGAGATCTGATTTTGTTTCCTAGACTCACTGAAACTGAAGTTTTAGCGAATCAGCAGAACTCTCTAAGATAGTCTTCTTCACTTATAGGCTCAGACTTTGATGGCTTTGCTGTTGCAACAAGAATTCACCATTTGTAATTTCTCCAGAGTCAGTCATTCTGCACTTCCAAGCTGATATTTCCTTCTATCCTCTTGAGATTGATCCTAATGAAAGACATATATTGTTTCAGTGATAATTATACAATGGCCTTCAGTCATAAGAACTGATTTCCCAAGTGGAATGGAGTTTTCTTTTTTAATAGGTAAAGGTTTGCCCACCTTTTATGGTAAGTTCAAACTTTTCAGGGGTGGAAGCTTACATTGCATGACAACCTTTACCAGAGGATCTAGGTGCACCCTTCTAGGAGTCAACACCTTCCCAAGCCTCCCATGGAGTTGGGGTAGGGACAAGGGGTCTTTTATTAGATTCTCCAGGGCTGGGAGGATTTGCTTGGATAACACTTATATCCAGACTTTTTTTTTTTTTTTTTTTTTGTCCAAGTTATTTGCTGTGTTGGAAGGAACAAAACTTGGGCATCAGACCGATCTTAGTTTGAGTTTCACCAGTTACAATTTGTATAATCTTTAGAAAATTACTTATATATGGTAATCCTCAGTTCTTGCAACGTTAAGTGGCAATGAATATATCTGCCTTGAATTACCTCAGTGATAAATTATGGAACAATAGCTGTAATGTTAATGCCATGATCCAGGTTTGCACATTTGTTGGGAACAGAAATGATCTACTTGGTGAATGGATTTCAGAAACTTCATACATAGGTTTGAGAGTCAGTGGAGAGATCAAGACAGAAATATAAAAATGGAGACTTCAGCATGTAGGTGAGAAGAGAAGACGCAGACTGGGAGCAGATGAGAAATGAATTTGAAACCTTAAAAAGCGCCCAGATGGAAAGAACCAGCAGGAGAAGTAGAACCCAGGTAGTAATAGTTTAAGATACTGATCAAATCAAGGAAAAGTTTGCCAAGTAGAGACAAAAATTTTCAAGTAAAATACACTGTAAGTTCTACTCACAATAAACTTTCACTACACAAATGGGGAAATATACAAGAAAAAAAGTCATATTAACTGTTTTGCTTTTGACATGATAGCGGCAATGTTACAATAATGTAAACAAGCTGACATTATGGTTTTGATCCTTTAGAGAAGAACATAAGACAGTTATCAAAGCTATGATGAACTGGGTTAAAGGAAGAGATAATGTAGAAATTTCACAATTCAACTGTCTGTTCATTTGCTTATTTCAGTACAATTTCAGTCATTCCTTGTGTAAAATGTAAACAGTATTTATTGATTTTATAAAAAAAACCCTAGACAAGTACATTAGCAGAACAAACTCACATGTTTCATTGTTTTAATATGTATTTTGGCAAATAGAATATTTTCCAGGGGTATGAAAATAGTAGCAGTAATTACTGCAGGAATGTTAATTCACATTAAATCTGTGAAAATTAAAATGCAGTAAAATAGTATCTTTTAAAAGTGATGTACATTACTATACAAGCTAACTACTTTATTAAAGAATGACTTTTATTTGAAAATGTGTGCTGTGCTAAGTCACTTCAGTAATGTCTGACTCTTGTGACCCCATGGACTGTAGCCCGCCAGCCTCCACTATCCATGGGATTCTCCAGGCAAGAATACCAGAGTGGTTTGCCATTCCATTCTCCAGGGCATCTTTCCGACCCAGGAATAAAATTCGAATCTCTTGTGTCTCCTTATTTAAAGATGCTTCAGTGATATTAGTAATAATTTGGCAATATATTATGAAATTTACTGTTTATATAAAATTCCACTGGCTATTTTGAGACTAATTATGAGTGCAAATATTCTAATTTTTCTCAAATAAATCTGGTACACAGTTTCCTATCAAATACAATATTTCATGGAATTCTTGTTGTTATTTTGAAAGAGTGAATATGGCCAGTGGGGCAATTTCAAGATCTCTATTACCATGTTTAAACATGAGATTAAATAGTGATGAAATTGAAACATGAAATTTCCACTTAAGAATCAAAACATTAAAAAATAGAATATTTTGAAACCGGACTGCTCATTCAAAATATCAAGCACTGGGCATCTAATACTTAAAAAATTAATTTTGTTAAATATTTTGTTAAATTAGAGAGTCTAAAAGTCTCTAATGTTGGCAATAATTTATTTTAATGTAATTACATCATAGTTCTTATATACATAATTTATTACAAATATGATTAAAACATATTTTAAAAACATATTGATAATTTTTTTGAAAGATTGACAATTTGTACATTCTGTGGGCCAGTGATTCATTAGCAGATAAACTTTAGCTCATTTTATCAGAAGTTAAGAATATCAAGAGACTGTTCATAAGGGCAAAACTATCCAGATGGCAATAGGAAAACAGATTCACACCATAGAATATTAAACAGCCCTAAAAAGGAACTTACCACAGTTACAAGCAGTGGCTTGAATTAAATTTTGTAACATCAAGAAAAGAAAAAATACTGTACAGGGAGACTTTCTGCTGTTGTTGTTTAGTCTTTAAGTTGTATCCAACTCGGCAACTCCACAGATTATAGCCCACCAGTCTCCTCTGTCCATAAGATTTCCAAGGCATGAATACTAGAGCGGGTTGCCATCTCCTTCTCTAGGGAATTTCCCTGTCCTAGGGATTGAACTCATGTCTCCTTCATTGGCAGGCATTGGCAGCCAAATTCTTTACTGCTGAGCCATAAGAAAGACTAGATTTAGTAAATTTACCTCAGATTAAAATTAAACTAAGTGGTAACACAATAAAATTATATTCTTCTAAGCATATACATATATGTGGTCAGATATTAATAATAGACAGGTTTTAAAGTTTGCTCTTGGAAGAGGTGACATGTTTATGATGTTCATATTGTATCCCCTAACTTATCAATACAACTTTGGTTGTAACCCTGTCTGTATGAACTCAGCCCCCTGGCATTTAGGGAACAAAAACAGAGTTTCTGCATGCTTCTCAGTCATTCCTTGTGTAATCAAGTCCCTGTGACCTACAGCAGTGACCTTGAAAACCCACCCTTTAAGATAGTCCACTTTAGGAGATTGACATGGGTTAGGAATGGAAGGGGAAGGCACTAATGTTAAAGAATCTGCCTGCCAATGCAGAAGACATAAGAGACACAAGGTCAAACCCTGGGTCAGGAAGATCCTCTGGAGCAAGGCATAGCAATACGCTCCAGTATTCTTGCCTGGAGAATCCCATGGACAGAGGAGCCTGGAGGGCTACAGTCCATGGGTCTAAAAGAGTCAGACACAACTGAAGCGACTTAGCATACAGTTTTCTAGTGGGATAACCATTTAAACATTATAGAAAAAAAAAACAGCTCTGAAAACAGTCTACAAAATATCTAAACTAAAAGAAAGCTGAGCACTGAAGAATTCTTGAGAGTCACTTGGACAGTAAGGAGATAAAATCAGTCAACCCTAAAGGAGATCAACACTGTATAGTCATTGGAAGGGCTGATACTGAAGCTGAAGCTCCAATACTTTGGCCACCTGATGCAAAAAGCATTGGAAAAGACTGATGCTGGGAAAGACTGAAGGCAGGAGGAAAAGGGAATGATAGAGGACTGGGTGGTTCATGGCATCATCAATTCATTGGACATGAATTTGACCAAACTCTGGGAGATAGTGGAGGACAGAGGAGCCTGGCAAGCTGCAGTCCATGGGTTGCAAAGAGTTAGACGCAACTTAGACACTGAACAGAAACAAAACTCTAGCAAGGACTGTTTAAAGCCTTTTGTTAACAAATATTAAGCTATATAAAACCTATCTGCACCCTGAATACTTGGGAGATACGCGGTCTTCCCATTTGGGCAGACTGAAGAGTGAATAAAGAACAACTCTGCCATAATTATAACATAAAATCAAATAGCAAATTTTGATAAAATTGTATTTTCTGCATGATCTAACAGAGGTATGCTTATTTATTATTTATAATATGGTTATTGACTCATACTGCTCATTTGCTTCATAACACAATCATTAAACTTTTTATTATACTTTAATAATGATAAAAATATTGGCCTGGAAATTCTTTTTGTATGGAAACATTATTATTTATTCAACTTTAACCCCGAGCACAAAATCTTTGTTTTTGTGAGTTCATTTTATTCTGTGTGGCTTTAATAAGCTCTGTGTTAATGAGCCTCTTGGTCAAAACATCACACACTGCTTTGAACAGTGAGGGGCAAAGGTGGAAAATAATTAGTAACTATTTTAGGCCTCAAGGTCTTTCAGTGACAATAGGAAGAGGAGAGGGCAAAACAGAATAGTGAGGAAAGAACTTTTCCCAGCAGGACACAGGCAAAACTAATTTGTTGTTGCTGTTCAGTTAGCAAGTTGTGTCTGACTCTTGGCGACCTTATGAACAAGAGCGTGTGAGACTCCTCTGTCCTCTGCTATCTCTCAGAGTTTTCTCAAATTCATGTCCATTGAGTCAGTGGTTCTATATCTAACCATCTCATCCTCTGCTGTCCCCTTGTCCTCCTGCCCTCAATCTTTCTCAGCATCAGGATCTTTTCCAACAAGTCAGGGTCTTTTCCAATAAGTCAGTTCTTTGCATCAGGTGGCCAAAGTATTGGAGCTTCAGCTTCAGCATCAGTCCTTCTAATGAATATTCAGGGTTGAGTTCCTTTAGGACTGACTGGTTTGATCTTCTTGCAATCCAGGGACACTCAAGAATCTCCTTCAACACCACAGTTCAAAACATCAGTTCTTTAGCACTCAGCCTTCTTTATGGTTCTATGAAAACTTACAAGACCTTCTAGAACTAACACCCAAAAAAGATGTCCTTTTCATTATAGGCAACTGGAATGCAAAACTAGGAAGTCAAGAGATACCTGGAGTAACAGGCAAATTTGGCCTTGGAGTACAAAATGAATCATGGCAAAGGCTAACACAATTTTGCCAAGAGAACACACTGGTCATAGAAAACACCCTCTTCCAACAACACAAGAGAGAACTCTACACATGGACATCACCAGATAGTCAATACTAAAATCAAATTGATTATATTATTTGCAGCCAAAGATGGAGAAGCTCTATACAATCAGCAGAAACAAGACCAGGAGCTGACTATGACTCAGATCATGAGCTCCTTATTGCCAAATTCAGACTTAAACTTAAGAAAGTAGGGAAAACACTAGACCATTCAGGTATGACTTAAGCAAATCCTTTACGATTATACAGTGGAAGTGACAAATAGAGTCAAGGGATTAGATCTAATAGACAGTATGGATGGAGGTTCATGACATTATACAGAAGGCAGTGATCAAGACCATCCCCAAGAAAAAGAAATGCAAAAAGGCAAAATGGTTGTCTGAGGAGGCCTTAGAAATAGCTGAGAAAAGAAGAGAAGCTAAAGGCAAAGGAGAAAAGGAAAGATCTACCCATTCGAATGCAGAGTTCCAAAGAATAGCAAAGAGAGATAAGAAAGCCTTCCTTAGCGATCAGTGCAAAGAAATAGAAGAAAACAATAGAATGGGAAAGACTAGCCATCTCTTCAAGAAAATTAAAGATACCAAGGGAACATTTCATGCAAAGATGGGCACAATAAAGGACAGAAACGGTATGAACCTAACAGAAGCAGAAGATATTAAGAAGAGGTGGCAAGAATACACAGAAGAACTGTACAAAAAAAGATCTTCATGAGCCAGATAACCACTATGGTGTGATCACTCACCTAGAGCCAGACATCCTGGAATGTGAAGTCAAGTGGACCTTAGGAAGCATCACTTAGAACAAAGCTAGTGGAAGTGATGGAATTCCAGTTGAGCTATTTCAAATCCTAAAAGATGATGCTGTGAAAGCGCTGCACTCAACATGCCAGCAAATTTGGAAAACTCAGCAGTGGCCACAGGACTGGAAAAGGTCAGTTTTCATTCCAATTGCAACGCAAGGCAATGCCAAAGAATGTTCAAACTACCACACAATTGCACATCTCACGCATTAGCAAAGTAATGCTTCAAATTCTTCAAGCCAGGCTTCAGGAGTATGTGAACCATGAACTTTCAGATGTTCAAGCTGGAACGTCTACTGGACCATAGAAAAAGCAAGAGAATTCCAGAAAGACATCTATTTCTGCTTTATTGATTATGCCAAAGCCTTTGACTGTAGATCACAACAAACTGTGGGAAATTCTTCAAGAGACTGGAATACCAGACAACCTTACCTGACTCCTGAGAAATCTGTATCCAGGTAAAGAGCAACCATTAGACCCGGACATGGAACAACAGAGTAGTTCCAAATTGGGAAAGGAGTACGTCAAGGCTGTATATTGTCACCCTGCTTATTTAACTTCTATGCAGAGTATATCATGCGAAATGTCAGGCTGGATGAAGCTCAAGCTGGAAACAATATTGTTAGGAGAAATATCAATAATCTCAGACACATCTATGACACCACCCTTATGGCAGAAAGTGACGAGGAACTAAAGGGCCTCTTGATGAAAGTGAAAGAAGAGAGTGAAAAAGTTAGCTTAAAACTCAACATTCAAAAAACTAAGACCATGGCACCTGGTTCCATCACTTCATGGCAAATAGATGGGGAAATAGTGGAAGCAGTGACAGACTTTATTTTCTTGGGCTCAAAAATCACTGCAGATGGTGACTGCAGCCATGAAATAAAAAAATGCTTGCTCCTTGGAAAAAAAAGCTATGAGAAACCTAGACAGCTTATTCAAAAGCAGAGACCTTACTTTACTGACAAAAGTCTGTCTAGTCCAAGCTATGTTTTTTCTGGTAGTCATGTATGGATATGAGAGTTGGACTTATTATAAAGAAAGCTGAGCGCTGAAGAACTGTGGTGTTGGAGAAGACTCTTGAGAGTCCCTTGGACTGTAAGAAGATCCAAGCAGTAAATCGTAAAGGAAATAAGTCCTGAATATTCATTGGAAGGACTGATGCTGAAGCTGAAACTCCAAATCTTTGGCCACTTGATGCAAACAACTGACTCACTGGAAAAGACCCTGATGCTAGAAAAGATTGAAGGCAGGAGGAGAAAGGGCCGACAGAGGACAAGATCGTTGGATGGCATCACTAACTCAATAGACTTGAGTTTGAGTAAGCTCCAGGAGTTGGTGATGGACAGGGAAGCCTGCCGTGCTGCAGTCCATGGGGCCACAAAGATTTGGACATGACTGAGCAACTGAATTAAACTGAGCTTCTTTATGGTCCAGCTCTCACATCTGTACATGACTACTAGAAAAACCATAGCTTTGACTAGATGTATCTTTGTTGGCAAAGTAACATCTCTGCTTTTTATGTGCTGTCTAGGTTTGTCATAGCTTTTCTTCCAAGAAGCAAGTGTCTTTTAATCTCATGACTGCAGTACTTAATTTACTCCCAAGTTAATCTGAAAACAGTGGAAAATTGACTCAAGATGCTCAAACTTGCATGCATATATTTTTTAATTGCTAGTTTTTTATTGGAAATTTTGCTTTTTCCCAGTAAAGAAATCTACTTACTTTTATGAAGATACACTATAAACCTGAAACCAGAAAAAAGAAACATTATCATTTAATTATTTTAATCCATTCATTCTTTTTTTTAGCCAAATGATAAACACTAACAGTAAAGGCATAAAATATGAAATAAAATGGAAGTGAAATACTTCTAAATAAATATTGTTCCATACAGTCACTTTCTACATGGTTTGTCAAGATGCTTCTTATGTGAATTTTCAGCTATACTTATTTTTAACTAGTATTTTGTGATATTTTCAGTTAGGGCCATGAAACAGATGCAAGTTCCTATGTACATTTCTCCTGAGTAATCAGGAGAAATATAGGGAGTACTTTACTAGTTCCAAAGAGGAGAAAATGTGAGCAGCATATGAGCATTACAAAGAGACTTGCTATTGGGTTTGTAGATTTTTCCAAGAAACACCTTTCTGATAAAATTGCAACTCAAGACAATATCAAAGTGAAGAGGTAAAGGAATTTATCCTAATATGTCATTGAAAGAGGCTCTGTGAAATCAAAGACTTCTCAAGGTCTCTTTTCACCTCAGTTCCTCACTTGGAAACTTCACCACAGCCCCTTGTATATAGACCTCTTTATTAAGAATGTGTTCACATATATAAGTGGTGCAGCAACATGCAACAAGGTAGTCCATGAACCATTGTATGGGTGTGTGATGGGAGACTATGATGCTGAACCAATCAGCGAGAGACTCACAATCACAGAGACTCACTTTTTCAACTGTGTCCTTTTAGAAAGAACTGTGACTTTTCTAGTATCATTTATTCAATTGTAAAACAGACATTATTAGTCCCACTTTATCAGATTTTTAGTAAACAGAATCTTTTCTTGGAAAACATTGCTTGTTATGGGAGAAGGTAATGGCAACCCACTCCAGTACTCTTGCCTGGAAAATCCCATGGACGGAGGAGCCTGGTAGGCTGTAGTCCATGGGATCGCAAAGAGTCAGACACGATTGAGCGATTTCACTTTCACTTTTCACTTTCATGCATTGGAGAAGGAAATGGCAACCCACTCCAGTGTTCTTGCCTGGAGAATCCCAGGGATGGGGGAGCCTGGTGGGCTGCAGTCTATGGGATTGCACAGAGTCGGACACAACTGAAGTGACTTAGCAGCAGCAGCATGATAGTATTAATTTTAATTAGATTACATCAAATATTTCATAAATTCCCATCTCCAGGTACTGCAACTGATACTCTAGTGTGATGACTCTAATCACTTCTCACAAAGGATGTGCTATTGGATCTTATTCTGGGCATAAATCTGAGGATACACAGCTGTGCCTGTGGACTCCTGTGGGTGGATGTATATTTAGAAAAGAGGGCAGTGCACTGAGTGTAAACCAGGAAAATGTATCTCTGTTTCCTCTCAGCTACTGAGATCATTGTAGATTCACGTGAGAGTTAGGGCTGCTATAACAAAGTATCATGGGTGGCTTAAACAATAAGCTCTCATTTCTCATATTTCTGGAGTCTGAGAAGTCTAACATCAAGATGCTGGCAGATTCAGTGTCTGGTTAGGACTCTTTCTGGTTCATGGATGGCCATTTTCTCATTGTGACTTCACATGGCAGATTGAGAGAGAGGACAGGGGAGACTGAGATAGACCAGTAGCACTTGTTTCATCATAAATAAATTTCATTTATCTTCTTTATTTTCTTCTCAACTCCTAAACAGTGATAACTACCATCTAACTCTTTTGTCATCTGATTCCCAGCTCTTATTAATATAAAGGCTCCTCTAAACATAGCATCAATTTTGGACCAGGATGTGGCCATCTACATTCCTAAGTGCCCCTAAATGACATCAGAGCTTCTGATAAACTTCACTGCTTACAATCCCCCACTTCTGCAGAGAAGTACATTATCTCCACTATACTTAATGACCAGCGATCACTGGGCTGACCTGGGAATGATTTTTCATCAGATCACGCTGGAAGCTGCCTTCAGATGGTAATTTTTCTCATCACCATTAAAGGCATCACCCCATTAAAGGCAGAACTTTAGGGTCCTGATAGCTCCATTGGTAAAGAATCCACCTGTAATACAGGAGACCCCAATTTGATTCCTGGGTCAGGAAGATCCACTGGAGAAGAGAGAGGCTACCCACTCCAGTATCCTTGGGCTTCCCTTGTGATTCAGCTGGTAAAGAATCTGCCTGCAATGTGGGAGACTTGGGTTTGATCCCTGGGTTGGGAAGATTCCCTGGAGAAAGGAAAGGCTACCCACTTCAGTATTCTGGCCTGGAGGATTCCATGAACTGTATAGTCCATGGGGTCACAAAGAATCTGACACGACTGAGCTACTTTCACTTTCACTTAGAGATGAAATGTCCTGAGTCCCATTATCCGTCCCTACTTCAGATATGAACTCTGAAATTTGAAGGCTCTTCATGTGGCTTCTGCAGCTTAATGATGTCATCAGTATCTCCTACCTGAATAAAGGCTATTCTAATTATGGTACTGAGAGGCACAACTCTATTTAAGTTAATTGAGTTCATTGACTAGTTTGCAGAAAAACAAAACAAAACACACACACACACAATTAGAAAAGAAATTGTGCGTGTGTTATTTGTTGCAGGTCAACTTTGAAATGATAACTGTTTGGTCTGCCCTAAATAAAATGAGGAAAACAGTCCAAGTTGAACTATTTACAGGCTGAGGTGATGAACATATGTTTCTAATTTGAGCTAGGATAATAGCAAAAATACACAATTTTAGCAAATCTTAGTTCTTGACAAACCACTTGCAATCTATCTCAGCTAAAAGATGAGCATATGGTTCAAGGAATAAAGAAACTAGGTGGCTTGGTGTGGAAATGGAACTCTTAGGCTCAGAGTTTCATGACTGCTGTTTCTCTCTCTCCCTCTCTCTCTCTGTGTATGTGTATCTGTGTGTTAGCACCTTGCAGCAAGCAGGATCTTAGTTCCCTGACCAGGGATGAGACTGTACCCCCTGCAGTGGAAGTGAAAGCACTGAGTCTTAACCACTGGAACCCCAGGGAATCCCGGCTCCAAGTAGCATGACAGCTATAGTCTCATTTTTTCCTGAGGTTGGGTCTTCAATATTTTCTGTGAATTTTCTCATCAGGAGAAAGATGCTCTTGATCCAGGCAGGTGAGTACAGTGGGGATGACAAGGGCGCTCAGTATTTTACATTACACTTTAGGCGGGGCGAGTTTCACAAGGAGGTTATCCGGCCTGTTCAGAGTTGCCACATCTGGATGTGATCAGGGAGCTTGATTTCCTTCAGGCAAGTGTGAAGTGTGATGGGAGGGGGTGTCGACTGCCCTCTGAAAGGAAATACAGACTCAGACTGGAGGAGGAGTCTGGGAACCAAGATGCTAGGCTTCTTTTGCAGCTAGAATTACTTTATTCCAGTCAGACCATGGGCAACTTATTTTATTTTTGGCGCATCTGTTATTTCCTTAATTCTTGACTCTAGGTATGGGCTGCGTTGGTGGTTCAGTGGTAAAAAAAGAAAGGACAAGGGAAGAAAACAGCTACCAACGCAGGAGACCCAGGTTCAATCCCTGGATTGGTAAGATTCCCTGGAGGGGGAAATGCCCACCTTCTCAAGTATTTTTGCCTAGGAAATCCAATGGACACAGGAACCTGGCAGGCTCCATTCCCTGGGGTTGCAAAGAGTTAGACACAGCTGAGCACACACACATTCACTTCCTCTTTAGTTGCAAGAGGACCTTTGTCTGAGGCTTGTCTTCTTCCCTGGACCACTTACGAGAATGTAAGCTCAGGTTCTCTGTTCCCAGGACCTGGTTCTTAAAGATGGCTCTGTAGTATCTTCCCCCGGGCCTGGGGGTAGAGGACAGATTCTCCAAAATCATTTTGACCTAACTCCTATCTTCTCCAAAACTATTTCTCTCTAAACTTTCAAATCCATCAGGCAGAAACCCCATTCTGTCTGCCTGGATCCCTTCTAAGACCCTTCCATCGTCTCCTGGGTACAGCAAGTCCCCTACATATGAACGAGTTCTGTTCCAAGAGCATATTGTGTAGGTCCAATTTGTCATAAGTCCAACAAAATTAGCCTAGGTACCCTACTAGCACAACCAGCTATATAGTACTGGACTGTGATAGGTTTATCACACTTTTCACACAGATAATATGTAAAAACCAAACACAAAATAAACATATTTTTAATGTTACAGTACAGTACTTTGAAAAGTTCAGCAGTACCGTATAACAACTGGCATAAAGGGGCTGGCATCAAGTGAACAGGCAAGAAGAAGTACTGACTGGGGAGGGTGAGGAGTTGGGAGATGGTAGAGCTGAAGAATCGTCAGCAATAGGAGACCGAAGGCAAGCTGCAACTTCACTCATACCTGTCCACTGACATCTTTGAAAGTTCACATCTTGAAGATTCTTACGTAGGGAATTTACTGTATATACTATCTTTAAGGGCTTTCACTCCTGAGCTGGAGATTAGTGGCCATCTCTGCCTTTCACCTGAATAGACAGAGGTGATCATAAAAGAGAAGAAACAAGCATGTGGGTTATTTTCTCAAAGTTTCTTTCTCAAGTGAAGACTAAAGCAGCTGACACGAGAGGTCCCACCATATACAAGATGAATTTGCCAACTCCGTTATGTAGATCCCCACTTCAAAGAGATCAGTACATTTTGGGTTTTAAGGAAATGGTTCTAGATACAGGATGAGAAGAAGGTCAGAAGAAAGACAAGACCAAAGACTTGATGGCATTCACCAAGATCTGGGTCTGTATCTGCCCACAGGTACAACATACGTGGGTTACTTGTGATAAAGACAGCACATTAGTGTGGGTGAGGCTAATTGTGAGGCTCATTCCAATTGTGTACTAGCTTACTTATTTCATAATAACCTTCTGAGCAGCTGTTGTTGTTGTTCAATCACTTAATTGTGTCTGAATCTGCAACCCCCATGGACTGCAGCATGCCAGGCTTCACCATCCTTCACTATCTCCCAGTTTGCTCAAGTTCATGTCTATTGAGTTGGTAATGCTAACCATCTCATCCTCTGCCATCCCCTTCTCCTTTTGCCTTCAGTCTTTCCCATCATCAGAATCTTTTCCAGTGAGTCAGCTCTTCACAACAGGTGGCCAAAGTATTGGAGCTTCAACTTCAGCATCAGTCCTTCCAAGGAATATTAAGGGTTGGTTTCCTTTAGGACTGACTTGTTTGATCTCCTTGCAGTCCAAGGGACTCTCAAGAGTCTTCTCCAGCACCACAATTCAAAACTTCAGTTCTTCGGGGCTCAGCTTTCTTTATGGTCCAACTCTCACATCCATACATGACCACCAGAAAAACCATAGCCTTGACAATAGCTACCTTTGGTGGCAAAGTGATATCTCCATGTTTTAATACGTTGTCTAGGTTTGTCATAGCTTTTCTTCTAAGAAGCAAGCATCTTTTAATTTCATGGCTGCAGTCACCACCTGCAGTGATTTGAGAGTCCCCAAAAATAAAATTTGTCACTGCTTCCACTTTTTTTTTTTTTGAGCAGAGAGTTCCTCTATAGAGAAATTTCCATCCAAAAGATACTTAGTTTTCTATTATTTTTTCAGTCCTTAAAGTGAATCTTTAAAAGCAAAGTCTACTATCAGACTTCGCAAACAGGCTTAATTCCCGACAGTACACAGCACACCTGCTCACCAGGAGCTGAGGTTTGTGTGTGCAGGTGTGTAGAGGCCAGCTCCTGTGGGGAGTCTGGCATGCACTGGCTCTGGGGTCATACATGATGGATTCCCCTCATGGCTCAGACAAGGGTGGAGACCTCACTAGTAAGCAGCACTAGCTTTGCACTTCCTCGGAGGGGAGATCTTATCTCTGGTTCTCTCCCTTCACACCCTGCAAGGACGTTAGAGAGGACTCACTTCCCCTCAGTCCTTCAATTAAAAAATACCACAGTAGGAAGTGTCAATCATCATCCCAACCCATACCACAACTAACCCTTCCATATAAGGTGTGGAATTTGATCCAGAAGCATCCCATAAACACATTTCCTTGCATAAAGTCTGACTCCTGGTGTGTAGTGACCAGGGAATTTTGTCTAATCCACAAGTAGAACCAGAGTAGTTTATGTTCTTGGATGGACACCCCCCCCTCAGGCTGTGCTCTTGAGGACATTTCCTTGAAGAGCCCCCCCCAGATCATACACACATTGTGCAAATTTTTTCTCATTTGTGCCCAGAACCATCTTCCCACTGATGCTATAAATCTCCTATGTGTGGGACAGCTGAATTATTTATCATAATATGCTGAGTAAAATCCCCATAAACCAAATTTGCTAGAATGACCTTCCCATCCATCAACCTGGCCCTACAGATCATCACAGTTAAATATCTGGAAAAAGTTTCTTGGAAACTCTAACAGTATCTTCAAAGTATGCTCCTTGAAAATGAAGCAAGTTAGAACTTCTACAGGAAATTGGTATTTAAAGGGAATTAAATGCATAGGTCTCACCAAGAGTCAGGGACAACTGAGTTCAGTTGCATAGATGGGCTTCCCAGGTGGCGCTAGTGGTAAAGAATCCATAAAAGATGTAAGAGATGAGGGGGCCATCCCTGGGTCAGGAAGATCCCCTGGAGTAGGAAGTGTCCCCTCCCCCCCACCCCCCGCCTCAGTATTCTTGCCTGGAGAATCCCATGGACAGAGGAACTTGGTGGGCTAAGTCCATAGAACCATAAAGAGTTGCACACTACTGAGCAGCTGAGCACACATCCATCAGATGCATGGATTGTTTGAAGCCCATCCCCACAGATAAAAATGACACATGACCTGTTAACTTTCTTTCGTAGACAGGAGACTTGTGCTCATAATGGTAAAATTAGGTGCTCAGAGGCTCATGAGAGTGTAAAAGTATGCTGGTCTGTAAATCAGTTACTGCTGGAAAATGCAGTGCATTTGAAAATGACAAGAGTTGATGATTACCAGCATCCTTGGAGCACTTATTATTCCAGTAAAACTAATGATTGCATAATCAAGCCATCTTATAAGCCACTGAAAATGTATCACCTCTTGCTATACAGCAAGAACAAAGCTTCTAGGAAAATACTTTTATTTTTAAAAATCCCTGGTGATTCTGGAAGCAAAAATGAATTTCCACTTCACATTTTGTATTTAAAACGCATATACCTTGAAATGTAAGTTATCCTTATACAAGGAGATATATATATATCATATATATATATATATATATCTCATATATAATTTACTCCATAAGTTATCTGGATTATAAAAGTGACTTTTAATATCTACTTCTATATTACTTTATTGGAAGTGGGTAAAGTTCTGAAATTTTTATTTAAAAAATTACTGTGGAGTCTTTGTGGGTCCTGGCTACCCACTCCAGTATTCTTGCCAGGAGAATTCCATGGACAGAAGAGCCTGGTGGGCTACAGTCCATGGGGTCACAAAGAGTCAGACATGACTGAGTGACTGACACATTTAGGGTATGCAAATTCATGGACTAACTTCCTTTAGCAATGTGTCTTGATTTCAGTTATTTTGTAGGGTGTTCTTTTAAGGATGTATGATATATTATTTTTTATTTGGTTGTAGGATTATTACCTCAAAGTTTCATCCTTAAACTACCTTTAATCCTGAGTTTCCTTTGTCATATTTTAGAATAACAATATTTATAGGTAGTCTTAATAGTATGATAGTCTTGATAGAACTTGGTAGTTGAGAAGGGAAAATATACTTCAGTGCAATGTATCTGAGGTGAAGATTTGTATAAGTGATTATAATAATAAGCCTTGTGGGGGAAGTTAAAAGATCAAGGAGAAATTAGTACATTCATTGGCAGTAGTAAATCAGATAAGTTAGTAATATATTCAATAAATAGTTTGGATTTCAGTTATGTTTTTTGCTCTTGTGCTCACTGCTGGATATAAAAATTTGTAGGTCACAATCTGTGCCCCTCTAAAGCTCTTAGTTTAGTACGTGCCTGGGTGCTCATTTGCTTTCCCGTGTCTGACTCTTTGCAACCTGATGGACTGTAGCTCACCAGGCTCCTCTGTCCATGTGATTTCCCAGGCAAGAACAGTGGAGTGGGTTGCCATTTCCTTCTCCAGGGGATCTTCCTGACCCAGGAATCAAACCTGCATCTCCTTCATTGGCAGACGGATTCTTTACCACTGAGCTACTTGGGAAGCCCCTTTAGTCTAATAGAGAGTTTCCCAAACTAAACATTATTGAGACTTTGATCTGGATGACTCTCTGTTGCAGTGAAGAGTGCCGTGTGCGCTGCAGAATATTTAGCAGCATTACTGACCTCCACCCATTAGATGGCAGTAGAATTCCCTCCCCCAGTTGTGACAACCAAACAGGTCTTCAGTTCAGTTCAGTTTACTCAGTCCTGTCCAACTCTCTGCAACCCCATGGACTGCAGAATGCCAGGCTTCCCTGTCCATCACCAACTCCCAGAGCTTGCTCAGACTCATGTCCATTGAGTCAGTGATGCCATCCAATCATCTCATCCTCTGCTGTCCCCTTCTCTTCCCACTTTCAGTCTTTCCCAGCATCAGGGTCTTTTCCAATGAATCAGTTCTTCACATCAGGTGGCCAAAGTATTGGAGCTTCAGCTTCAGCATCAGTTCTTCCAATGAATATTCAGGACTGATCTCCTTCAGGATGGACTGGTTGGATCTCCTTGCAGTCCAAGGGACTTTCAAGAGTCTTCAATACCACAGTTCAAAAGCATCAGTTCTTCAGTGCTCAGCTTTCTTTATGGTCTAACTTTAACATACATACATGACTACTGGAAAAACCATATTTTTGACTAGACAGATTTTGTCAGTAATGTCTCTGCTTTTTAATATGCTGTCTAGGTTGGTCATAGCTTTTCTTCCAAGGAACAAGTGTCTTTTAATTTCATGGCTACAGCCACCATCTGCAGTGATTTCAGAACCCAAGAAAATAAAATCTGTCACTGTTTCCAGCGTTTCCCCATCTATTTGCCATGAAGTGATGGGACCAGATGCCATGATCTTCTTTTTTTGAATGTTGAGCTTTAAGCCAGCTTTTTCATTCTCCTCTTTCACTTTCATCAAGAGGCTCTTTAGTTCCTCTTCACTTTCTGCCATAAACAGGTCTTCAGATTGTCAAATGTCACCTCAGAGACACAATCGTGGGTGAGAAGCACTGTCCTAGTTGGACACAGAGTTTGATAAAGTCAAGGATACGTGATAAGTGTTGGAAGAACACCGCGTTCCTAAAAAAGCTGTGAACTGACCCAAGACATGGCTAAGAGAGGCAGAGTGTCCTTGATGGCTTTGTTTGTAATTCACTTTTATTTTTGGCTGTTCTGGGTCTTCATTGTGGTGCAGCAGCTTTCTCTAGTTGTGCTCCATGGGCTTCTTTCCTTGGGTTTATTTGCTCTGCAGCATGTGGGATCTTAGTCCCCCAACCACAGATCAGGGCTCAAACCCAAGTCTCCTTCATTGGAAGGCAGATTCTTAACCACTGGACCACAAGACAGATTCCTTTAATGACTCATTTTGATGACGGTTCATTCAGGAGAACCAGGCTAAAATTTTTAACTTAATTTGGTGGAAATGGAGGTATCTCTGAAGTCTTATTCTTTGTGGAGTGATAAGATGTATATCATTATCAGCCAATTTCTGTTCTGTAACTTAAAACTTGTTTATGACTTTAAGATGGAGAAGATTTTCCTAAATATTGTCCTAAATTTCTTCACAAAGAGTTTTGCCTCTTATGTTCTTACAATATATTTCAACAATTTTAGACTGAGGCTTTGATCCAATTTTATTTTCTTAATATGGTGAGCAAGTTTTTCAGCCCGGTTATCATGATCTTTGGTGTCTATGCTCTAAACTGCTGTGGTTAGCAGTCTACACTTCCTCTATTCTTCCTTATTAGCCCATTTATCTGTATCTTTCTAAATGCCAGTCTTTGATTTTACAATATTATCTTCTATCTAGTAAAATAAGCCCTCTCTTTTTTCTCTTTCAGAATTAGCTCAGAAATCTGGAAAGACTTATACTGTCATACATTTGAAAACTGTCCAATTTCCCTAAAATTGTTTAGGTGTCTATCAGTCACATTAATTTTTTTGTTTTGTTTTACTTGGGAAGGATGGATATCTTAACAATGTCTGTCCATAAATCTTTTATCTAATACTTTATTTCACTAAATAAATTACTCTCTAGAGACCCAATCCTGGAATGTGAAGTCAAGAGGGCCTTAGAAAGCATCACTACGAACAAAGCTAGTGGAGGTGATGGAATTCCAGTTGAGCTATTCCAAATCCTGAAAGATGATGCTGTGAAAGTGCTGCACTCAATATGCCAGCAAATTTGGAAAACTCATCAGTGGCCACAGGACTGGAAAACGTCAGTCTTCATTCCAATCCCAAAGAAAGGCAATGCCAAAGAATGCTCTAACTACCGCACAATTGCACTCATCTCACATGCTAGTAAAGTAATGCTCAAAATTCTCGAAGCCAGGCTTCAGCAATATGTGAACCGTGAACTTCCTGATTTTCAAGCTGGTTTTAGAAAAGGCAGAGGAACCAGAGATCAAATTGCCAACATCTGCTGGATCATAGAAAAAGCAAGAGAGTTCCAGAAAAACATCTATTTCTGCTTTATTGACTATGCCAAAGCCTTTGACTGTGTGGATCACAATAAACTGTGGAAAATTCTGAAAGAGATGGGCATACCAGACCACCTGATCTGCCTCTTGAGAAATGTGTATGCAGGTCAGGAAGCAACAGTTAGAACAGGACATGGAACAACAGACTGGTTCCAAACAGGAAAAGGAGTTCGTCAAGGCTGTATATTGTCACCTTGCTTAACTTATATGCAGAATACATCATGAGAAACGCTGGACTGGAAGAAACACAAGCTGGAATCAAGATTGCCGGGAGAAATAACAATAACCTCAAATATGCAGATAATACCACCCTTATGGCAGAAAGCAAAGCAGAACTAAAGAGCCTCTTGATGAAAGTGAAAGAGGAGAATGAAAAAGATAGCTTGAGGCTCAACATTCGGAAAACTAAGATCATGGCATCTGGTCCCATCACTTCATGGAAAATAGATGGGGAGACAGTGGAAACAGTGACAGACTTAATTTTTGGGGGCTCCAAAATCACTGCAGATGGTGACTGCAGCCATGAAATTAAAAGACACTTACTCCTTGGAAGGAAAGTTATGACCAACCTAGGTAGCATATTCAAAAGCAGAGACATTACTTTGCCAAGAAAGGTTCGTCTAGTCAAGGCTATGGTTTTTCCTGTGGTCATGTATGGATGTGAGAGTTGGACTGTGAAGAAGGCTGAGCGCCGAAGAATTGGTACTTTTGAACTGTGGTGTTGGAGAAGACTCTTGAGAGTCCCTTGTACTGCAAGGAGATCCAACCAGTCCATTCTGAAGGAGATCAGCCCTGGGATTTCTTTGGAAGGAATGATGCTAAAGCTGAAACTCCAGTACTTTGGCCACCTCATGGGAAGAGTTGACTCATTGGAAAAGACTCTGATGCTGGGAGGGATTGGGGGCAGGAGGAGAAGGGGACGACAGAGGATGAGATGGCCGGATGGCATCACTGACTCAATGGACGTGAGTCTGAGTGAACTCCCGGAGTTGGTGATGGACAGGGAGGCCTGGCGTGCTGCGATTCGTGGGGTCGCAAAGAGTCAGACACGACTGAGAGACTGATCTGATCTGATCTGATCTGAGAGACCCAATATAGGTATGATAATCCCTACCTATGTGATAGTCTAATGTTTATACAAGCAGTATCTTATTGAATTTTCTAATTACATTTACTGCATTGCCTTAGGTTTATGTTTTGATCTGTATAGCTACTTTGCAGTCACATTTTATCAGTATTTCTGTTGATTCTTCTGATTTTTGTATATACATTTAAATATACCCTGTAGATAACAATATTTGACTTTTTTCCTAATTCTTATTCTGCTTATTTTTCTTTTTTAATGATATTGAATAAAAGTATCTCAAGTGGAAATCTTTATAGATTCATCTACATTTAACTGAACAAAATTTAAAAAGAGGCAAGTGATTAACCAGAAACTTATATTTGTTTCCTATATAAATTGACCAATGACTATTATCTAAATTATTGTAGAAAGTCCTGAAATCAGCATTAGTAAAGGAACATAATCCTATAATCAATGAATCTGAAAAGGCAATTCATAGTTTAAAAAATTTGGATATCCAATATGTTTGAGCATTTCTCCATATGTTCACTAATAAATAAGAGGCGAGTGTATTTGAAATTGAAAGACCATGTTATGTCTCCCTCTTGCTAAAGTTTAGAAAGTTAGATACAAAATTCATTGTCAACAAACTCACTGGTTACTTTGCAATATGTAAACAAAATTTTAGTGAGAGCCTGAACTAATGAAGCAAATTTGAAGAAGGCTTCAAGCATTTAATAAACCAGGGTATATATTTAACTTAAAATACAGTGGTTCCACTACCAAGGTATATAATCAAAGGAAGCTCTGAGTGAATAATTTATCATGAAAAGTCGAATGAAAGGAGATGATACAAATATCTGATCTAAAGCAGTCATAAACCATGATGGTCCCAGTCAAACCTAGATATTTGGTCATGCTTCCCATGGAACACACATGCAATTTCAAATACATCTAAAGAATGCTAATTTCATCATTGTAATATTAAAAAATGGAAAAGTGTAGATCGATAAAATGGGCCAAAAAAAACACAGTATATAAATATCTTGATATACCATAGTACATGTCTACATATCATTATAGATTTACCTGAAAAGTACATTGGGAATGAAGAAATGTAATTTTTATATTTTGAATTACATAATTACGCATGCCTACCCAATCACTCAGTCATGACTGACTCTTCATTATGCCATGGACTGTAGTCCGCCAGGCTCCTCTGTCCATGGGATTTCCCAGCAAGAATACTGATGTGGGTTGCCATTGCCTTCTCTGAGGGATCTCCTTGACCCAGGGAATCAAACCTGCATCTCCTGTGTCTCTTGCAATGGCAAGCAGTTTCTTTACCCCTGAGCCACTTGGGAAGCCCATATGGAATTATGCATTTGTATAAAACATGTACATCAAAAACACTGTGTGTGTGTGTGTGTGTGTGTGTGTGTGTGTGTGTGTGTGTTAGTCGCTCAGTTGTGTCTGACTCTGTGACCCCATGGACTGTAGCTCTCCAGGCTCCTCTGTGCATGGAATTTTCCAGGCAAGAATACTGGAGTGGTTTACCATTCCCTCCTCCAGGGGATCTTCCCAACCCACGGACTGAACTGGGGTCTTCTGCATTGCAGGCAGACTCTTTACCATATCAGCCACCAGGGCATACATAGTATCTTAGTCTGTTTGGTTTCCATAACAAAACACCATAGACTGAGTGGCTTAAACAACAGAAGTTTTCTCACAGTTCTGGAGGCTGGAAGTCTGGGTTGCTAACATGGTCAGATAATGAATGCTGAGTGCTCTCTTCCGGGCTTGTAGATTGTGCTGCCATGCTATCTGCTCTCATGGCTTTGTCTCCATGTGCGTGAGATCTCTCTCTCTCTCTCTCTCTCTCTCTCTCTCTCTCTCTCTACCTTTTCTTATAAGACCACAAATCCTAATGGATTAGGACTCTACCACTATGACCTAATTTAGGGCTTCCCTGGTAGCTCAGATAGCAAAGAATTTGCCTGCAAAGCAGGAGACTTGGGTTCAATCCCTGGATTGGAAAGATCCCCTAGAGAAGAGAATGGCTACCCACTCCAGTAATCTTGCTAAAATCTAACAGTGTGAAATTAATCAAGTGCATGAATGTGTGGAAAGGAGTCATAATGAAGGTGAGGAAAGAATGAAGCTCTTCTAAACCAGGAAAGTTGAAGTTATGAGAATTTACAGTTGTACTCTAAATAAAAAATAAGGTCATTTTTTGGATGTGAAATGGTAGAAATAATCCTACTTGAAGGCTAGCACACATTCAAGATTTTGTCCCATTTAGATGAGGGCAAACCTATTAATATTTGTGACATTTGTTGCAACTAATAGCTTGAAGATAAAATTTAAATAAAATGAAGAACTCTAGACATGGTGTATTTAGTGTGATTCATTTATGATAAAATAACATTTTGACTTAAAGGGTTACCAGATACACTTGCTTTCTTCTATCCAGGACAATTCTTGCCAGCATCTCATATAACATCCTCGTCATCACGCCTCATCGTTACTTTCCTGTCCCCATCTTACTCACTTTTGTCATAGAAGATATTTCTGGAAATAACTTTTTCCCTACTTCCTTATCTATTCTCTCCAATCTCACTTGCTGTTTTTTTTCCTCTTCAAGCCTGCATGAGACTACACCTCTCTCTTCCCTTTGTCTCTGTGCTTTCTCAGCGAGTGGTTTAAATCCATCATGAGTTGCTGACTCACAAATCTGTATCTATGGTCCTGCCTCTCTCTGGAGACCTGTCATTTACAAACCACTGCACACCTGATATCTCTTCTAGGATGTCAGATTCATGTATCACATCTAACACACCCCATATGTAACTCTTGACAGAGTCTCCTAACTTAGTTCTATGCCTTCCCCACCTTAAGAAGCAATAGAATTCAGAGTTGCTGCAATCCCAAGCTTTATTCATCTTTCCTAACCCACCTACATCTAATCCCCCCACATGTACTGTTGAGTAGGTCCTGAATTACCCAGCTTTCTGCATTCTCACTCCTCTCCCTCCAGTCTGTTATCTTGAACTCAGACCCCTGACAGAGAATGGTCCTTAATTCCCATCTTGCCTCCCCTGCAGTCTTGTAGCCAAAATGACATTGCAAAATTGTTAATCAAATCATATAATTCTCTAGTTTAAAAGCCTCCCAGGGTTCCTGATCATACTTAGGATGAACTATAAACCCCTTCCCCAGGCAATGATGGACTCATATCAACTGACTACCCTCTGACATTCTGATTTTCATTCATTGAGTTCTGATGTCATGTCCCAGGCTCACACTGTCATGCACCATGTGTGGCATTTCCAGCTCTGGTTCCTTCTGCCTGGAATTCTCTTCCCTGAGAGCTATGGGCTGATACTGACATGCCATTTGGTTCTCAGGCCAAATGCTTCCTTTAAGAGAAGGCTTCCCAGGGCTTCTCTGGTGGCTCAGTGGTAAAAAAAAATCCGCCTGCCAATGCAGGAGATGCAGGTTTGATCCCTGGTGTGGAAAGATCGCACATGCCATGGAGCAACAAAGCCCAAGCACCACAACTCCTGAGCCTGTGCTGTGGAGCCCAGAAACTGCAGCTACTGAAGCCTGCATCCCTTAGAACCCATGCTTTGCAACAAGAGAATCCACAGCCAGGAGAACCCAGCACACTGCAAAGAAGAGTAGCCCCTATTACCCACAACTAGAGAAAAGCCTGTGCAGCAACAGCCAAAGATAAATAAACAAATATTTTTTTAATAAAATGTAATAATAAATAAAATATAATAAGAAAAAAATTTTTATTTTTTAAAAAAGACGTCTTCCCAAATAACCCAATCTTAGCAGAACCCTCACTGCCTCTTCCCCAAGTCTAGACTGCTATCACATGCCTGGATGTATTTTTTTTGTATCATGTTCTCCTTTATTTTTTTTTTTTTTTAATTGTAATTGGGCTTCCCTAGTGGCTCAGTAGGTAAAAATCTTCCTGCTATGCAGGAGACCTGGGTTCAGTCCCTAGGTCAGAAATATACCCTGGAGAAGGGAATGGCCACTCACTCCAGTATTCTTGGATTGGAAACTTCATGGACAGAGGAGTCTGCAGCCATGGCTACAGTCCATGGGGTTGCAAAGAGGCAAACACTACTTAGCAACTGAGCCACATATCTATCTTGTTTACTTTTTGAAGTTATTTGGCATCTCCTTTATCCACTAGTTGGAGAAGACTCTTGAGAGTCCCTTGGACTGCAAGGAGATCCAACCAGTCCATTCTGAAGGAGATCAGCCCTGGGATTTCTTTGGAAGGAATTATGCTAAAGCTGCAACTCCAGTACTTTGGCCACCTCATGCGAAGAGTTGACTCATTGGAAAAGACTCTGATGCTGGGAGGGATTGGGGGCAGGAGGAGAAGGGGACGACAGAGGATGAGATGGCTGGATGGCATCACTGACTCGATGGACGTGAGTCTGAGTGAACTCCAGGAGTTGGTGATGGATAGGGAGGCCTGGCGTGCTGCGATTCATGGGGTCGCAAAGAGTCGGACATGACTGAGGGACTGATCTGATCTGATTATCCACTAGAACTAAATTTCATGAAGACAAAGACTGACTCTTCTGTTGGTTAATATATATTAACATGTTGCTATTTTATATAATGGAGCATGAAACAGGGGAAAACAGAATTGATATATTTGAAGGCTTGTTATGAACCAGATATGGTTCAAAGAGTGTTACCCCAAATCACTTACTGCTCCAAGAGTAGATGTGATTAGTAGTCTGTATTCCACAGGACTGTATTCCACAGCAGACAAAGATGATGGGGGATACGCTGCTATTGAGCAGAGTTGAGATTTTAACCTAGTCTGTCTATGTCCAGAGCCATATTCTACATGGAACATTGTTACTGTATTAAGTGTAATGAACTAAGTTGAATGAATGAACAACTAAAACACTTCCATTCATGTTGAGATGCACTATGTTCTTTTTTTTTTTTTTTTTTTTTTTTGGAGTATAATCACTTTACAATATTGTGTTAGTTTCTGCTATACAATGAAATGAATTGGGACATTAGATTTGACATTTATGTGTATCAGATCAGATCAGATCAGATCAGATCAGTTGCTCAGTCATGTCCAACTGTTTGCGACCCCATGAATCACAGCACGCCAGGCCTCCCTGTCCATCACCAACTCCCGGACTTCACTCAGACTCACGTCCATTGAGTCAGTGATGCCATCCGGCCATCTCATCCTCTGTCGTCCCCTTCTCCTCCTGCCCCCAATCCCTCCCAGCATCAGAGTCTTTTCCAATGAGTCAGCTCTTCACATGAGGTGGCCAAAGTACTGGAGTTTCAGCTTTAGCATCATTCCTTCCAAAGAAATCCCAGGGCTGATCTCCTTCAGAATGGACTGGTTGGATCTCCTTGCAGTCCAAGGGACTCTCAAGAGTCTTCTCCAACACCGCAGTTCAAAAGCAGCAATTCTTCGGCGCTCAGCCTTCTTCACAGTCCAACTCTCACATCCATACATGACCACAGGAAAAACCATAGCCTTGACTAGACGAACCTTTGTTGGCAAAGTAATGTCTCTGCTTTTGAATATGCTATCTAGGTTGGTCATAACTTTCCTTCCAAGGAGTAAGTGTCTTTTAATTTCATGGCTGCAGTCACCATCTGCAGTGATTTTGGAGCCCAGAAAAATAAAGTCTGACACTGTTTCCACTGTTTCCCCATCTATTTCCCATGAAGTGATGGGACCAGATGCCATGATCTTCGTTTTCTGAATGTTGAGCTTTAAGCCAACTTTTTCACTCTCTACTTTCACTTTCATCAAGAGGCTTTTGAGTTCCTCTTCACTTTTTGCCATAAGGGTGGTGTCATCTGCATATCTGAGGTTATTGATATTTCTCCCAGCGATCTTGATTCCAGCTTGTGTTTCTTCCAGTCCAGTGTTTCTCATGATGTACTCTGCATATAAGTTAAATAAACAGGGTGACAATATACAGCCTTGACGAACTCCTTTTCCTATTTGGAACCAGCCTGTTGTTCCATGTCCGGTTCTAACTGTTGCTTCCTGGCCTGCATACAAATTTCTCAAGAGGCAGATCAGGTGGTCTGGTATTCCTGTATACCATGTGTAAAATAGATAACTAGTGGGAAGTTGCTATATAGCACAGGGAGCTCTATAATGACCTAGATTAGTGGGATTGGGGTTGGGGAGGACCATTCTGATGATTTAGTACCCTCAACGTTAAATGTTGGAAATGCCCCAGCCACTGGATTTGGAAATAATGAATATGATATAACAAAACAACCAAAACCATAAAATCCATTGATAAAGTACTAGGTACATTCATTTTCTCACAAGTAACTGGAAATGTTGAGAGCAATGGTATATACCCACCACCCCTGAACTTAACAACCAAGAAGCCAGAGATCCCTCAGTGAACCCTAAAATGTCTAGAATTTTAGTAACATTATCCTGAGCATAGATTTTCCTTATATGCAATGATTCTGTCCCTTGTGGCATAGACTTCAGTGTCTTCCTTCCATTTCGGTGGGTGACTGTGCCTGGGGTATGGCCAAGGTGCAGTTTAGTCCCATCCTCTTCAGGAAATCCACCTAACACCCAAAGTGTGAGATGTTTTTATTCTTACATTGCTTCAAATATACCACCTGCCATTGCTGCTAATAATAATTCATAAATAACACCAATAGGTAGATACATGAGTATAAGTCTGTGCCTTTTGGTTCATAATTTATGCCTTGCATATTACAACATATATGGTGTGGGTCCTCTGTGCAGTTTCTACTTCACTTTGCAACTCTGTTTTCATCTGTGCATGATCGCAAGGAAGGTGCAAAATGATTCCTGCTAACAACTGAATTTCAGCAAAGTTCCTGTAGAGCTGCTCATTTAGGCCCAAGTTTTCTGTTCTTTTCAGCTGCCAGTTAATAACATATATCATCATGGCAATATACTCAAGGTTTATAGAGCCTAGATGAGACTGAGGCATAAGACTTCACCTTTAGCTACTGAAAAGGCAATTTTCATCTTAAAGAATATTGAAGTATGAAAGCTATTGAATAGAGTTTTCATATGATTGTGTAAAAAAGGGATTCTAATAGGTATAAATCTATCTCTACAGACTCGTTTGCTTTTACTGATCCTGACCTTATTTCAGGATATGTTATTAATCCTAAAGACAAGCTTTATACTTCCCTCTCTATGTTGAGCTATTTAAGAAGGATGTCTCTAAATTGAGATAAGGTTAATGAGAAAAAAATATCACCTACAATAGCTGAACCAGGGAAGGGACATAGCCTCATGTCATTCTTTTTTTAAGTATGGCCAAGGAAATAAAGACATTCTGTGGTGGAACAGATAATACAACAAACCTCAGCCCTATCTGTGTCACACAGCTGGACTTCAAGGTGATAAAATCCCAGTAGTGCTCACTAATACTAAGAACTTGGAAATAATCAAAAGGAAGGTTCATGTTAACTTCTTCCTCTTCTGACTGGGGGAAAATGAGTGAAGTTAGGGAAGGAAACGAGGAGACTGCTCTCCTCTCTCTGAGATGAGACTCTGCAGCTCCATGGAGAACTGAGAAGAGTTTTGAATTAGGGGATTAGCCATCAGTTTTCTCTGGTGGCTCAGATGGTAAATAATCTGCCTGAAATGCTGGAGACCCAGGTTCGATCTGGGGTAAGGAAGATCCCCTGGAGAAGGGAATGGCAATCCACTCCAGTAGTCTTGCCTGAAAAATTCCAAGGATAGAGGGGCCTGGTAAGCTACAATCCATGGGATCTCAAAGAGTCAGACATGACTGAGAGACTAACACTTTCACCCACTGGGAACACACACACATACAAACACACAACACAATAAATGGTAACAACCCTGATCTAGAATATCTAACATCCTCAAAGAAGAAGACCACAGCCAAGTGATCTAAGTAAAGGGGAGATCACCACAGTGGGGTTCTCTCCTCTCCAGCACCCGAGTCGTTCCCACGGGCTATGTACAAGGGCACTGCACTTCTTTCAAGATGATAAACTGCTACCCTTTAGGATGGGAAGAGAGTCATATAGTTAGCATACTACCTCAAGATGAATAGGATGCCTACCCAGGTCTGACCATTATGAACAAGACAGAATGTTCAAACATAGAAGAAAGAGAAATAGACATAATAGGGAACAGGAGAAAATAGACCAATTAGGAGAAACCTTAACTCAGGATGGAGAAAAATTCTCATAATGTTTCCTAATATGAAACAATAAAAATATTCATATTAGAAGGAGCTTATATATAAGATATTAGGAAAATTAAATGCCAAAGGAGATTTCCAGTGAGGGAAATAAAGTTAGAAATAAAACACCATGATTATAGGTCAAAATACTGAGTTAGATCAAGGAACAGAATAGTCTAATAAACATGAAATCAGTAACAGAGGAAAATTGTGAAATAAGGATGGAACATATATAAAAACAAATTAGGAAAATGTGAATAAGATGAAAGACATAGTAATTGTTATTTCTAAATTATAGATTTCATAAAAAAACTGATATACTTAGTGAAACATTAAAATTTTCTCCAAAAATTAAGAAATACTGAATCAACATGCCAATTGATAACATTATGTTCCCAGGTATTTTGATACAAAATGCTAAATACCAGTACATATTTGAGTTAAGTGATTAAACCACAAGAACAAAAAATTCTTGAGGCATCTACAGAGAAAATTAGTCAGGTCATATTACCAAGATTTGAACATTGGTCTAGGAAGTACCTATAAAGTTCTGGGTACATGTGACTTAAGGATACTCTGCATAGTCAAGCCTGAAATAGCTCAGGAAACATTACTCTGAGATAAACACTTGGGAAAAAAAAACTAACTTAAGAATGAAATTCTTCCAATTAGAAATAAATCAAAATAAATATCTTAGAGTGTGAGAAACTATGAAAAGTTGAGTAATACATTCATTCAGATATGGCACTAATATACATTCATATAACTTTTAAAAAGCTATAGAAATAAATACTAAATTTGATTAACACAATGCTGGAGAAAGTATAACTCTGAAATGTGACTGTTTTCTATTGATCATAGATCACTTTAATAATTGATTACACTAAACAAATAAAAAAGGGAAGCTAACATAATAAAAATATATTTTCTAGGTTCAAAAAATATGAATAAATGTTTATACTCATTTTTTAATCTCTAAAAATAGAAGTGTAGAATTATTTTCAAGATGAGTAGATAACTTTATCTGTTTTAAGAGAATTAGGCTAATATACAGAATTTCTTACAGCAGAAAAAAGTTGAGTGGATAGAATGGCTAATGATGATATATTAGAAACTGGAAGCTTCCCTAGTGGTCCAGGGCTTAAGAATCTGGCTTGCAATGCAAGGGATACCAGTTCAATCCCTGGTTTAGGAAAATCCCACATGCCACAGAGCAACTCAATCTGTGTACCACAACTGCTGAGCATGAGATCTAGAGCCCATGCTCTGCAATTAGAGAAAGCCTGTGTTCAGCAATGAAGACCCAGTGCAGGCAAAAATTGAGTGAATAATAATTTTTTAAAAAAGAAGCTGGAAATCTCAATTATCTAAATTATGATAACAAATGGCCTTACATATAGTCTTTTCTCTTTCCCATGCAAATATTAGTGATATCTCTCTATACAGAAAATGGAAGTGGAGGGTAACTTTCATTAGCTTGCAAAGAGTGAATTTGATTTGCCTGCTTGGGTGCCTGGTTGGGTTGCAGATGAGCCTGGCATACTGTGTCATTATGTGATTTCTGCTGATTTCTTTTACATTCCTTGTCAGGGTGGCTCCAATGTTTGGGGGGATATGGAATTAGCACAGAAGCCCCTGATGTTTCCAAAATGACTCTATCCTGTAGCCAACTATTGCCATAATTAGGGTCACCTGGTGACCTGGGGTTGGAGAAGCCTGGTGTTGGAGAAGACTCTTGAGAGTCCCTTGGACTGCAAGATCAAACCAGTCCATCCTAAAGGAAACCAGTCCTGAATATTTGTTGGAAGGACTTGCTGAAGCCGAAAGTCCAATTCTTTGGCCACCTGATGCAAAGAACTAACTCCTTAGAAAAGACCCTGATGCT
Organism: Bubalus bubalis; assembly: GCF_019923935.1. Taxonomy (NCBI): domain Eukaryota; kingdom Metazoa; phylum Chordata; class Mammalia; order Artiodactyla; family Bovidae; genus Bubalus; species Bubalus bubalis. The sequence continues at coordinate 64,415,256 of NC_059175.1, read as the reverse complement.
GGGAAAGATTGAAGGCAGGAGAAGAAGGGGATGACAGGGGATGAGATGGTTGGATGGCATCACCAACTTGATGGACATGAGTTTGAGCGAGCTCTGGGAGTTGGTGATGGACAGGGAAGCCTGGAGTGCTGTAGTCCATGGGGTCGCAAAAAATCGGACGTGACTGAGTGACTGAACTGAACTGACAGCCTGGTGAATAAGAGAAAGGATAAGATTTCTAAAATTGAAGATGGTGGAGGAATAAGACAGGGAGACCACTTTCTCCCCCACAAATTCATCAAAAGAACGTTTGAATGCTGAGAAAATTCCACAAAACAACTTCTGAATGCCGGCAGAGGACATCAGGCACCCAGAAAAGCAGTCCATTGTCTTCAAAAGGAGGTAGGAAAAAATATAAAAGATAAAAAGAGACAAAAGAGGTAGGGATGAAGCTCCGTCCTGGGAAGGGAGTCTTAAAAAAGAGAGAAGTTTCCAAACACCAGGAAACACTCACTGCCGAGTCTGTAGCAAGCCTTGGAACCACAGAGGGCAACATAATCGGGAGGAAAAATAAATAAATAATTAAAACCGACAGATTATGTGTCCAGCGGTAACTCCCCCAGCTGAGAAGCAGCGCAGATGCCTCCATCCACCACTAGCAAGTGGGGGCTGGGCAGGCTGCATTGCTTAGAGTAAGGACCGGGTCTGAATGCCCCAAGGGCAATCTGAGGGAACTAATTTGAGATAGCAAACCAGACTGTGGGATAGCTACCATGGGAAAAGCCCTAACCTAAGACATCACCAGACCCGCTCACAGAGCAAAGGACTGACTAGAGCTATGCGAAGAGCCCTAACCTACGACACTGTCAGGCCCGCTCACAGAACAAAGGACTGAGCAAAGCTAGCCATCTGCAGACTGCCCATCCCCCTCTGGTGACAGGCAGGCGAAGGCAGCCAGAGCCGGAAGGGGGCAATCATGGCCCCAGAGAGGCATTATCTACCAAACTGCAATCAGGCTTTTTTGCTAACCAAGACTTCCTGGGATTCTAGACGGCCAACATCCTCCTGAGAAGGTGTGCCAGTTGTACACCCAGAAAACTGAGTGACAGAGACGGGGGAGGCGATAAGTCGCAGAGACCATGCTCGCCAAACACCTGGTCACCTGAGCTGCTCAGACCTATGAAGGGCACAAAACACAGGCCAACAAAGTCTGTGCCTCTGAGAACTACCTGAGTACCTGAACCTGAGTGGCTAAGACCTGGGAAGTGCATACAGTCCAGGGCCAGCCTCAGACAGTTCCCGGCAGAGCAAAGTAGAGCCTATGCAGTGTAGACAGGGAAAGCACACACGCCGTGAGCAGGGGTGAACCCGGTGTGGCTGATCCACTGCAAGCACATGCCAGTGTTATTTGTTTGCAGCGTCCCTCCCTCCCCACAGCACAACTGAACAAGTGAGCCTAAAAAAGTGTCCACCACCGTCCCCTTGTGCCTGGGCAGAAATTAGACACTGAAGAGACCAACAAACAGAAGATGCTAAAACAGAGGGACCCTCCTTGGAAGTGACAGGTGAAATAGATTAAAACCCTGTAGATAGTACCAACTACATAGGAAGGTGCCTATAGGTCTTGAGAAATATAAGCCAGATCAAGGAACTATCTGAAAATGAACTGACCCCACACTGCCCACAACCACCACCAGAGAAAGTCCTAGATATATTTTTACTATTTTTACTATCATTCTTTAAATTTTTTAATTTTTAAGTCCTCTATTACTCCTTTAATTTTCATTTTTATAACCTATTATTACTTTGCAAAAAAAAAAGAGAGACCCTATTTTTTAAAGCAAACTTCATATATATATATATATATATTATAATTTTTGTGAATTTGGTTTTTTCTCTCTGTTTTTCTTTAATATTGTATTTTTGAAAATCCAACCTCTACTCTAGATTTTTAATCTTTGTCTTTTGGTATTTGTTATCAACTTTGTACCTTTAAGAACCCAATCTTCAGTACCCATTTTTACTTGGGAGTGAGATTACTGGCTTGACTGCTCTCTCCCCCTTTGGACTCTCCTTTTCCTCCACCAGGTCGCCTCTATCTCCTCCCTCCCTCTTCTCTTCTCTACTCAACTCTGTGAATCTTTTTGTGTGTTCCAGAGAGTGGAGAACACTTAGGGTACTGACTACTGGCTGGATCTGTCTCTCTCCTTTTGATTTCCCCCTTTATCCTCCTGGCCACCTCTGTCTCCTTCCTCCCTCTTCTCTTCTCTGTATAACTCTGTGAACATCTCTGAGCAGCCCAGACTGTGGAGCACACATAAGGAAGTGATTACTTCCTAGCTTGCTCTCTCCTCTTTTGATTCCACCTCATCTCATCCTGGTCACCTCTATCTCCCTCCTCCATCTTCTCTACTCTATGTAACTCTGTGAATCTCTCTGGGCGTCCCTCACTGTGGAGAAACTTTTCATCTTTACCTAGATGTTTTATCAACAGTGCTGTATAGATGGAGAAGTCTTGAAGCTACTGTAAAAATAAGACTGAAAACCAGAAACAGGAGGCTTAAGTCCAAATCCTGAGAACGCCAGAGAACTTCCGACTCCAGGAAACATTAATCGATAGGAGCTCATCAAACACCTCCATACCTACACTGAAACTAAGCACTACCCAAGAGCCAACAAGTTCCAGAGCAAGACATACCATGCAAATTCTCCAGCAACACAGGAACACAGCCCCAAGCTTCAATATACAGGCTGCCCAAAGTCACTCCAAACCTATTGACATCTCATAACTCATTACTGGACGCTTCATTGCACTCCAGAGAGAAGAAGTCCAGCCCCACCCACCAGAACAGGGACACAAGCTTCCCTAACCAGGATACCTTGATAAGCCACCCATACAACCCCACCTACAGCTAGGAAACTCTGCAATAAAGAGAACTCCACAAACTGCTAGAATACAGAAAAGCCACCCCAAACACAGCAATATAAACAAGAGGAAGAGACAGAGGAATACCCAGCAGGTAAAGGAACAGGATAAATGCCCACCAAACCAAACAAAGAGGAAGAGATAGGGAATCTACCTGATAAATAATCCCAAATAATGATAGTGAAAATGATCCAAAGTCTTGAAAACAAAATGAAGTCACAGATAAATAGCCTGGAGACAAGGATTGAGAAGAGGCAAGAAAGATTTAACAAGGACCCAGAAGAAATAAAAAAAGTCAATATATAATGAATAATGCAATAAATGAGACCAAAAACACTCTGGAGGCAACAAATGGTAGAATAACGGAGGCAGAAGATACAATTAGCGAGGTAGAAGATGGAATGTTAAATACCCCAACATTTGAATCATAGGAGTCCCAGAAAAAGAAGACAAAAAGAAAGACCATGAGAAAATACTTGAGGAGATAATAGTTAAAAATTTCCCTAAAATGGAGAAGGAAATTATCACCCAAGTCCAAGAAACCCTGAGAGTCCCAAACAGGATAAACCCAAGGCAAAACACCCCAAGACACATCTTAATCAAATTAACAAAGATCAAACACAAAGAACAAATATCAAAAGCAGCAAGGAAAAAAAACAGCAAATAACCCACAAGGGGATTCCCAAAGGATAACAGCTCATCTTTCAATAGAAACTCTTCAAGCCAGGAGGGAATGGCAGGACATACTTAAAGTGATGAAACAAAATAGCCTACACCCCATATTACTTTACCCAGCAAGGATCTCATTCAAATATGAAGGAGAAATCAAAAGCTTTACAGACAAGCAAAAGCTGAGAGAATTCAGCACCACCAAACCAGCTCTCCAACAAATGCTAAAGTATCTTCTCTAGACAGGAAACACAAAAAGGGTGTATAAACTCGAACCCAAAACAGTAAAGTAAATGGCAATATGATCGTACTTATCAATAATTACCTTAAATGTAAATGGGTTGAATGCCCCAACCAAAAGACAGACAGGCTGAATGGATACAAAAACAAGACCCCTGTATATGCTGTCTACAAGAGACCCACCTCAAAACAAGGGACACATACAGACTGAAAGTGAAGGGCTGGACAAAGATATTCCACGCAAATAGAGACCAAAAGAAAGCAGGAGTAGCAATACTCATATCAGATAAAATAGACTTCGAAACAAAGGCTGTGAAAAGAGACAAAGAAGGACAGTACATAATGATCAAAGGATCAATCCAAGAAGAAGATATAACAATCATAAATATATATGCACCCAACATAGGAGCACCACAATATGTAAGACAAATGCTAACAAGTATAAAAGGGGAAATTAACAATAACACAATAGTGGGAGACATTAATACCCCACTCAGATCTATGGATAGACCAACTAAACAGAAAATTAACAAAGAAACACAAACTTTAAACAATACAATGGACCAGTTAGACCTAATTGATATCTATTGGACATTTCACCCCAAAACAATGAATTTCACATTTTTCTCAAGCACATACAGAACCTTCCCCAGGATAGATCACATCCTGAGCCATAAATTGAGCTTGGGTAAATTCAAAAACTTGAAATCATTCCAAGCATCTTTTCTGACCACAATGCAGTAAGATTAGATCTCAATTACAGGATAAAATCTATTAAAAATCCAAACATATGGAGGCTGAACAGCACGTTGCTGAATAACTAAAAAAATCAAAATATGCATAGAAACGAATGAAAATGAAAACACAACAACCCAAAACCTGTGGGACACTGTAAAAGCAGTGCTAAGGGGAAGGTTCATAGCAATACAGGCATACCTCAAGAAACAAGTCAAATAAATAACCTAATTTTACACCTAAGGCAACTAGAAAGGGAAGAAATGAAGAACCCCAGGGTTAGTAGAAGGAAAGAAATCTTAAAAATTAGGGAAGAAATAATGCAAAAGAAATAAAAGAGACCATAGCAAAAATCCACAAAGTCAAAAGCTCATTCTTTGAGAGGATAAATCAAATTGACAAATCATTAGCCAGACTCATCAAGAAACAAAGGGAGAAAAATCAAATCAATAAAATTAAAAATGAAAATGGAGAGATCACAACAGACAACACAGAAATACAAAGGATCATGAGAGACTACTATCAGCAATTATATGCCAATAAAATGGACAACGTGGAAGAAATGGACAAATTTTTAGAAAAGTACAACTTTCCAAAACTGAACTGGGAAAAAATAGAAAATCTTAACAGACCCATCACAAGCACGGAAATTAAAACTGTAATCAGAAATCTTCCAGCAAACAAAAGCCCAGGTCCAGAAGGCTTCACAGCTGAATTCTACCAAAAATTTAGAGAAGAGCTAACACCTATCCTACTCAAACTCTTCCAGAAAATTGCACAGGAAGGTAAACTTCCAAACTCATTCTATGAGGCCACCATCACCCTAATACCAAAACCTGACAAAGATCCCACAAAAAAAGAAAGAAAACTACAGGCCAATATCACTGATGAACTTGGATGCAAAAATCCTTAACAAAATTCTAGCAATCAGAATCCAACAACACATTAAAAAGATCATACACCATGACCAAGTGGGCTTTATCCCAGGGATGCAAGGATTCTTCAATATCCACAAATCAATCAATGTAATACACCACATTAACAAATTGAAAAATAAAAGCCATATGATTATCTCAATAGATGCAAAGAAAACCTTTGACAAAATTCAACATCCATTTATGATGAAAAAAAAAAAAAAACTCTCCAGAAAGTAGGAATAGAAGGAACATACCTCAACATAATAAAAGCTATATATGACAAACCCACAGCAAACATTATCCTCAATGGTGAAAAATTGAAAGCATTTTCCCTAAACTCAGGAACAAGACAAGGGTGCCCACTCTCACCACTACTATTCAACATAGTTATGGAAGTTTTGGCCACAGCAATCAGAGCAGAAAAAGAAATAAAAGGAATCCAAATTGGAAAAGAAGAAGTAAAACTCTCACTGTTTGCAGATGACATGATCCTCTACACAGAAAACCCTAAAGACTCCACCAGAAAATTACTAGAACTAATCAATGAATATAGTAAAGTTGCAGGATATAAAATCAACACACAGAAATCCCTTGCATTCCTATACACTAACAATGAGAAAATAGAAAGAGAAATTAAAGAAACAATTCCATTCACCATTGCAATGAAAAGAATAAAATACTTAGGAATATATCTACCTAAAGAAACTAAAGACCTATATATAGAAAACTATAAAACACTGGTGAAAGAAATCAAAGAGGACACTAATAGATGGAGAAATAAACCATGTTCATGGATTGGAAGAATCAATATAGTGAAAATGAGTATACTACCCAAAGCAATCTATAGATTCAATGCAATCCCTATCAAGCTACCAACAGTATTTTTCACAGAGCTAGAACAAATAATTTCACAATTTCACAAATGTATGGAAATACAAAAAACCTCGAATAGCCAAAGCAATCTTGAGAAAGAAGAATGGAACTGGAGGAATCAACCTGCCTGACTTCAGGCTCTACTACAAAGCCACAGTCATCAAGACAGTATGGTACTGGCACAAAGACAGAAATATAAATCAATGGAACAAAATAGAAAGCCCAGAGATAAATGCACACACATATGGGCACCTTACCTTGGACAAAGGAGGCAAGAATATACAACGGAGAAAAGACAGTCTCTTTAACAAGTGGTGCTGGGAAAACTGGCCAACCACTTGTAAAAGAATGAAACTAGAACACTTTCTAACACCATACACAAAAACAAACTCAAAATCAATTAAAGATCTAAACATAAGACCAGAAACTATAAAACTCCTAGAGGAGAACATAGGCAAAACACTCTCCGACATACATCACATCAGGATCCTCTATGACCCACCTCCCAGAATATTGGAAATAAAAGCAAAAATAAACAAATGATACCTAATTAAAATTAAAAGTTTCTGCACCACAAAGGAAACTATAAGCAAGGTGAAAGACAGCCTTCAGAATGGGAGAAAATCATAACAAATGAAGCAACTGACAAAGAATTAATCTCAAAAATATACAAGCAACACCTGCAGCTCAATTCCAGAAAAATAAATGACCCAATCAAAAAATGGGCCAAAGAACTAAACAGACATTTCTCCAAAGAAGACATACAGATGGCTAATAAACACCTGAAAAGATGCTCAACATCACTCCTTATCAGAGAAATGCAAATCAAAACCACAATGAGGTACCATTTCTTGCCAGTCACAATGGCTGCGATCCAAAAGTCTACAAGCAATAAATGCTGGAGAGGGTGTGGAGAAAAGGGAACCGTCTTACACTGTTGGTGGGAATGCAAACTAGTTCAGCCACTATGGAGAATAGTGCGGAAATTCCTTAAAAAGCTGGAAATAGAACTGCCATATTACCCAGCAATCCCACTACTGGGCTTACACACTGAGGAAACCAGAATTGAAAGAGACACGTGTACCCCAATGTTCATAGCACACTGTTTAGAATAGCCAGGACATGGAAGCAACCTAGATGTCCATGAGCAGACGAGTGGATAAGAAAGCAGTGGTACATATACACGATGGAGTATTACTCAGCCGTTAAAAAGAATACATTTTAATCAGTTCTAATGAGGTGGATGAAACTGGAGCCTATTATACAGAGTGAAGTAAGCCAGAAAGAAAAACACCAATACAGTATACTACTGCATATATGTGGAATTTAGAAAGATGGTAATGATAACCCTGTATGCGAGACAGCAAAAAAGACACAGATGTATAGAACAGTCTTATGAACTCTGTGGGAGAGGGCGAGGGTGGGATGATTTGGGAGGATGGCATTGAAACCTGTATACTATCAAATGTGAAACGAAATGCCAGTCCAGGTTCTATGCATGATACAGGATGCTTGGGGCCGGTGCACTGGGATGACCCAGAAGGATGGTATGGGGAGGGAGGTGGGAGGGGGATTCAGGATGGGGAACATGTGTACACCCATGGTGGATTCATGTTGATGTATGGCAAAAGCAATACAATATTGTAAAGTAATTAGCCTCCAATTAAAATAAATAAATTTATATTTAAAAAAATTCTCCATTAAAAGGAAAAAAAAAAGTTTAGAATACCAGCTGGAAATACTATATATATCCAACCAAACTCTTTCCCTCCCAGAAATTATCCCCAGCCTTCTATTTAAGTGTGACTACACTTTATCTTTTGTTTGAAAACAAAACAAAACATTGGAGTTGAGTCAAAAGTAACAAAACAGCACACTGTTCAACTTCCATTTTGTTAACGGCCTAATTTCAACAAGGTCTGTGCTAAAATCTTCAGAGTGCTGCAGTCTTGCGCAGCGTGGCGTGGCCTAGGGCCCAGCCTGGAGAGGACTAGGGGTAAAAAAAAAAAAAAAGATTTCCAAAATCCCATAATAAATTAACATAGTAAATTAACTGGAGAAAGGAATGCCAATCCAGTCCAGCATTCTTGCCTGGAGTATCCTATGGAAAGAGAAGACTGGCAGGCTATCGCCCATGGGGTCACAAAGAGTCAGACACGACTGACATCACTCAAATATTTACCTAAATTCATTATTTCACTAATAGTGATCCATCATGATTCTGTTTAAATACTGAACTTGATTTTAAAGCTCTAGTACCTCAATAGGTTTAGTTCAGGGGTTCCCTGGTGACTCAGTGGTAAAGAATCTGCTTGCAATGCAGGAAACATGGATTCAGTCCCTGGGCTGGGAATATCCCCTGGAGAAGGAAATGGCAACCAACTCCATATTTCTTGCTTGGGAAATTCCACGGACAGAGGAGCCTGGTGGGCTACAGTCCATGCGGTCACAAAGAGTCGGACATGACTGAAGGACTAACACTTCACTTCGGGATTAGCTCAATGCCGAATCAAGGGACCAATAGTAGAATTGGCCTCAATTAAGAGCTAGCATCTTGCTCTAAAGCCATCAGCATCCAGGTTTATAGTTGGAAGGCTGTTGTTCTTTCCAGAATTAACCTCAATACTGTTGCTCTATCCTATAATTTTAAATGGATTAGCTTAAATTTTACTAGATCTATTTATTTTTAAATATTCTGCAAAAACATTCTCAATTTGCTGTCTGTTATTAACAAAACACAAGTTTCAGGTTTTCTCTTCCGAAATCTATTTCAGAAAATAAATTTACAGATAGAGATGAAAAATTTTACTTTCTACCAATTTAAAAGAACATTCACACAAAGTTGCTTATTCTAAAATATTGTTAGAAGCATTCAGTGGAAAGACATGTTATTCTGAGTAACTTTAGTAGGCTCTCAAGCAGCTTTGTTTTCTAGTCTTCCTATCTTATTTCCAGTTTCCTCCAGTGATCCTGTATCCACAGTCTGTGCCAAGTTTGGGGATCTCTTCTTAAACATAGCCCCAACCAGTGGCTCATACCAAACCAGTTACCTGAAAATATATTTCCATTGTTCTTGGCAAGTTAAGACAAAGAAAGTCTCAAGAGTCTCTTCCTTCCAAAACCTTTTCTTTTTCATTCCAACTGCAATTGCCTCCCCCTTTTGTGAGTTTTTAAAGCATTTACAGTTACACTGAAACCTAGTTCCAGGTCAGGTGTTCTGTTTCACTTTCTACTGTTTGTAGTGGGCCATCCACGTCTTGTCTCTGAGGGGCAAGACCGTATCTAGAAGAGGACAGGGCCCTTACCCCTTGGATATCTGTGGCTCTGAACACCAGACCCTCTGTGTACTATATTATCTTTACTTCACAGTGTCACAGGCAGCGGGATTCTGAGTTAAAAACTTCCTTGCTTGCGTCTCCAACAAGGCTCTCCTCAATATTTATGAGATAAAATAATGTCAGAACCCAAATAAAGCATCCAAATATACTCCTTGTTTTAGATAGCATGTGATTGGCCAGACTTTGTTCACAAATCTGCATCTCAAACTAATTACCCCAAAGTTTTAGATCAAGAAAGTATTCTCTCATTTGAGAAATGTAGTATTACATTTTAAGTCATGTCCATTATGTCCTCTTTTAAAGTCCAGTGTTCAGCAAGGGTACGATTTTATATTTGTCGCTTTATAGATTCTAAACCTGGTTAATGAAGGAAGGAAGAGAAAGAAGGTGTCAGATAATATGAAGGATCCCCCCCTGGACAGGAAAAGCAAAGAGAAGAAGCAACCTTGGGGTAACATGCCACATATTGTTACCATCATGTCAGGTGTCTGCAGTCTAGAGAAAAGATATGCTAAGATTCACAAAGCTTGTAAATGATGAGTCTGTCCACTTATTAATCTAGATTTTCCTCCCTTGGGGAAATTTAATCTCACAGATTTCAGCGGGAAACACATTTCTGGAATAAAAAGGTACTACTTTATCTTCCTCAGCAGAGCTGTCACCGATTTTCTGCATGAGAAAAGCACTTATGTTAGTGCAGACTTGTTTGCCAGTTGTAAATGTTCACCTTCAAAAATTAAGCTAGTTTTAATTTTTGAAAGTTACTCTTCTAGAATTTATTATTTAGAAAAGACACTTTAAAGACTTCCCTAGTCGTCTAGTGGGTTAAGATTTCACCTTCCAATGCAGGGGTTCTGATCCAGTTCCTAGTCAGGAAGCTAAGATCCCACACACATGCCTTGCAGTCAAAAAACCAAACCGTAAAACAGAAGCAATACTGTAACAAATTCATTAAAGACTTTTTAAATGGTCCGCATTCAAAAAAAAAAAGTTAAAAAATCACTTGAAGCCATCTGAATGATATCTTCGAAATTAGAGCATCCTTAAAGTGAGTTTGAGTGAACTCCGGGAGTTGGTGATGGACAGGGAGGCCTGGCGTGCTGCAGTTCATGGGGTGACAAAGAGTCAGACACGACTGGGTGACTGAACTGAACTGAATTGAACTGAAAATCTTCAGAGCTTTTTCTTAACTATTCACACACATTTAAGATTCTAAAGAAATGATAGAACATAATCAATAGAAGCAATTTGTTAAGTACCTACGAGGTGCCAGGTCTTGAGATGGATGCTGGGGATGGGCTTTTGAACAATACATCCCATCTTCCTGATAGACAGGCAATGAAACATATAATGCTCAATCCTGTGATAAAAAGGAAGAGCAGGGAACCAAGGAATGTGACCCAGGACCAACTGAGTTGAGTGTAAAGATCAGAGACAAGTGCCTAAGAATTGATGCTTTTGAACTGTGGTGTTGGAGAAGACTCTTGAGAGCCCCTTGGACTGTAAGGAGATCCAACCAGTCCATTCTAAAGGAGATCAGCCCTGGGATTTCTTTGGAAGGAATGATGCTAAAGCTGAAACTCCAGTACTTTGGCCACCTCATGCAAAGAGTTGACTCATTGGAAAAGACTGATGCTGGGAGGGATTGGGGGCAGGAGGAGAAGGGGACAACAGAGGATGAGATGGCTGGATGGCATCACTGACTCAATGGACGTGAGTCTGAGTGAACACGGGGAGTTGGTGATGGACAGGGAGGCCTGGCATGCTGTGATTCATGGGGTCACAAAGAGTTGGACAGTACTGAGTGACTGAACTGAACTGAAAAAGGTATTTCAACTGGGACTTGAACCAGAAGCGAAGGATACAAACTGGGGGAGATTGTTCCAGGTGGAGGACACGGCAAAGATGGGAGAAAATATGACTTCTTTGGGACAAATGCAGGGTGTCAGCAGTCTTGAACCCTGGAGAGGAATTTTGTTGACATTGAGGGAGGAGAGGCCAGATCTGTAGGATTTGCGAGGGTTTGATAGTTTGTACATCTTCTGCACAGTAATAGGAGACCATTAAGTACTGAGCTTAAGTACTGCAATTATGTTAATAACCATCCCTCTGGCTATAGAGGCAGAACAGAAGGCACAGGACGAGTCAGAGAGCTAGATCTACAGTCCAGGAAAAAGATAATGATGGGTCCTGACTGAACTGGATAGGGAAATGGAGGGATGCAAGAGACAGTCCAGAAGTAGAGGTAAACATATCTGGTGGAATTGTGAGAACTTTGGTGATGAGGAAGAAGCAGCACGACCTGTACTGCTGTGCAGGTTGTGCACTGAGCCACCCATGAGGGCTTTTGTCATCACATCTATATTAAAGTCTCTTGAGGAAGTTGTGCATTATAGTAGAACCTGAAAGCCTAATGATGGAAAAAACCTATGTGTTGTTCTCTATCCTGGCTAAATGCAAGTGATGATGCCATTTATTGCAAGGTAGATGATGGGTAGGTGGGTGGTGGTGGCAGTGACTAGGGGAAATAAAAAGGTGACTGCTAAGCAGTTTGAATGAAGCTGGATGCTGGCCAAGCGTATGTGTGCCTGCTATTCAGGATATTACCATGATGATATATGTTTGAAAAATCTCAGCATTCAGAGGCTAATGGAAACAAGAAAGTTTTCTGAGATGAGACAAAGAGAGTGTAAGGACTGAAAAACTGGAATTTCAAAGCTTTTGGCATTCCACATTCATTGGTACAGAGGAGACAAAGGATAAAGAGGTAGGGGACATAAATTGAAGACCAGGGAAGGCTGGTGACATGGGGTCCATGGAAGACAGAGAAGAAGGGACAAGCTTAATCCAGTGCTCTGTGGTGACCTACATGAGTGAGATGGGGGTGAGTGAGAGGGACACTCAGAAGGAAGGAGATATATGTATACATATAGCTGATTCACTTCATTGTACAGCAGAAACTAACACAAAATATAAGGCAATTATAATCTAATAAAAAACAAGGGAAAGTGTCCAGCAGGTATAATGACACAAGGTGGCCTTGAATAGAATAATTCCATTAGAAAAAGGAGCAGAATCCAGACTCAAATGGCTTGAAGACAGTAGAAAATGCAGAAATAGAAGCAGGAGGTGTAGACAACTCTTTCATGCTGTTTAATTTTGGAAATTAGGGGGAGTGGCACAGTAGCAGAGGGAAAATTAGAGTAAAAAGAGGTTTTAAAAATACAAAACTGGGATAATCTTTTTTAGGAAGTTAAGCAAGCAAAGGTGAAGCAATTAGCTTCCTGTTGAAGCAGATACATATTGTCCTTTGTAATACAGAAGAATGTTACCCCACACACTTCTTACTTCTGTTTCACTTGAGTTAACACAAATCAAAAGGATATAAACTGATACAGAAAGACATTCAGAAAGAAAAATTTCAGGAAACAGCCTGAAAAATCATATGTTCCCTAATGCAATTACTATTTTATCACTTTTTGGAGAAGTTCTTTTTCCCTTTTCAATTTACCTGTTCGGTGGCTTATAAAATTTTAATGTTAGTGGCAGAGGAAACTCAAATGGTTATGCAAATACAGAAGGAAAAGAATATCTGTTTTATAGCAAGTTAGTTACAGAAATCTTGAAGTTGAATTTCAAAGCAGTAGCTGTATTCTTGAAAGAAGGGTCCTCTGCTATACATCTACAATAGGGCAACCAGAAATCTACAATTTTTTTTTCTCCTAATAGTCAAGGAAAGAGTAAGAATAAGTTATAAATAGAAATCCAACAAGTTTTGATCAGAAAGTAGATTTCAATACTTTAGGTACTTTCAATATACATTAAGAATTTGAGAGATTATAAATATTGTATTTATCCTCTCAAGAAATTATGCAAGGAAAGATGATTTCCAAATAAAAGTATTTGAAGAAGCTTTAAAGATTACTTTATGAAAGCATCATATATGATACTTTTGAAAATAATAAGTTTAAATTACTGGGATTGTTTCTTTTGAAATAGTTTAATTCCTGTTGAAGAAATTTTCATGTTAGAATTGGAGAAACTCATTATTCACTGCAGATCCTAAATCAGGAATTCCATATAATTAAACACTACTAGATTATATATTTTGTTTTCCAAGCCATTTTCTACCTCTTGCAGATTTGGCAATAATTCTTTCTTTTTCAAGTGTCTGATTTTACATATATAAAAAAGCTGCTGTATTAAATCAGCCCAGGGAATTTGAAGGTCCTCTGCTGGTTCGTTTTCAATGTCTGTGTTGGCACTTCCAACTGGACAGCCCATTACTAGGAAGCATCTAGCCTGTCTGCGTTTGGCATCTTAGTCACTGGAGCACCATCTGTCATGCTAAAATGCTGGCCTTCTCTCATATTATAATCAGGTTACAAAGTCCTATTCTCAAAAATCAGTGAGTTCACTGTTTTCTCTTAAGCTGATGTTAGTGCGTGATGGATGAAATAATTTAACTCAAGCATGGCTTCAGAGACACTGTATTGTTCAGTAAGTCATTTTTATTTTGTAGATACTGTTCTGTTCTCTTTTCTCCTGCAGTGTCTATAAAATTTTCTGTTTTGCTACATCAGTTGAGCAAATTGGAGAGAAATGACAATGTATTTAATGATAATACACGGGAAGGCAAATTATAAATAATTAATAGATAAGGTGATACTTTTGTTATTGCCTAATTACTAGAGACATTACTCATTTTGATTCCTTTTGCATTCTAACTTTTTAACGCAACTTTTTGTTCTTCCACTCCCAAGCACAGTAAAATGTAAGCATCATTACAGGAAATTTTTCATATGAATAAGAAGCCCTTTTCTCTCAACCCTCAAGACCTGAAAGTCAGTTCCTGGCTCTACACTTCATAATAATTGCTTCTAATGACAAGAAAGGGCTTCCCTGGTAGCTTAGATGGTAAAGAATCTGCCTACAATGTGGGAGACCTGGGTGTGATCCCTGGGTCAGAAAGATCCCCTGGAGGAGGGCATGGCAAGCCACTCCAGTATTCTTGCCTGGAGAATCCAATGGACAGAGGAGCCTGGTGGGCTACAGTCGATGGGGTCACAAAGAGTTGGACACAACTGAGTGACTAAGTACGATTGACAAGAAAACATAGGATTTTTTCTCCCTATAAAATTAACATTTAAAGTTTGTGCGATTTCTTATGCTAGACATTTTTGATATTCTGAACTAAAAATCTACTCATTTTTGAGTAGCAAAACCATGGAGGCAAGATAATTCCATACACAAAATCTCTCTAAAGATTCAGAGGGAATCTGAATTTTGAATTCAGATTTTATTTTCCTTTCTTAAATTAAGTAACCAGTGATGCAAAATGTGAGAGGCTCTTAAAGGATATTAACCTTGGTCAGCACATTATTCCTCCAGAGTGTCTCTTAATTGAGAAGGACATATTCATTCTCAACATCACGATGACTTAAGCAAAACAAATTTCTGCACTTGTTAGTCCACAAATTATAAGATACTTTCAGTCAATGAATGATAAAGCTGGTTTTGAGAGTGGAAGGGATGGTAATTTGGCCCTATTCCCCTCTTTTACTAAAAGGAGGCTCTTATTAGCATCTCCTTTGCATTCTCTGTTGGAGAACGAAATGGCAACCCATTCCATTGTTCTTGCCTGGAGAATCCCAAGGATGGCGGAGAATGGTGGGCTGTCGTCTACCGGGTCGCACAGAGTCGGACACGACTGAAGCAATTTAGCAGCAGCAGTTGCATTCTCTTGGAGCTTCCAAGGTGGCTTTATGGTAAAGAATCCACCTGCCAGTGCAGGAGACTCAGGAAACACAGGTCCTATCCCTGGGTTGGGAAGATCCCCTGGAGGAGGGCATGGCAACTCACTCCAGTATTCTTGCCTGGAGAATCCCATGGATAGAGGAGCCTGGTGGGCTATAGTCCATGGTGTCCCCGAATTGGACATGACTGAGGACACACACTTGTTACATTCTCTTGCATTTGATGTAATATTTAGTGAAGTCTCATACATAGGAAGAGCTCATATATTTGTTGAATTGAAAATAATATTCACATTTCTGTTTTGGCACTATCTGAGACCTGTGGGAAGAAATGAAGGAACCAGACAGACACTGTCTCCTCAGAAATAAAAGCAGAACCTCACACGACCCAGTAGATCAGAAAGGATGGCAGGAAGTTGCGGGCAGACACTGAGAGGAGGGTCCAGAACCTATTGGAAAAGGCTAATATGGAACCTCAAGTCATCACACTGTACAGTGTTCCACTGGTCAGACAACACTCTAAGGTGTTTGTTGACCTAGTGATCCAGGTGCCCTCCATCTTGTCAAGCTGCTGTCTCAACGTAGGACTTGGACTCTTCCCAGGAGACTGTCATTTGTGGAAAGACAGAGAGAGAGCCACTCAGTATGTCTTAAATGCTTGGGCTCAGAAAAGACAAGGGCCATGTTACTTGTACCACATTGGCTAGAATTAGTCACATGACCCTACCTGAAAGAGAGAAGACTAGAAATGTGGATGAAGCTGTGGCTACCCAAAAACCAGGGAACATTTCTAATGCATCTGATGAATGTGCCCTCAGTCTCTCAGTCGTGTCTGATTCTTTGTGACCCCATGGACTGTAGCCCGCCAGGCTCCTCTGTCCATTGGATTTCCCAGGCAAGAATGCTGGAGTGGGTTGCCATTTCCTATTCCAGGGCATCTTCCCAACTTAGGGATTGAACCCTCATCTCTTCAGTTCAGTTCAATGTACATATGTTTTCAGTTCTGGGAAACACACATGTATTGCTTGATTGCTGTCTTCTCTTCATTGTTTTATTTCTTTCTGGCCTCTTGTTAGAAAAATGTTGGAAAAAACGTTCTTTTCTTATGCCTTAACTTTTCTTTCATTCTATCAGTTTAACACCCCTACTCTGAATTCTAAGAAAATTCTTCCCTTTCATTTTCCAGCTCACTGACTATTTTATATTTGAACTATCTATTACGTTTCTGTTTTGTCAAAATCTTTAAATTTTCAAGTCTTTCTATGATACAGGTTTCTCTTGGACACAGTATCCTCCTTACACTTTCTGAGATGTTCAGTCCCTCAGTCGTGTTTGACTCTTTGTGATCCCATGGACTACAGCACACCAGGCCTCCCTGTTCATCACCAACTCCCGGAGCTTGCTCAAACTCATGTCCATTGAGTCAGTGTTGCCATCAAAGCACCTCATCCTCTGTCATCCCCTTCTCCTCCTTCCTTCAGTCTTTCCCACCATCATTGTCTTTTCTAACGAGTCAGTTCTTTGCATCAGGTGGCCAAAATGTTGGAGTTTCAGCTTCAGCATCAGTCCTTCAGCATCAGGACTCATTTCCTTCAGGATTGACTGGTTTGATCTCCTTACTGTCTAAGGGACTCTCAAGAGTCTTCTCCAACACCACAGTTCAAAAGGGTCAATTCTTTGGTGCTCAGCTTCCTTTATGGTCCAACTCCCACATCCATACATGACTACTGAAAAAAACTATAGCTTTGACCTTTGTCAGTACAGCAATGTCTCTGTCTCTTAATATGTTGTCTGGGTTTGTCATATCTTTTCTTCCAAGGAGCAAACATCTTTTAATTTCATGACTGCAATCACCATCTGCAGTGATTTTGGAGCCCAAGAAAATAAAGTCTGTCACTGTTCCCATTGTTTCCCCATTTATTTGCCATGAAGTGATGGGACCAGGTGCCATGATCTTACTTTTTTGAATCTTGAGTTTTAAGCCAGCTTTTTCACTCTCCTCTTTCACTTTCACCAAGAGACTCTTCAGTTCCTCTTCTCTTTCTACCATAAGGTTGGTGTCATCTGCATATCTGAGGTTTTTGATATTTCTCCTGGCAAACTTGATTCCAGCTTGTGCTTCATCCAGCTCAGCATTTTGCATGATATATTCTGCATATAAGTTAAATAAGCAAGGTGACAATATGCAGACTTGACGTACTCCTTTCTCAATTTGGAACCAGTCCGTTTTTCAAAGTCCAGTTCTAATTTGTTTCTTGTCCTGCATACAGATTTCTCAGGAGGCAGATGAGGTGGTCTGGTATTCCCATCTCTTTAGGGAATTTCCCACAGTATCTTGTAATCCACACAGTCAAAGTTTTTAGTGTCGTCAATGAAGCAGAAGTAGATGTTTTTGCAGAATTCTCTTGCATTCTCCATTCCAACAGATGTTGGCACTTTGATCTCTGGTTCCTCTGTCTTTTCTAAATCCAGATTGAACATCTGGAAGTTCTCAATACACATACTGTTGAAGCCTAGCTTGGAGAGTTTTGAGCATTACTTTGATAGAGTGTGAGATGAGTGCAATTGTGCAATAATTTGAACATTCTTTGGGATTGCCTTTCTTTGGGATTGTTTGCTCCTTGGAAGAAAAGGTATGACCAAGCTAGACAGCATTTTAAAAAGCAAGACAGTACTTTGCTGACAAAGGTCGGTATAGTCAAAGCTATGAAGGCAGGAAGAGAAGGGGATGACAGAGGATGAGATGGTTGGATGGCATCATTGACTAGATGGACATGAATTTGATCAACTCCAGGAGTCGGTGATGGATAGGGAAACCTGGCATGCTGTAGTCCATGGGGATGCAATGAGTTGGACACGACTGACTGACTGAACTGAACTGAATTTCTTTGAGATTGTAATGAAAGTTGACCTTTTCCAGTCCAGTGGCCACTGCTGAGGTTTTCAAATTTGTTGGCATGGTGCCTGCAGCACTTTCACAGCATCATCTTTTAGGATTTGAAATAGATCAGCTGGAATTCCATCACCTCCACTAGCTTTGTCCACAGTGATGCTTCCTAAGGCCCACTTCACTTTCACTCCATGATGTTTGGCTGTAGGTGAGTGATAATACCATCATGGTTAACTGGGTAATTAAGTTCTTTTTTGTATAGTTCTTCTGTGTATTCTTGCCAACTCTTCTTAATATTTTCTGCTTTGTTAGGTCCATACCATTTCTGTCCTTTATTGTGCCCATCCTTCTATGAAATGTTCCCTTGGTATCTCTAATTTTTTTGAAGAGATCTCTAGTCTTTCCCATTCTATTGTTTTCCTCTAATTCTTTGCTTTGACCCCTGAGGAAGGCTTTCTTATCTCACCTTGCTATTCTTTGGAACTCTGCATTTAGATGGATATATCTTTCCTTTTTTTCCTTTGCCTTAGCTTCTCTTTTTCGCAGCTATTTTTAAGGTCTCCTCAGACAACCATTTTGCTTTTTTTGCATTTATTTTTCTTTGGGTGGTTTAGATCACCACCTCCTGTACAATACTATGAGCCTCCATCCATAGATCTTCAGGTACTATATCTATTAGATATAATACCTTGAATGTATTTATCACTTGCACTGTATAATCATAACAGATTTGATTTAGATCACACCTGAATGGTCTAGTGGTTTTCCCTACTTTATTCAATTTACATCTACTTTGTTGCTTTATAGAGTCTTGTTTCTTTCTTTACAAGGATGGACCCTTTCATTGACCTGTTTCACTCTTGGATCCATTTCACCACATCACAATGATGCTTGTGGGTATATGTCCACCAACTTGTAGTCACAATTAATATTTAGCTTTCACATATGTTAATATAGAAAAAGAAATATTTATGTTTCTTTCCCATATTTTACATATTTATATGCAAATATTTCAGTCATTTATAGTTCTTTTTACTATCTTCTAGTTTTCCTAATGTATTTATATATCAGATCAGATCAGATCAGTCACTCAGTCATGTCTGACTCTTTGCGACCCCATGAATCACAGCACTCCAGGCCTCCCTGTCCATCACCAACTCCCGGAGTTCACTGAGACTCATGTCCATCGAGTCAGTGATGCCATCCAGCCATCTCATCCTCTGTAGTCCCCTTCTCCTCTTGCCCCCAATCCCTCCCAGCATCAGAGTCTTTTCCAATGAGTCAATCTTTATTTTGGTTGAATTGGCCAGTCTCTTAATGAAACTGCTTTCTTCTATGTTCTTTTTATATACTATCATCTCTTTGTTGGTTTGCAGTTTATAACCTAGCATAACACATGCTTTTGGCATCAAGACTTTCAAATCATCTGTTGATGTTGTGTGATTTCCTCTCTTGTGACTTTCCAGTTTTGGTTCCAGCTGTAGCATTTCTTTTGGGCTATTTTCAGATATTTAGCTAGAGACTCTACTAATTTCAGCAGCCTACTTTCAACTTTCAAAATGTTAATACCTCTTTAAAGATAAGTATGCATGACTGAGCACCTGGACAGGCATAAGGACAAATATTCTTTGTCCTTCTGAGTATTTTCAAACAATGATGGACATGACCAATGACAGATGTGATATTAGATGATTTCTTTAGAAATAAGACTTGGCTACCTTGTATGCCAGTTTTTAGTTGCTTGTGTTGCTCATTAAGGAAAACAGTGTTGAAGGGAAATTTATCCAAAACACATTACCCAAATAAACAGGGAGCACTCCCTAAGAGTATCAGTGGCTGCTCCTATTGGGACTCACCCTTCTCTTGTTTTCCTTCTTCTCAAACTTTCCCAGGGCTTCAGTTCACTGGAACAGGACTTGATTACTCTCTCTGATCCTTCTCTAGTTCCACTTACTATATCAGTGCTGTGAGAGGGTAGGGAAATCAGCTAATCATGAACTTTCACTGACACATTTACACTTGATGCAGGGAGAAATCTTATGTCTATCATTGACTCAACTGCTGTGTCTAATTTAAGGAGAAAACTTAGGCAAATTGTGAGTTTTCTTGAGTCTAAGACTAGTTTTAAGGTCTCTCATTAATTTAATCAGCCTCTTCTTAGGGGAAGAAATATACTACAAATAATATATCAATTATAAGGTACCATTCTAACTTTTAAATATGAAATGTGCTTTAGAATAAAGGGTGTGCAATTGTGACAGTATGTCTCATATTGATTTGAGATACATATATATATATATATATATATATATATATATATACACAAAACCTATCAATTATCTGAATTCTGGCACTTCAGAGAAAAGATCCAAAAACAACATTTGGCCAGCTCTAGCTACATAACAAAATAGAAAATAGGACAAAATAGAAAATAAAAAGGTAGGCTTCTTGTTGAAAAATCAAGGAAAATTTATTAAATACCAAAATATGAAGGTTTTTCCCTTTGTTCTATAGTATCTTTCTTGCTATAATGCTTTTTATATTTGTTATAATGTCATTCTAAGCAATAACAGTCAAAATTATAAATAATTAGCAGGTCATTTACCATTCATTTTTATACTATGCAATACCAGTGTTAAATTCAAATATAAAAGCATTTAATTCCTTTGCATAATCACCTACATTATGCAATTTATATTTTATAGCTCATACATGCCTGCATTCTTTTCTCTTATCAGAACAATGGAACCTCTGCATGACATTAAATCACCACCTGCCTTTTAGTTTCTGTTTTCACTTCTTGATGTGTATAGTTTTTATCAACATTCTCTCCCTTTGGCTTATTGATGACTGAAGAAGACCTGAAAGAAAAATAGAACCATGTAATTCTATTTTTCTCTTTCCTTGTCATCATTATTAGCATAAGTGGTTAACTCATACAGGAAAGTAACACAGGCAAAAAAGAGATATGATAAGGTTCCCTCATCAATTGTGTTTCTTACCATAATATTGCCTTCTTTCTATTTGGGCAAATTCTAGTTCAAAGGCAGGTCTGGTTTGAATGGAAAGATTGGCTTCTCAGGGCTTCCAGCACCTCCAGTCACTCAACTCTATACCTAACATTCTCATCTTGTGTTTATGTTGACTCTAGTTGAACCACCAGCATCATGAGCCCATAGAAATTCTGTGCTCACTGAGTATGAAGACTATATGCACACAGACCATACAATTTGCCTGAGGATAACTCAGTATGAGTCACAGATAATATAAAGATGAAAAACTATGAAACTTCCAGAAGATAAGATAGGAGAAAATTTAGATGACCTAGGGTATGGCAATGACTTTTTAGATGCAACATTAAAAGCATCTGCCATGAAAGAAATAATTGATAACCTGTACTTCATTAAAATTGTGGTGTGCTAAAGATAATGTTAAAAGAGTGAGAAGACAAGCTACAGTCTGGGATAAAATACTTGCAAGCCACATATATAACATAAGTCTTTTATCTAAAATATAAAATGAACTCTTAAAACTCAACAATAAAACAACTAATTTTTAAATGTACCAGGAACATGGCAGGGAAAAAAAATACACAAGGTAGTGGCACCCTTGCCAACTTCACTGTGCATTTAGACAACCACAAGCAGAACTGAAAGAAAAAGGTCACTATTTAATAAAAAGCAATGAACTCATGCTCTGGTGTCCTTTAATTTCTCTCCCAAGCATTAAATGACCTCCTAATTGTTTCCCTGTGTCTACTGATGAATCAAAAGCAAAGTCTCTTTCCTGAGTGGTGCCTGAATTTGGCCCATTCTCCAGCATATCCTGCAAATTTTCTTCAAGGAAAACTTACATGAACTGAGCTCTCAAACCAGCTACCTTCTGAATAATTTTCTGAACTGGAAATCTTAAAATAGAATGAACTCTTCTGGCTTTGATTTCCTCTAACAACTTTGATGACCTTAAAGGAACATAAAATATTGACTATCTTTATACATATACTTATTTTGACATATGGTTTGTAATTTTAATTCAGTGGTAAAGGAAACACATAACAAAAATGTCTTTCTTTCATTTTATTGGTTAGGAAGCTACCTAATGTATCTCTTTATACATAAAAGTGAACTAAACAAATATACTTCATTAGCATGCACCTAATTTTAGTTCTTGTAGCCTATACCTGTGCCTTAAATCTCAAAAGACTCTTTCTGGATATGTTAAAAATAAATCTGCTTCCAGGATGATTGCCACCAGTTATATAATTGAAATAAGAACATAAAAAGTTGATGATTCACATACTTAAATTGTATTAAAGACAGAATGAAAACAAATAAGAACATTGCTCTCCTTCAAGTCAACACTAACTCTGAAGCTCTCACCCATGTTCAGGTTATTCTTCTAATATATCCCAAGTTCACCAGTTTTCAAGCAAACCTGCATCTCCAGGGCTGGATATTCACACTCAGATTTGACATCTTCACCTACTGAGCAAGAGGAGATGGGGGTGACAGAGGATGAGATGGCATCACTGACTCAGTGGGCATGAGTTTGAGAAATCTCCAGGCAGTAGTGATGGACAGGGAAGCCTGGCATGCTGCAGTCCATGGAGTCACAAGAGTCGGACACGACTGAACGACTGAACAGCCTAGAGTTCAGCAAATGCAAAAACAGATTCACCATCTAACTCCTTCTCCTCTGACTCTTTCCCTTTTCTTAATGATACAACTTCCAATCCATTGCTCTTGGTTGAAGCCTCATCATCTTTTTTAAAATCATGATCCTCATTTTTCATTAGCAATTTCTCTCATCCCCTTGGGCCATTAAGCCACCAAACCTTTTCCCTTCCTCCCACTTCACCATATTAGCATATTACCATATTAGCATATTAGACCTGAGAATGTATGGCTGAGTCCCTTTGCCATCCACTTGAATCTATCACAACATTGTTAAGAAGCTATTCTCCAATACAAAATTAAAAAGCTTAATAAAAAGAAATATTTCACATAAAAAGCTTCTGTTAAATGATAACAATGGCTTGTTATGCCTGTGCTGTTTGTACCAAACACTGTGGTTCTTTCCTTCTGGGAGTCAGGGATTATATGCGGTAGGCAGAGGACGCCAACATGACCAGCCCCTCATGAAAACCCTGGGCCTTGAGTATCCAGTGGGCTTTCTTAGTAGACTGGCCCAGCTTCTTGCTGGAGGAATGGCAAGTCCTGAAGTCCTGTGTGACTTCACTGGAGAGGATGGTGGAAGCTTGAGCCTGGTTTCTTCGAGGATCAGTCTAGATGCATCTGTCGCTGCACGTTTTCCCCTTCCTCGTCTTGCTCTGTTTCCTTTTGTTGTATTACATCTTAGGTGTGAGTTGAGCTCCGATCTGGAGCCCCTTCCTAGTGATGCCCTGAAGCTGAGAGTGGTCTTAGAGACCACCAGCATCCTAGCCATTCTGTTCTCCTGTTTTCACTCCTCTTTAGACCTTTATAGTACATCCTATGTTTCTATCTTTTTGAATCAAAATCCTAGCTTGCCTCTCTGGCTCTTGTGTTTTCAAAAGAACTCTAGATTCTTCTAATTCTTAAATGAGGCTCACTTCTGTCTGTACTACTCCATTCTTTTTCTCTCAGTGTGGTCACTTTCTCACTGGGGTTGATGAAATCCCCACCTGCAACTTCCTGGCTCTCATCTTGCCAGGTCAGTCTTTAGTGCTTTTTCTAAAATCACCCTTGAAAGACACAGGTACAGTCATGGTACCCCCAATTTATAACATGACAAAAGCTCCCTGAATGACAGTCTCCTGACATGTCTCAGGAGGCCCCATGTCCCCAGCTTATCACTTACTGAATCTGAACTTGTCCCCATAGCCCACCCATAGGTGCCAGTCACATAAAACTGTTCCTTGTGTCCTGTATGCACCAGGTAATTGTTCAAGTGCCTGGAAAATGCCCCTTCTCACAGGAATATTTTTCCCCTGCAGCAATAACTGACTTCCCAGGATGCACATCAAGAATATAACACAGGGAATTCAGCTAGATGACCTAGAGGGAAGGGATGGAGGTAGAGTGGGAGGGAGGCTCGCAGAGGAAGGGGATGTATGTATACATATAGCTGTTTCACATTGTTGTACAGCAGAAACAAACCCAATATTGTAAAGCAATTACCCTCCAATTAATAGTAAATAATAAAAAACATTACATTCTCCTCTATGAGGACTTTCTGGTATGCCATTATCCTCAGGAAGATTTGACCCTTTTCTGGGTGCTATGCATCCACTCCTGGCATTGCTTCCTTCTTCTCTAAGACCCTTGTACGTGTACCTGTGTGTGCTCACATTTCCAGGTACACATATGTTTTTTCTCACATGAAGGCCAGATGCTCCACGAAAAGTTCATCCTACACCACTCATGCCAGCTCAGTTACTGTTCTGGATCAAACATATAAGCATTACTGAGGACTGAATGCTTATGCTCACCTTCTTCAACATGAAAATTCATTAAGATTCAGGAAGAAAAAACATGCCAATAACTTCAGTATAAATTAAAAATAGAATTAAAGCTGTGAAGTAAAATATGCACCATGTAGACAGAATATTGTTTCTACTTCTTTTTGATATAGATACATCCAGGCAAATAGTGTGAAGCTATTTTCAATAGTCAGATAAATAAGATACATATTTCATGTTGTTTCAGATGAAGCTGTTTATGATAATGCTTTCATAGGATCTTTCACTGTTTAAAGCAAATTGCCAAAATATATACAATGATTTATTTCTGTGGTTGAACTGGAGTAAATCTACAATATATCATATTGAGAGTAATACAAAAATTAAGGACATTAATGATCCTGATGTTTTTATGTGTATGGTATACACATTTCATAAGGTAAATTAACACATTTTTTCCTTTAAAAAGAACAAGAAGGTACAACTTGGACCAGTAAATAAAAATATACAGAAAACATTTAGTCATATGAATATGAAAAGCTGAATTATAACAATAAAATAACAAAAATTCTGAATTTTTAAAGTAAACATAGTAAAAGATAAACTTTTATTCAACAGCCTCCTGGCAAAAGAAAAGTGGTTGAATGGGTTGTGATTATTGAATTTAATGTGTGTTTTTAGGTAGTATGTAAGCTTTCTTCACTGAGTTAAATGTAGGTGAATCCAGGTCAATATAAAGATTTGAAAAGCTATCAAGTTCATAAAATAGGCATCTGAAAAAGTCTCACATTGTGCAAATAGAGTAGGATCTGATAGTTGCTGAATTTCAGAAATGCTGTCATTACAATAGGACCAACCCAGTCTTTTCAAATATACACAAGATAGATGTACTGTGATTATTTTTATATATATTTAAAATGTTATTATTTTTTGTTTGTTTGCTTTTCGAACTTTAAACTTTTTATTTTGTAGTGGGGTATAGCTGGTTAACAATGTTGTGGTAGTTTCAGGTGAGCAGCAAAGGGACTCAGTCGTCCATACATGTGTATCCCCCAACTGCCATACCCCATGTTTTATGATTGGTGACTTAGATTTCAGTCTGATTACAACTAGCTAGACACCTGGCTCCACTGGCCTCTCAGCTGTAACACTGGACTGTAGCTCACCAGCAAGTTTTCCAGAGCACTGGGCCCTGAGGCTCTTGACTGTGGTTGAGTAGGTTTCTGAGGTTCTGTTCACGATCAGAGTGAGATTTGGCTGTCACTAAGAAATTAGGCTGTGAAGCAGCTGGGAACTACCTAGGCTGTGTATCTACCATCTGTGCTCCAGGTCTGATATCTAGGTCATTTCTGATATGTTTTATTTATTGGTCCAAAAGTATGACTTCTTTTTAAATAAAAAATGTTATTGTACCTTAAGACATGTGTATGAGATTACATAGTATATAGCACAGCGTATGAATAAGAACTTGAATGGCAAACACTTGTAGAAGAGTAAATAAAATAATAAATAAAATACATAATAACTTTATAATAAGAGGAATATTTTTTGTTGTAAATGGGAACTCATAACAGTTTTTAAAAAATGGAACTTTTTAAAAAGGATCATAACCAGTTCATAATTCTCCAACAAAGATCTTGACCAGGACAACCTGAGCATTTTAATCTCAGTGTTTTAGATTTCCATGCATTTCAAAGAGCACAAAAATAATCAAGTCATTTTATAATAAACCCATAAAAAGTGAATAAATTTGGCTTAACTTTCTTTATTATTCAATATTCCAACCTACAAGGGTAATAGTAAATAAATTTAAAGTGAAGTCAACACGTTTTTGTAATACTCAGGATCACTTTCTTTTTAATGTGAATATCCTTGAATTGGAGCCAGCAAGTTATATATATATATATATATATATATATATATATATATATATATATATTATTTATTTATTTTTGGCTGCAAGGCATGGCTTGCAGCATCTTAGTTCCCTGACCAAGGGTTGAACTAAAGTCATCACAGTGAAAGTGCCAAGTCCTAACCGCTGGACCTCCAGGGAAATGAGTACATATGTACAGATTTTAAAGAATAGAAAAAAAAAATTGGTTAGAAAACACTGAGTACAAGCAAATCAAATAGTATCTTGAAAGGAATTCAATCTGAGTAAAACTCATAGGCATTTGGAGGGTTTTGAGTGGAGGATTTGAGTGATGTCATTTATGTTTTAGGAGCTCACTCTGACTGCTGAGTTGACAGCAGAGTCTGGGAAGTTATCATTGGAAATGAAGACCATTATTACTGTTACATGAAAGATTTCAGTAATTTGTGTATGAAGTGATGGTGGCTTAACTCTGAATGATATTAGGAAAGGTGCTGAGAAATGGTCATATCATGGGTTTATTTTCAGATAGATCTGCCAAAGAACATTTCTTGACAAATCAGATGTGGAGTCCTGGAGAAAAGAGGGGAGGGCCAAAGATGAACACCATAAATTTTGCTTGAGCAAGTGGAAAGATGGAGCTTCCAGGAGAATTGGGGAAAGTGGGACAACTATGCAGAATTATTGAGTTCTGTATTGGACACATTAAGGTTAAGATGTGTATTTGATGTTCTAGTGGAGGTATTGAGGACAGAGTCAGTGATATGATCCTGGAAGCTTGAGGGACAGACATGATCTAGTACCTAGATGGCATTTAAAGTAAGAAGAGCAGAGGAAATCTAGGGAGGGACTCCTGATTAAAAAAAAAAGCTAAGAGAACCAGAGCCTTGGAACCTTGCATTTATCCAACATTAAACATCAAGGAGAAAAGAAGGAACTATTAAAAGAGACAAGGAGTAAACTAAGAGCGTAGTGTCCTCAAAGTCAGGTTATTAAAGATGAATAAGTGATCAACTATGTCAAACGCTGCCAGATAATGTAAGGACTGAGAATTAAATCTTCGGAATTCACAACATGGAGATGATCACCGACACTATTGAACAGATCTGGTGGAATGGTGGGGAAAAGCCTGCTTGAAGGAGGTTTAACAGATAACTGGAACAGAGGACTCCAAGACAGCATGTACAGAAAACTCTTTGGAGAAATGTTATAGTGGGGAGCAAGGAAAGGGGAAAATGTAGTGAAGAGAGTATTACTTTTTAAGGTGGAAGATGAAACACCATGTTTGTGTAATCATGTGGATGATCCTGTAGAAAGAGAAACTTGGATGAAGTGAGAAAGAGCAGAGGGGAGATGTATCATTTTTTGCTCTGGAGTAGGTAGAGATGAGAACAAATGTGCCGGGGTAGATGTGTGTGCTAGAAAGGAGCTGGATTGTTCGTGACTACAATAGGAAGATGGGGCAGGTGGGTGCAGATGGTGATTGATGGGTGTGATTGCTAGTGGGTCTGTGAAAGTTCTGTCTTTATCAGTGAAGAGTCATGGTCATCTGCTGAGGGTCAGTATGGGAAAAAAAAAAAAAGTGGAGTATTTGAGGAGAGGATGTAGTTTATATAATGTTAACGTAGGAGACTGGCAAAGTCAATGGAAAAGAATATTTAGTACAAACTCTAGGTAACACTGGGTGCCCGGCTAATGTTGGTGATGATGAATTAGACTCAATGCCAGCCAAGGTGTTATTACATTTGTACCCATCCCTGATCAACCAATGCAAAGAACTGACTCATTTGAAAAGACACTGATGCTAGGAAAGATTGAAGGCAGGAGAAGGGGACGACAAAGGATGAGATGCTTGGATGGCATCACCTACTTGAGGGACATGAGTTTGGGCAACCTCTGTGAATTGGTGACGGACAGGGAAGTCTGGTGTGCTGCAGTCCATGGGGTCGCAAAGAGTCAGACAGGACTGAGCTATTGAACTGAACTGAACTGAACTGATCAACTGCATGGGTGCAGTGCAGAGCTGGCAAAAAGCTGACTACCAACTAGAGCACAGCAAGAGAGGCACAAGAATTTCCAAGATGTATTTTGCAGTAAGAATATAATTATACTGTTTTAGCTTATGATTTTATTTTTAACCTCATCTCTTATTTGTTTTACTTCTCTACTTCACATATTTTGGTCCTTTCAAAATTCCCTATGTTCTTTTAAAAATAGCAAGCAGTTCTTAGAAATGTCTTTCCTCTTTAAGGGTTTATTTTCAAACACATTATCTTGTTGGCCTTCAGTACTTTCTCAGCAAACTGCTTTTCCTCATTTTTTTTTCAGCTATCACTCCAAAATCACTGCAGATGGTGACTGCAGCCTTGACACTAAAAGATGCTTACTCCTTGGAAGAAAACTTATGACCAATCTAGACAGCATATTAAAAAGCAGAGACATCACTTTGCCAACAAAGGTCCATCTAGTCAAGGCTATGGTTTTTCCAGTAGTCATATACGGATGTGAGAGTTGGACTATAAAGAAAGCTGAGAGCCAAAGAATCAATGCTTTTGAGCTGTGGTGTTGGAGAAGACTCTTGAGAGTGCCTTGAACTGCAAGGAGATCCAACCAGTCCATCCTAAAGGAGATCAGTCCTGGGTGTTCATTGGAAGGACCAATGTTGAAACTGAAACTCCAATCCTTTGACGACCTGATGTGAAGAACTGACTCTTCTGAAAAGATCCTGATGTTGGGAAAGATTGAAGGCAGGAGGAGAAGGGGACAGCAGAGGATGAGATGGTTGGATGGCATCACCAACTCAATGGACAGGAGTTTGAATCAACTCTGGGAGTTGGTGATGGACAGGGAGACCTAGTGTGCTGCAGTCCATGGAGTCACAAAGAGTCAGACACGACTGACCAACTGAGCTGAAGTGAACTGAAAACAAAACCTGATGGCTTTGACAAGCTGTGGTCCAACTGTGGTCATCAGAAGGCACCTTGGACTGATCATTAATGTACGGTTGACAGTTAGTTGCTCTTCTTCAGTCCACAGTAGAGAGATGGAAGGATACTCACAAGTCCCATTCTTGGTACCATTTTTCCAACATACATTAATGGTAGTAATTACTGTATCTGATGGCAACTGGGTGTTTTTGAAATTGTTAAAAAATTATTATTCCCATTTTCAGGGGACAAGAAAACTACGGCTTAGAGTTGTGAAGCCACATATATTTGCTTACAAAGCACCTGTGTTACAGATGTGGAATTTAAACTTTCTTTCTATTCTGTTAATGACTGGATCATCTTTACAACTATCAATCATATTGGTTGCCTATAGTTACACCTACAGTTCCAAAGCTGTGAGTTTATCATCCCTACCATGGACTTCCCAAATTTCTAAGCCGTGGAATCCCTGAGAATAACAAAACAGTCTGTCTTAATGGAAAGATAATTTGTTATAAATTCATTGTGATCTATGCTGAAGCTCCAACACTTTGGATGTGAAGAGCTGACTCATTGGAAAAGACCCTGATGCTGGGAAAGAATGAGGGCAAGAGAAGAAGGGGGCATCAGAGGATGAGACGGTTGGATGGCATCACTGACTCAATGGACATGAGTTTGGGCAAACTCTGGAAGATAATGAAAGACAGCAAAATCTGGTGTGCTGATGTTCATGGGGTCACAAAGAGTCAGACACAACTTAGTGACTGAATAACAATGCTGACCACAGATTGCTTCTTCATGGACCAAACTTTCAGCTCTTGTCCCGAGACAATGCACTTGGCAAAACTTCTTACATTTGTTTACATGGTTACAGTAATTTTAAATTTCCTTTTATTCTAGCTTTCTATGAGTAAACATATGCTCATTTATCATTTTTTCTCAAATACTGAATAATGTTTTTCATTATGTTAAATCCTTCTTTATTTTTCAAACTATAAATCATTCTTTTCAAATTTATTGCCTTGAGTGAGAATATTTATTATACATATTTTTGTGTTGCTGATGCCAAATTAACAAGTTTTATTATATAATGATAGCAATTATTTCTACCCAAGTCTTTTGGACATTTGAACATATGGCTATTCTGTTCATGGTTTTACTTTATGTAGCATAATTTTGCAGTAAATCAAGAATGTTTTTGGCAAAATAATTATGGAAAAGCCAACAGGATTTTGAGATTTGTATAGGTGACTTCTGGTTCAAGTTTCTGTCCAACATATTTTAATTTTGAGACTGATAAATTCCTAATTGTCACACTGTATCCAGATACAAGGAATATAAAAACAAAAACAAAAAAAAAAAACTGTAGTTGAAACCTAAAATGAATAGATGTGTTCTTTAATCTCAGTTCAGTTCAGTTGCTCAGTCCTGTCCAACTCTTTGTGACCCCATGAATTGCAGCATGCCAGCCCTCCCTGTCCATCACCAACTCCTGGAGTTCACCCAAACTCTTGTCCATTGAGTTGGTGATGCCAACCAACCATCTCATCCTCTTTCATCCCCTTCTCTTCCTTCCCCCAATCCCTCCCAGCATCAGAGTCTTTTCCAATGAGTCAAATCTTTGCATGAGGTGGCCAAAGTACTGAAGTTTCAGCTTTAGCATCATTCCTTCCAAAGAACACCCAGGACTGATCTCCTTTAGGAGGGACTGGTTGGATCTCTTTGCAGTCCAAGGGACTCTCAAGAGGCTTCTCCAACACCACAGTTCAAAAGCATCAATTCTTTGGCACTCAGCTTTCTTCACAGTCCAACTTTCACATCCATACATAACCACTGGAAAAACCATAGCCTTGACTAGACAGACCTTTGTTGGCAAAGTAATGTCTCTGCTTTTGAATACACTATCTAGGTTGGTCATAACTTTCCTTCCAAGGAGTAAGCGTCTTTTAATTTCATGGCTGCAATCACCATCTGCAGTGATTTTCGAGCCCAGAAAAAGAAAGTCTGACACTGTTTCCCCATCTATTTCCCATGAAGTGATGGGACCGGATGCCATGATCTTCATTTTCTGAATGTTGAGCTTTAAGCCAAGTTTTTCACTCTCCTCTTTCACTTTCATCAAGAGGCTTTTTAGTTCCTCTTTACTTTCTGCCATAAGGGTGGTGTCATCTGCATATCTGAGGTTATTGATATTTCTCCCAGCAACCTTGATTCCAGCTTGTGCTTCTTCCAGCCCAGCGTTTCTCATGATGTACTCTGCATAGAAGTTAAATAAGCAAGGTGACAATATACAGCCTTGACATACTCCTTTTCCTATTTGGAACCAGTCTGTTGTTCCATGTCTAGTTCTAACTGTTGCTTCCTCACCTGCATATAGGTTTCTTTAATCTCATAAGGATTAAAACAGGAAAACAATCTGCACAACTATTTCAATGTTCTCTTGTATAAAATTTTAAATTATTTTTTTCCACTGGAAGAATATAGACTTTCCAAATCATAAGGAAGCCTCAAGATCATAATGGATTTAACTTTTAAAAAAAAGAAGGTTCACAGATGTTTGTTTTGTTGTTGCTGTTTGTTTGCTCCTTGTTTCTGCTTTGAGTGGTTTCTCACCCTGACTACTTTGTTACTCTCAGTTCCTGGATTTGTAACCTTTACCTCAGGGCTCTGAGTTCCCAGAGCACAAGTATTTGAAGTGAAAACTAAGAATGCCTTATGACCTTGATACTCTATCGTGATGCTAAAGAAGTTATGGTCAAAAGTTTAATCTTTATAAATTCAAATTAATACCACACAAATTAAAGTGGAATGAAATGAGGCATACTGTTCAGGTTAAAATTACATAGCTCCATGTAACCCCTCATAGCTATCAAAAATAAGTCAACAAACAAATATGTGTCTGTATTATGATGATCTGATAATGTACTTCTAGATGAGTTCTCCTCGGTGATTTACAGTAATGAAAATTAGGCTCTGTTAGGTTTATTTGCTCTTCTGAATATCTTTCCAGTGTTACAAACTGTTTTATTATTCTCCAGGATTCCATGGCTCAGAAATTTGGGAAGTCCCTGGTGGCGATGACACCTCTCCCTCTGGATGTCTGGGGCTGGGGGCACAACTGAGAAGACCTTCACGACTGGGACATGGACGCTGGCTAGAAAGCCACTTTCAAAGCGGCTTCTACCCTCACCATCCTCATGCCTACACTAGCGTGACCTGAGGGCTGTTGGCATTGAGCGTCTTTCTCCAAGGATCCAGATGCAGCACACATGACTTCATCAGAGTAACTGAGCTCCAGTAACAGAGCATGTGCTGGTGGGGCCTCAGGAATGAGAGTTTCTCGATGACCCGAGCCCAGCTGATGTGACTGTCTGTTTCAAAATTTAATTTATTGTATTTTTACTGAAGTATGGATGAATTACAATGCTGTGTTACTGCTGCACAGCAAAGCAACTCATTTTTCATATTGTTTTCTATTGTGGTTTATCACAGAATATCGAATATAGTTCATTGTGCTACAGTCAGAAAGTCAGGAAAACCGAGTCCAACAAGGTTACGTGACTTTCTGACTTCCCCTTACAAGTCACAGCATCAATTCCATTCATTGTGTTCTGCTGATCAACAAAGACAAAAGCCCAGTCAACTCAAGGGGCAGGAGCCATGCTTCCACTGCTTCCTGGGAAGCATGGTAAGGTCACATGGTACAAGAGAATGTGGAAAAGCAGTAACGCTGCAACAACTTGGAAAATGCAGTCTGCACCCTTGAATGTTATTATCACTTGCTTCTGTCTCCCAGATAGTCACATGTACACAGAAAATACTCAAACACCACCTATGAAGCCACAGCTATGCGAACAAGACAAATATCCTGAAATTTTCCTTGAGCCCTCTGATGCTGCCACTTGTATCTTGATTTATTCTTGAACTACCTTATGTGAATTATTTATAAGAGAGTCCATATTCAGTTATACTCTGACAGCAATTTTCTTGAGCATGTTAACAGCAAGTGTACACCACAGAGTAATGAAGGTAAAAACCAATGCCAACGGTCTTAGTTACAGACAAAAATGGTGAGATACATTTTAAAGTGAACTGGAGACATATTAAAGTGAATTGGAGTCAAATCAAAGGACATATACTATGATGTTATGATATTTTTTCAGTGTTAGGAGGGAATTGGGGCAAATACAAAATGATTTATAATATTTTCTATATGCACTGTAATTTGTGTTATATCAAAAATAATCCAAGAAAAAATATTCAACAACAGCCTACATGTATTTTTGTCAATTCCCATCTGAATGAGTATGAAGGATTTCTCTGAGGACAGAGAAGTTTCTGCTAAGAGCAATTTGCTTTGCTTAGCCTGCATATGTTAGTTTACTACATAGAATATTTAAAATAAAATATGTTACATACATGAAATATATGAAAACATACAGAATTCTATCATGCTCTATACTATTTTTTATTGAATGAAAATCCCTCGCCCTTTAGGAAAATTTCTGTATATCAAGTGAATATATGCATTTAATTACTTGGAATACCAAAATAGAATTTATTTGATAAAATGGATAAGTATGTGCATTGCGACTAAATAACTGTTCTTAGGTTATTGCATAAAACAGTAGTATAGTAACTGCATTTGACATTAAATGTGAGGCAAAATATAAGTAAAATAAAAATAAAACTATTTAAATAGGTATCATACATTGGTGACATGTAATAAAACAATTTTTATGCAGGAACAATTTATTATTTTCAATCATGACATTTTTTGAATTAGAGCTCAAAATCCACACAAATATCTATACTGTTTAAAGAACATCAGTCTTCTCAGAACTAATTTGCAAATCATCCAAATAAAGCTCTGACCTTATACTTCTTCTTCCATGCTATGTAGGGTCAAAAGTTCCTTGTTCCTCTCTGCACCTGTATTTGTTATTATGTATTCCATCCTGTTTTATTACAGCTCACATATGTTACTGTGTTTGATTATCCATTGAAGACAGGATTCAGTTTTTGAACACTTTCCCATCCCCAGGATTAAGCACCATGAGTAACAGTTTTCTATGAAAAACAGGAACATCTAGTCATCTATTTGGTTGAATGAATGAAAGGATTAATGTTAATTTATTTTAAAATCTGCTGCAACATTTGCCTTTATTTACTTTTTAATATCAAGCACTTTGCCTTACATATAAATACATGTGTATAAGTTATTTATATTTATGTGTGTGTGTGTGTCTGTGTAATTTACCATACAGATTATGGTACTTTTTATTCAAATGCTCATAAACAGCTAAAAATTATATTAGATATCATCAACATGGTCTCGCAATTTACATTTCTATCAACAGTGTATGAGGATTTTCTTTTCTCCATATCTTTGCTGACATTTGTTATTTATGGTCTTTTTCAATGATAGGTGTGAGGTGATATCTCATCATGGTTTTGATTTGGATTTTACGGATGAGTAGCAGTGTTGAGCATCTTTTCACATGCCTATTGGCCATCTGCATTTCCTCATTGGAAAAATGCCTAGTTAAGTTCTGCCCATTTTTTAATTAGATTATTTGATTTTTGGTGTTGAGTTGTATAAGCTGTTTATACACATTGGATATTAATCCCTTGTGTGCATGCATGTGTGTTAAGTCACTTAAGTCATATTTAACTCTTTGTGACCCTGTGGACCATAGCCTGGGTTCATGGGGATTCTCCGGGCAAGAATACTGGAATGGGTTGCCATGCCCTTCTCCAGGGGATCTTCCTGACTTATCCCAGTGTAAATTGGTGTAGCCACTGTGGAAAAACACTATAGAGGTTTCTCAAAAAAAATAGAAATAGACTACTATATCACATAGCCATTCTACTCCTGGGCATATATCTGAAAAAAGCCAAAAACACTAATTCAGAAAGATACGTGCACTCCAAGGCTCATAGCAATTGCCAAGATGTGGAAGCAGCCTATGGGTCCATCAACAGACAAATGGATAAAGAAGATGTGAGATATATATAGCACTTTTCAGTTTATTGGATATTTAGATACTGATGAGAAATTGAAATTATAATAGAGTAATAAGAGTTAAAACATATAAAACTGGAGGTGTCAGTCTTGAGGTCCTGTTCTCAGACATATCCCCATAGCCCTGAGAACTTGAAATTTCTGTGAACTATACCTAACCTATGGAGTAGAAAAGGCAATCAACTCTAATATTCTTGCCTTGAAAAATTCTGTGGACAGAGGAGCCTGGCGGGGTCACAAAGAGTCAGACATTACTGAGCAGCTGAGCACCCACACAACTAACCCAAGGACACCAGTGCCTTTTAACCCAATACCTGCTACCTGCAACCTTGTTTTTCAAGGTAGTTTCCCTTGTAACTAAGTAACCAATCACTTCAGGTCTCACCCAATCCCTACTTAAGAAACACCCTTTACTCTTAACAGCTTTAATTATTATTCTTAATAAACAACTCACACAACTAACTGTAACCTTATGAGTTTTGCTTTTATAAGCCCCCCTTATTTTTTTAGGCTGGCAGAATAATTCAAATGCTTCTTGAATCTTTGTGTCATGGGCTACTGTCCTGCATGCTAAGTCACTTCAGTCATGCCCAACTCTTTGTGACCCCTTGGACTATAGCCCTCCAGGCTCCTTTGCCTATAGGATTCTCCAGGCAAGAATACTTGGGTGGGATGCTGTTTCCTTCTCCAGGGGATCTTCCCAACCCAGAGATTGAACCTGTGTCTCCTGCATTGGCAGAGGGGTTCTTTACTACTAGCACAATCTGGGAAGCCCAGGCTACAGTCCTAACCAACCCCAAATAGACCCCTTTTTATTTCAATCAGGTGTCTGTTTTTTTTTAAATTTTAATTTAAAATATTTAACATGACTTTATTTTCTATAACTGATTTTATTCTGGCCATCTGCAGTTATTGGGCTTTTTTTTTTTTTTTCACTCAATAAACATATATAAAACCCAAGCCTGTTGGACATGAACCTCTTTGGCTCAGGCAGTTAAGAATCTGCCTGCAGCGCAGGAGACCCTGGTTTGATTCCTGGGTCAGGAAGATCCTCTGAAGGAGGCAATGCAACCCACTCCAGTATTTTTATCTGGAGAATTCCATGGACAGAGGAGCCTGGCAGGCTACAGTCCATGGGGGTCACAAAGAGCTGGACACAACTGAGAGAAGAGCACAGCACACATCTTTATAACATGGAGGTTAACTTAGGTGTGAGGTAAGGAGCTGATTTTACCATCATATTTATTCTCAAACAGGAGGTATTTGTTAGGTCGCCTACACTTTCTGGATGACTCAGAGGGTAAAGAATCTGCCTGCAATGCAGGAGATCCAGGTTTGATCCCTGAGTTGGAAATATCCCCTGGAGAAGGTAATGGGTACCCACCGCAGTCCAGTATTCTTGCCCGGAAACCCCATGAACAAAGGAGCCTGGCGGGCTACAGTCCATGGAGTTACAAAGAGCCAGATACCACTGAGCAACTAAGCACAGCACAGCATGTTGTTTCTTACTTTTTCAGCGACATTATTTGAAACAGTAAGATTTTATGCATGGGCTTCCCTGGCAATTCAGTTGGCAAAGAATCTGCCTGCAATGCAGGAGACCTTGGTTCAATTCCTGGGTTGGGAAGATCCCCTGGAGAAGGGAAAGGCTACCCACTCCAGTATTCTGGCCAGGGTCCATAGTCCATGAGGTCACAAAGAGTCGGACACAACTGAGCAACTTTCACTTTGATGCATTATTTGAACTTTGAATTATTTTCTATAGTAGGTGTACTAAATCAATATTGACAATATTAGCAGCTATTAATTGGCTTGCTTTACTTTTGTGTTAGCTCTGTCTGGATAGTGTTCTTAATTCATAGTTAAGAAAAAAGATTGCTTATAGATGTTTCTGACCTATTGACTTCTTTTTGATAGTGCCAGTCTGTCGTTGTTGTTTCATGGGTGTAACTATGATTTTCATCACAATTTTTACAAGTCAAGTCATTGTGCCATTATGATCTGTGAACAATTACCAGATAAACTATGAAAATTATACATTTTTCTTTCTGTTAAAGATACAGTATTTGAAGGATTTTTACATTGAAGAATTCAAAAAGTGGTAGGTTTTGGAACTTACTGACCTATATTTAAGAAAAGTTATGACCAACCTAGACAGCATATTAAAAAGCAGAGACATTACTTTGCCAACAAAGGTCCATCTAGTCAAAGCTATGGTTTTTCCAGTAGTCATGTACGGATGTGAGAGTTGGACTATAAAGAAAGCTGAGAGCCAATGAATTGATGCTTTTGAACTGTGGTGTTGGAGAAGACTCTTGAGAGTGTCTTGAACTTCAAGGAGATCCAACCAGTTCATTTTAAAGGAAAACAGTCCCAAATATTCATCGGAAAGACTGATGCTGAAGCTGAAACTCCAATCCTTTGGCCACCTGATGCAAAGAACTGACACATTTGAAATGACCCTGATGATGGGAAAAATTGAAGGTGGGAGGAGAAGGGGACAACAGAGGATGAGATGGTTGGATGGCATCATGGACTCAATGGACATAAGTTTGGGTAAACTCAGGGAGTTGGTGATAGACAGGGAGGCCTGGCATGCTGCAGTCCATGGGTTTGCAAAGAGTCGGACTCAATTAAGTGACTGAACTGAATGGAACTGACCTATATTTAAAAGGAATTGTTGACAAAAATTCACCAGAAATCATCTGAACAGACGAGAAAATCCAGTGAATACTACTGAAACTCACTAAAAACATTCTAGAACATATGGCTTGAAAATTCTATTTTTAATTACATGAGTTATTAATCTTCATTTAAAATTTTACTTTCCTTAGAATCTGGGTATTTTTTTGTTATTGTTAGCTAAAATGACCTTTCCATTATAGCAACTCAAATGGAGGTATATTAAAATCACCGCTACTGCTAGCTTTCTTTAATTAATTAGGAATTCAGTCTCTATCGTTTTTCTTAAGTGAAGTTAAAATGCATTTTTGACATTTAACAAAAGCGTGGGAGAGAACTTTCTGCTTTCTGTTAGATTTAAATACTTTAGTACATACCAATATGTTCAATGACTATTTAGAAAATAATGTAGAATATTTTTATGGCAATTATCAATTACATCCCAGAATGTTGTCTTATGAATTGACTACTGGTATTCAACTACAAAAATAGCTAGAATATGGAAATACTATGTCATTGCCCCACTCTTATTGTTCCCATCATTATGGTATTCTTCTTAGAGTATCCTTTAATATTCAGCTTGGTCCTTCTGTAAAATACTGGTTTGAATATGTACAATTGGTGCTTACTTGTTGGACACCCTGCTCATTGCTCTTCATCCCAGGAAGGCTGCTGTCTCAGAATTGCAGTGCTCTTTAATTGTCTGTTTTAAACCTCCCTCTAAAGTTTTTGAGATTCTTTCCGCAAATGGCAGAGTCTAATTTCTCTCCCCTTGAATGTGAACATTTGTAATGGGAAAAAAAGACACAAAATTAGAATTACATCACCACTGAGACAAGGTTGGAAAAAGTGATGGTGCTATTGCCTGGCACTCTCCCCCTCTTCAGATATGTGCCTTGACTTGTCTAAGACATGTCAACTGCTAAGACGTATGCCTCGGAAACCTAAGCCAACTTCTAAGACATCCACCTACCATGAAGCTGCCATGCTGGAGAGCCCTCATGGAGAGGACACAAAGAAAGAGAAATGCCCAGGCTTATCAGTGCCCACCTGTCTGAGTCTTAGCTCAACTCTCTGACATGAGTGGGCAAATCCTCAGATTACTCCAGCCCAGTTTAAGGCTGCCCTTCTTACTGAAAATTCAGACATGATCCCATCCCTTTCAGCTCTGTCCAACTTCCCAATCCATAGAATCTGTAAGTATAAAAGATTATAGCAATGTGCCAATTTAGTGTTCATTTGCTTTGCAGTCATAGGAAATGAAATCCCTCTAAAATATATTCATTAAAACACCTTATTAATCCATTGATATCACAGGTCCCTTCAGCTACTCTTTCTCTCTCCCATCTCTTAATTTAAATCAGGTTGCTAATCAATAATGGAGTATACAGAGGACTCTTGAACAAAACAATAAATAATTTTATTTTACAAACTAAGTGTAAAACTACCTTTTCTACACTTTGAACATAATTTCAGTAAAATATAATCTTTACATTTATTTTTAAATGTCACCTCTTCACTTTTTAGACAATGATTATTTGAGTTGGGATAAAGCCCATAAATGGGGCTCCACATGTGGTGCTAGTGATAAAGAATCCGCATGTCATTGCAGGAGATGTAAGAGACTCAGGTTCAATCTTTGGGTCAGGAAGATCCCCCGGAGGAGGGCATGGCAACCCACTCCAGTATTCTTGCCTAGAGAGCAGCCTGGTGGGCAACAGTCCATGAGGTCACACAGAGTTGGACATGACTAAAGTGACTTAGAACGTGTGCAAAGCCCATAAATATCTTCTAAGAGACACATTTATAAGCAAATCACTGAGCTTCCTTTTCTGTAAGTTTGCCACTCATTGTTCAGAGAGGTGAAATTCTTCAACAGTGAGTACCAGGTGCTGTGGAATATTTACAAAGATGAGAAAGAGAGAGAGTAAAGACTAATGGCAGGTTTGGTGAGAGACACTTGAACAGAATTTCATGATAACCAAGAGTCTGAAGGATTAATAAGATAATCAGTTCAGTTCAGTTCAGTCGCTCAGTCCTGTCCGACTCTTTGTGACCCCATGAATCGCAGCACGCTAGGCCTCCGTGTCCATCACCAACTCCCGGAGTTCACTCAGACTGACGTCCATCGAGTCAGTGATGCCATCCAGCCATCTCATCCTCTGTTGTCCCCTTCTCCTCCTGCCCCCAATCCCTCCCAGCATCAGAGTTTTTTCCAATGAGTCAACTCTTCGCATGAGATGGCCAAAGTACTGGAGTTTCAGCTTTAGCATCATTCCTTCCAAAGAAATCCCAGGGCTGATCTCCTTCAGAATGGACTGGTTGGATCTCCTTGCAGTCCAAGGGACTCTCAAGAGTCTTCTCCAACACCACAGTTCAAAAGCAGCAACTCTTCAGTGCTCAGCTTTCTTCACAGTCCAACTCTCACATCCACACATGACCACAGGAAAAATCATAGCCTTGACTAGACGGACCTTTGTTGGCAAAGTAATGTCTCTGCTTTTGAATATACAATCTAGGTTGGTCATAACTTTCCTTCCAAGGAGTAAGCGTCTTTTAATTTCATGGCTGCAGTCACCATCTGCAGTGATTTTGGAACCCAAAAAAATAAAGTCCAACACTGTTTCCACTGTTTCCTCATCTATTTCCCATGAAGTGATGGGACCGGATGCCATGATCTTCGTTTTCTGAATATTGAGTTTTAAGCCAACTTTTTCACTCTCCTCTTTCACTTTCATCAAGAGGCTTTTTAGTTCCTCTTCACTTTCTGCCATAAGGGTGGTGTCATCTGCATATCTGATATTATTGATATTTCTCCCGACAATCTTGATTCCAGCTTGTGTTTCTTCCAGTCCAGATTTTCTCATGATGTACTCTGCATAGAAGTTAAATAATCAGGGTGACAATATACAGCCTTGACGTATTCCTTTTCCTATTTGGAACCAGTCTGTTGTTTCATGTCCAGTTCTAACTGTTGCTTCCTGACCTGCATACACATTTCTCAAGAGGCAGGTCAGGTAGTCTGGTATTCCCATCTCTTTCAGAATTTTCCACAGTTTATTGTGATCCACACAGTCAAAGGCTTTGGCATAGTCAATAAAGCAGAAATAGATGTTTTTCTGGAACTCTCTTGCTTTTTCCATGATCCAGCAGATGTTGGCAATTTGATCTCTGGTTCCTCTGCCTTTTCTAAAACCAGCTTGAACATAAGGAAGTTCATGGTTCACATATTGCTGAAGCCTGGCTTGGGGAATTTTGAGCATTACTTTACTAGCATGTGAGATGAGTGCAATTGTGTGGTAGTTTGAGCATTCTTTGGCATTGCCTTTCTTTGGGATTGGAATGAAAACTGACCTTTTCCAGTCCTGTTTTCACTGCTGAGTTTTCCAATTTGCTGGCATATTGAGTGCAGCACTTTCACAGCATCATCTTTCAGGATTTGGAATAGCTCAACTGGAATTCCATCACCTCCACTAGCTTTGTTTGTAGTGTTGCTTTCTAAGGCCCACTTGACTTCACATTCCAGGATGTCTGGCTGTAGGTGAGTGATCACACCATTGTGATTATCTGGGGCATGAAGACCTTTTTTGTACAGTTCTTCTGTGTATTCTTGCCACCTGTTCTTGATATCGTCTGCTTCTGTTAGGTCCATACATTTTCTGTCCTTTATCGAGCCCATCTTTGCATGAAATGTTCCATTGGTATCTCTGATTATCTTAAGAGATCTCTAGTCTTTCCAATTCTGTTGTTTTCCTCCATTTCTTTGCATTGATCACTGAGGAAGGCTTTCTTATCTCTTCTTGCTATTCTTTGGAACTCTACATTCAGATGCTTATATCTTTCCTTTTCTCCTTTGCTTTTCACTTCTCTTCTTTTCACAGCTATTTGTAAGATAATGAATATAGCCAATTCAAGATGTTAGCTATGAAGTTAAGAAGAGATATAAAACTGCAATTCCTAGGAAACATGAAAGCAAAGAAATGTGTCAATTTTCTTTTTTGTTCTTTTTAAGATGGCAGTTCTTTATTGAAGGCCTCAATGGAGAGCAATATTGACAATACAGATTTTCACAAAGACCAAAAAGAGATCAAGGTTCCTGTGCTCAGACACTCAGTCGTGTCTGACTCTTCGAGACCTCATGAACAGTAGCCTGCCAGGCTCCTCTGTCCATGGAATTTTCCAGGCAAGAATACTAGAGTGGGTTGCCATTTCCTACTCCAGGGGATATTCCAAACCCAGGGATTGAACCCTAGTCTCCTGCATTGCAGGTGAATTCTTTACTGCTGAGCCATTAGGGAAGTCCCTTATTTTTCTGACTTCAGCCTGGAAAGGTTCTCTGCATCTCCTGCATTGGCAAGAGGATCCTTTACCACTGCACCACCTGGGAGTAACATCGAGGTCCCTAACTAAAGGGAAATAAGCTTTTTCATCTCCTATGAGCTTACAAGGAAGGATTTGTTTAGAGACAAATAAAAGACATCCTTTTATGTAAGATAAAATAATATTAAGTGCTAAATAGAAGATTAAACTTACTTTGCCAAAAATATAAATCCTAAAGTCTTGTTAGGACAAAAGGAGATGCAGAATAATCTAGAAAAGCATTTCTATATTAAAGAACTAGCACCAGGATGCTAAGGAATATAACTTTAAATAAGATAAAAGTTGGCAGAACTCTTTCGTCTCCAGCCCTTCCAAGGGAAGACAAAAGAGCTACAAGTACTTACGGAGGACACCCTTCACAGCCAAACAGGAGGTCTTCTAGCAGAGATGTCTATCACATATCCTTCTTCTTTTTTTCCTCCTAAAAGAAGTAAAAATGATATTTTCATAGTTCTTTTTTTTTTTTTTTTTTGTAAATCAAAACCCTCAATTCCAGGAATGCAGTATACTACCGTGGTGACAATGGATCTTTGACATGGAGCAACTGAATAAATCTCCTAAACATGACAACATTTGCCACTGCCTTTTTGTCAAGACATATAATAAAGAAACCTGTGCTAAATTGTACTTTAGTTCATCCACTTTTATATATATAAAATGTTTATTCTGTATATGTACCCGTGAGTATATGAAGAAAGATAAAACATACATACAGCATTTGCACTTCCATTGTCAACTGCTTTGACAAGTAAATCTATGAGTTAGCTTAAAATTCCTCTCCAGAAAAAGTTTGTGGAGAGTGAAGAAGTGCTATACGACGGTGACATTCTGGAGCCATTTCTATTGCACATAGGGGCCTAGGTAAAATTTATTTCCCAAAAAGATTTGTCTCCTTTTAAAAAACACTATGGAGTAAAAGATTCTAAGACAACCGTGTTTGATTTTTTTTTAATTATTGTATTATTTGGTTAAAACCCCCAGCTGTAATATAGAAACCAACTTATAAATAAGAATTTATGAAATTCTAGACAGTTACAAACATTTATGAGCCTCTAAGTTGGAAATATTCTTCATTTTCATCAATTTGCA
This sequence comes from Bubalus bubalis, assembly GCF_019923935.1. Lineage (NCBI taxonomy): Eukaryota > Metazoa > Chordata > Mammalia > Artiodactyla > Bovidae > Bubalus > Bubalus bubalis. The sequence goes on along the minus strand of NC_059175.1, from coordinate 64,371,515 downwards.
TTGTGTCATGCAAGTAACCACTACTTACACCAAATATCATTTGGACATCAGTGTTTAAAACAACAACAACAACAACAACTAATCTAGGCAGTCTTAAAGCAAACATAGCAAAAAGCAAATAACTGTAACTTTTTTTTCTGTTACACTTTATTGTTATTACATTTTATTTCTTGACCTCATTCTGAGTTTGAATGACAAGAGTCTGTTGAGCCTCTAGCCTATGGTCCACACTAAACTCCCTAACTATAAGTACCTGCGGAAGTATAACCATAGTTATTAGCAATTATCTGCTTATACTTGCTCCTCACACATACAATATACAAAGAATAAAACAAAGGCAAGATGTAGAAAACTGTCAAGAAGGGAACTCAGGTGAAAAGGTAAAACAGTGCCAGAAGTTCAGCAGTCTCTGGACACACACGGTCTTGTAAAGGAAAGACGGGATCGTACGGAACTAGAGTTGTTGTTGTTTAGTCTCTAAGTTGTATTTGACTCTTTTGCAACTCCATGGACTGTAGCCCACCAGGCTCCTCTGTTCATGGAATTTTCCACACAAGAATACTGGAGTGGGTTGCCATTTTCTTCTCCAGTGGAAACTAGAGTAGCAGATGTTATTTGAGAGGTAAGAACCAATACCTGTGAGTGCAAAGTTAGCCAGTTCATCTCCAGGGGACAAGATTGACAAGGTTCATTTGCTATCAGAAGTTGGTATTGTTGAAGGAGTCTTTGGCTTTTCAACTAACTGGTTGCTAAAATCAGCAAATCACTCAGTCTTTGAGGTTCAGCTTCTTCATCTGCAGAATGCTCTGGTGAAATATTTTAAGAGTTCCTAGAAAATATAAGGAATGATGCTAAAGCTGAAACTCCAGTACTTTGGCCACCTCATGTGAAGAGTTGACTCATTGGAAAAGACTCTGATGCTGGGAGGGTTTAGGGGCAGGAGGAGAAGGGGATGACAGAGGATGAGATGGCTGGATGGCATCACTGACTTGATGGACGTGAGTCTGAGTGAACTCCATGAGTTGGTGACGGACAGCGAGGCCTGGCGTGATGCAATTCATGGGGTTGCAAAGAGTCCGACACAACTGAGCGACTGAACTGAACTGAACTGAAATGAGAAAATATAAAATTCAATTACAATAGTACAGAATAGAGGAGTTCAAAGAGTAGGCATTAGAAGCAGAAATTCTGCTTTGTCTACTTCCTCTTCAACATTGCTTGGATATGGTATCATTCATCTATCTATCTATGGGTCTATTTATATATAATTTTATGAACACATATGCATATATATTGACTTACTAAAATTTTATTTACAATATGTGTCTTAACATTCATAAAGGATTCTGGTCAGTGGTTTTCTTTACATGTGAATTTTTTTTTTTTTTTTTGGTTTTGATATCAGTGTATTAGATACTATATATGAGTGGAGAGTTACCCCTCCTTTTTAATTTTCTAGAAAAGTCTGTACAGATTTAGTATTATTTCTTCACTCAGTGTTTCTCAGAATTCTCACAGAAGCCATCTGTCCTTGATGCTTACTTTAAGGGAAGGATTTTAATTATAAATTCAATTCCTTTGATAAATGGAGTTCCACTCAATTTTGTATTTCTCTTTGAGTAAGTTTGGTAATTTATTTCTTTCATGTAATTGTTCAGTTTTATCTAAGTTATAAAGCATACTGTCACAAAATTAATCATAATATTATCTTTTTATTCTTTTAATGTTAAAAAAAATTTATAGTGATATCCTCTCTTTATTGGGTGTTTTAATAACCTTCATCTTCTCTTATTCTCCTAATCTCTCTAAATAGAAAATTTTCCATTTTTATTAATCTTCTTAAAGGACAAGATTTTTATTTTGTTGATGATTTATTTTGCTATTATATATTTTATTATTTCTATTGTTTTAGATTTATTATGTTTTCTTACTTTAATTTGAAGCTATTTCTCTAGTTTCTTAAGGTAAAATCTGAGTCACAGATTTTGTATTTCTTTTTTTATTAGTTTATTACTATAACATTCTATATATATTCTGCTTTAGCTATATCTCAGAAGTTCCATATGTTGTATTTTCATTTTAAGTTAAAAATTATAATTTTCCTTTTCATTCCATTTTACCTAATATATTATTCAGAAATGTGTTATTTAGTTTCAAAGTGTTTGGAGATGTTTTTCAGATATCTTTCTTTTAGTACCATACAAATTAATTTTAATGAGGTCATAAAACATGCCTTAAATCATTAAATTCTTAGAAATATATTGATGCTTGATGAAATGGCTGACAACATGATCTATACAGTAGGTTTGCTTCCATGTCTGCAGGTTCTGCATCTGCTGACTGAACCAACTTCAGACAGAAAATATTCAGAAAAAAAATTTTCGAAAAATTTTGAATTGTCCATTATTTGCCATACATTTACAACTATTTACATGGCATTTACACTGTATTTACAACTATTCATATTGCATCCATATTTACAAATAATTGCATCCATTATTAAAAATAATCTAGAAATTATTTAAAATATATACAAGGAGATGTGTAGATTTTATGCAAACACTACAACATTTTATATAAGGGAATTGAGCATTCATTGATAACAAGGGAAGACTGTACTGGAAAGTGTTCTCTGTTCACTTAGGTTATGTATTCTGACTTTGTGTGGAGTGTTCTAGAAATGTCAATCAGATCAAGTTTGTTGATAGTTTTGCTTTGTTTAAGTCTTCTCAGTCCTCACTGATTTTCCGTCTACCTGTTCTATCAATTATTGGGAGCTGGATGTTGACGTCTTCAACTGAAATTGTGGACCTGTCTCTCTCTCCTTTCTAAAGCTCTGCAATTGGATGCACGGTGTAAGTTGTTGTGTCATCTTGTTGATTAGACATCTGAGAGCAATCAGACAAAGTGAACAAAAGCCTATTATCTCAATTGCCCTTGAATCAAGTTGGGCATACTTAAAAGGAAGTTGTTTTTCTGTTTAAGACACTGATGAGTTTATGTAGGGAAATTAGTGAATTGAAGGATAAAAGATAGAGAAACAATTTAAGTTTGTGGCAGGGAAGCTCAGAGGGCATATGGAAGAGTCATCTATTGGGCAGGGCTTTGCTAAGAATGGGGATCAAGAGGGTACTCGGTGGGAGGTGACCGAAATGGTACCTTGCAGAGTCGAAATGTCTAAGATGGGACTGGTGTTTTCCAGGGGGTGACTGGCATACATCTTTCCTATAAGCGACCTACAAAATCTTCATTAAAGTGTGCTTTTATACCAACACTCTCTGTTTGAACAGCCTTTTGCTCAGTTCAGAACAGCCCTGCGTTTTAAGTCTGAGTCAACATGGGGAAGTCCAAAGATAGTCAAATTCAAGAAGTCTGGGTCAGTGCGGCCATTGGAATGGGAGGTGCCTGAGAGTTTGACGGAATTTAGGAAGCTTTGAACATGTCTCCAGTTCAGTTTAAAATGCATCTCACCATTTTTGTCTGTAACTAAGACCGTTGACATTGGTTTCTACCTTCATTACTGTAAGTGTGGTGTACACTTGCTGTTAACATGCTCAAGAAACTTGCTGTCAGAGTATAACTAGGTGTGGACTCTCTTATAAATCGAAGCAGTGGAAGCATGGTCCCTCCCCTTGACTTGACTGGGCTTTCGCCTTTGGCGACCAGCAGAATACAATGAATGGAATCGATGCTGTGACTTCTAAGCGGAGGTCAGAAAGTCACGTAACCTTGTTGGACTCGGTTTACCTGACTTTCTGACTGTAGCACAACAAACTATATTCACTTTCACTTTCACTTAGGGCATTTTCAAACCATGGAATTTGGAGCTGAAGGTATTCTTATATGCTCTAGCTGGAGGACAAAACTACAGCAAAAGAAGGGATTTTTTAATCATTAAATACACTAGATTCACCCTTTTCATAAGTGATTACAAAGTGAAGTTGCTCAGTCATCTCTGACTCTTTGTGACCCTATGGACTGTAGCCTACCAGGCTTCTCTGTCAATGGGATTTTCCAGGCAAGAGTACTGGAGTGAGTTGCCATTTCCTTCTCCAGGGGATCTTCCCGACCCAGGGATCAAACCCAGGTCTCCGTATTGCAGGCAGACGCTTTACCCTCTGAGCCACCAGGGAAGCCCTAAGTGATCACAAGGAAAGTCCTAAACTTAAAAATCTTAAAAATTGTACTGTTTCCTATATTTACTGTAGGAAATCTCAATGGTGAGGCATATCATTATACCTTTGAATGATTTGCCATTTGTCTATGATCAGATGTGTTCTGGTTAGGGTTTGAGAGCCACAGTATATTTATTAACATCAGAGGTTGCATACATATGCTTATAATGAGTCATGGGGTCATTTGAAGGAAATTTACTTTCAGCTGAGGAAAGCCTTAGAGCCTTTACTTACATGGTTTGAGTCTTGTTTACAGTTTTCCATATGCCCAGACTTTAACAATCTGTCACACAGATTAAAAAAATAAAATCATTTACAATCATCCAAGTTTGTTTCAGCATAGAGAATATATAGCCAGAAATGTTTGAAAATTAAAATGAAAACCAGCAGTTTGGAGCATACTGAGTATGAATTAAATTAGGCTATCTGCTTTAAGTGGTAATTTTTTGAGAAACAGATGGGCACTTTTCTAAAAAAAAAAAAGTCAATAGCATTCACTAATGTGCAGGGTCTTTGAGTCATTCAGTCCAAATATGGAGGTGGTGCCACAGGTAAACAAGAGTGGGTGCATTGCCAGCAGCGAAATGACCCCTTAGATGGAATGTTCTCAGAATAGATAATGAAAAGTGAGTAATAGTTTCTAATAAATTAAGTTAGAGACATCTTCAGTTCAGTTCAAAATTCTAAATCCAACCCCCATTCAACCTGTGGACCTGAGGGCTGGTTCTGCACAACAGAACTGTACTATATTTGAAATTTACAAAGAAGTTTAGAAACAGAGCAGACAGAAGTCTACATTTCTACTGGAATTTGGTTTATAAGAATGGTCAAAGCAGTGCTTTCACCTTTTGCACAATGTGACCTCATCATGTGCCTGTAGGGCCATTATTTCACTTCTCTGAGCATGACTGGTTCTCCATCCAGAAGACAGAGATGATAACGGCCTCTCCTGATAAGATTCCTTTAGTTCAGTTCAGTTCAGTCCCTCAGTCGTGTCCGACTCTTTTCGACCCCATGATTCGCAGCACGCCTGGCCTCCCTGTCTATCACAAACTCCCGGAGTTCACTCAGACTCACGTCCATCAAGTCAGTGATGCCATCCAGCCATCTCATCCTCTGTCATCCCCTTCTTCTCCTGCCCCCAATCCCTCCCAGCATCAGAGTCTTTTCCAATGAGTCAACTCTTCGCATGAGGTGGCCAAAAGTACTGGAGTTTCAGCTTTAGCATCATTCCTTCCAAAGAAATCCCAGGGCTGATCTCCTTCAGAATGGACTGGTTGGATCTCCTTGCAGTCCAAGGGACTCTCAAGAGTCTTCTTCAACACCACAGTTCAAAAGCATCAATTCTTTGGTGCTCAGCTTTCTTCACAGTCCAACTCTCATATCCATACATGACCACTGGAAAAACCATAGCCTTGACTAGACGGACCTTTGTTGACAAAGTAATGTCTCTGCTTTTGAATATGCTATCTAGATTGGTCATAACTTTTCCTCCAAGGAGTAAACGTGTTTTAATTTCAAGGCTGCAGTCACCATCTGCAGTGATTTTGGAGCCCACTGTTTCCCCATCTATTTCCCATGAAGTGATGGGATCAGATGCCATGATCTTCGTTTTCTGAATGTTGAGTTTTAAGCCAACTTTTTCACTCTCTTCTTTCACCTTCATCAACAGGCTTTTTAGTTCCTCTTCACTTTCTGCCATAAGGATGGTGTCATCTGCATACCTGAGGTTATTGATATTTCTCCCAGCAATCTTGATTCCAGCTTGTGCTTCTTCCAGCCCAGCATTTCTCATGATGTACTCTGCATATAAGTTAAATAAGCAGGGTGACAATATACAGCCTTGACGGACTCCTTTTCCTGTTTGGAACCAGTCTGTTGTTCCAAATGGCACACGTGGAAAAAGCTCAGAACCAGTCACTGCTCACTCTCTGTGTTTGATGAATGCACACGCACATGTGAGCACGTTCTCTTATCTAAAGCAGAACATTTGGCAGCTTTTGCACTGGCTGTGTGGCACACTAGACCTTGAGGATGTGTGTTTTAATGGCTTTCATAAATAGGTAAGTAAAGGCTTTCATCCATACCTTCACTTTCTGAAAGCACTCAAAAAATTTAAGCATTGGGAAAATGGCTCTGTGTCATTAGTTAAGTGAAGTGAAAGTTGCTCAGTCATGCCCAACTCTTTGCCACCCCATGGACTATACAGTCCATGGAATTCTCCAGGCCAGAATATTGGAGTGGGTGGCCTTTCCCTTCTCCAGGGGTTCTTCCCAACCCAGGGATCAAACCCAGGTCTCCCACATCGTAGGCAGATTCTTTACCAGCTGAGCCACAAGGGAAGTAAATATGTCCTTAGTAAATATGGGCAAAAGGCATAATCAGGACTTGGTTTAATGTTTCAGGCAGAAGATGACCATTGCCTTAAGGTGTCCACCTCCATTATCATTTGAGTGCAGAAACTTTTTGTTATGAAGTATTTACAGGATGGAAATTCAGGGATATGCAGTTTCCTCCTTCTCACTAATTATGATACTAAAATGAATGCATGATTTACTTTACTTTGTAATCTTAATGAACTTGTTAAGAACATCTGATTTAGGAGACTGTATTCCTAACACAGAGATCAAGTAAAGGCACCTGACTTTGAAATACAGCAAAATTGTGCCATCAGGCAATAAGTGAGGTCCCACAAATTGAATCTGTACAAAGGCAGATTGTATTTTTGTGAAATTAAGAAAAAGAATATACTTTCTGTTAGTATATAGTATTGAAAAAAGCGCCAAAGCAAAGGTGGTGAAACATATAGCATTCACTAAACTTTCTCTGAAACAAGAAAATTCAAAATATCAGACATCAGTCACTTTCTTATTAAGTCCCTAAAATCAAGAGCTTGAACTAAACCACACTTGACAACTGGGGCCAACAGGAGGACAGAGGCTGTTGACGTCAATGTTTTCTAGCATTGGAATTTGCTGTCTGTTTAATGCATCTCTTTTTGCCAGCCCACCTCCAGTGGGGACTTTGTACCAGCTCCCACTGAGATATGGACCTCTGTGTTAGAATGATCCTTGCTTTTCCCTGACTCAATTACATGGAAAACTACCATTTTCATATGATGTTGAGTTGTAAGTATAATCAAAAATTCATGTAATTCAGCTCTGGGTTGATAGTCATGCTCCCAAGCCCATGAGCCCTTGGGAAGAAGGAACCCCGGAAGTCACTAATCATCAGACCTCCTAGGAGGGTAACCATGATCTTCATAGAGCAGTATTCTTCCCTAGGATGACCCTGGGGTTGACATCTGGTGGTAATTCTCCCCTTCTGCAAGCCCAGGTCCATGTTTCATTCTTTGGGTTTCAGTGGCCCAGGGTGTAGCCTGGACTGGACTTTGGGACATCTTATCAGCCAAAGACAATTCAGTGTGAACAGTCAGATTCCCACTTTCTTATTTATCTGCACAGCGCTGAGGCAGGTGCTACAGGAGGGCAGAGCACTAGCCAATATCTAGAGGGTAGGAGTAGTGTGTATGTCCTCTGTCATATCCAACTCTTTGTGACCCCATGGACTGTAGTCAGCCAGACTCCACTGTCCATGGGATTCTCCAGGCAAAAACACTGGAGTGGGCTGCTGTTCCCTTCTCCAGGGGATCTTCCTGACCCAGAGATTGAACCTGGGTCTCCTGCATTTCAGGCAGATTCTTTACCATCTGAGCCACCAGGGAAGAGTAAGAATTTCATTTTTCTATCTTTCCCACCATATGTTATTTGTTTAAGGCCAATGACTGTCTCCTTGGTTCACTGTCACATTCCAGCACCCAAAAGAGCACCTGGCACAAAGAACAAGCTCAAAAAATAATCAGAGATCAGATCAGTCGCTCAGTTCTGTCCAACTCTTTGCGACCCCATGAATTGCAGCACGCCAGGCCTCCCTGTCCATCACCAACTCCCGGAGTTCACTGAGACTCACGTCCATCGAGTCAGTGATGCCATCCAGCCATCTCATCTTCTGTGGTCCCCTTTTTCTCCTGCCCCCAATCCCTCCCAGCATCAGAGTCTTTTCCAATAAGTCAAGTCTTCGCATGAGGTGGCCAAAGTACTGGAATTTCAGCTTTAGCATCATTCCTGTATTCAAATAAATCACTGGATAAATAAACGAGTGATTTGAGCACTGGCTGGTGGAGTGCATGGTAAAGAACACACCTGCCAATGCAGGAGACATAAGAGATGCAGGTTTGATCCCTGGGTCAGAAAGATCCCCTGGAGGAGGGCAGGGCAACCTGCTCCAGTATTCTTGCCTGGAGAATCCCATGGACAGAGGAGCCTGGCGGGCTACAGACCACAGGGTTGCAAAGAGTTGGACATGACTGAAGCGACTTAGCGTGCACACACAATGATGACCCCAGTGCTCAGCATGGCCCCATATGACAGTGCTTTCAGGATCCAAAGGTAATTAAGACAGAAGCAAGTAATTCTCCCAATTACACTGTCTGAGCCAAGATTTTTCATGACTTTATTGAATGCTCATTTGCATACTGATATTCAGCCGACTGAAAATGGACCCAGTGTGTTTTAGAACACCTCAATAACCAAGCAATCACCATCCCAGTTCAGTTTTAGAACACTTCCTTCAACCCCAAAAGATCCTTGTGCCTGTTTTGCAGTTAATGCCCACTCCCAGCCTCCACCCCAGGCCACCATGAATCTGGCTTCTTGTGCCTTTCCTAGAAATTTCATATGAATGGAATCATACGATAAGTAGTTTTTGCCTCTTGCTTCCTGGACTTAGCATAATCTTCTCAAGGCTCATCTATGCTGCTGTAAAGATCAATAGAAATCCAATTATACATATTTTATGGCTCATGCTCATAGTACCACATGTAGAGATCCCTGCCTGTCTTGAGATAACATCAATTTTACCCTCTTTTAGAAGTCAGAGAATTTTAATCAGTTATGTTCTTGTTTGCTAGTTTTCATTCACCTTTTGTCTTTTCTCTCATCTACCACTTTTTTTTTCCCCTGGAAAATTTTTTGTCAGGTTTTTGCAACCCAGAAATAATGGACATGTCTATAAAGAGAGTGAGCAACTATCTTTCATTTCTGTTTTCTTACTTTATCTGTTTGCTATGGTAAGAAATTTCCTCAGTGCAACGATAGCCTCCATGTATCAGAGCCAGGCTTCCCCAGGGGCCATGGAAAAGAAAGGGACACCAGTCAGTTGAGCTACATGAAACACGTGTGGTGTATATTTTAAATTTTTTCCAGTTTTATTGAGGCATACTTGACAAGTAAAAATTATACAGATGTAAGGTGTACAACATATTTTGATGTTCATGTCCATTGTGAAGTGATTACACCACCATCAAGCTAGTTAACATATCCATCACCTCACATATTTTAATTTTTTGTGTGGATAGCGAGAACACTAATGATCTCTCTCGGCAAACTTCAGGTATACAATATGGTGTTATTACCTATACTTGTCATGCTCTATGTTTGGTCTCCAGAACTTATTCATCTCACAAAATCAATTTTCGTCATCTTGCTGCCCCAGCAACCATTATTCTATTTTCCTCTTTCTTGCTTTAGAATTTTTTTTTTTTTTTAGATTCCACACGTAAGTATAATCATGCATGATTTGTCTTTCAGTTTCTGGCTTATTTCACTTAGCATCATATCCTCAGGTTCAGATATGGAAACAGGTGTCCACTGATAGATGAGCAGATAAACATATGGTGCATATATAATGAATTTAAAACATAAAGCAAGAATCAAGAAGAAAAAAGAAGCAAGGCGGAAGAGAGTAGGATGCAAATAAGGTGTCAGGAGTTGAGCTGAGTTGGGAGAGAGAGTGAGACTGTAAGGTGTGGGAGTAGCTAATTCCAGCAGGAAGCCCAAAATGAAAGAGTCATGCCTTTACTGCAATTAAAGCAACCGTGCAAAACTGGAGAAAGTGCTGACTTGCCATGTTCCATTTGCCCCACGCAAAAGCACACCAATTCTGGGTCAGGTAGTCAGTGCAGACAAGGGGGTCATTAATTTTGAGGAATCCCTGAACAGAGTCTCTGGCAGTTTTACGGGCTCTGAGATCCAAGCAAGGGCACAGAGTTGAAGAGTACAAGGTGCTGACTCAGACCGAGGAAAGCATTTCAAGATTTCTTGCTTCTCTCCTTCATAAGGAGGTCTCAGCAGAGAGGCCAAATGAGGACTTCTCCCCAAGGCTGCAGATAAAGAAAGAGAATAAAGAGCAAAACCTCCCGGGCTCACCAATAACCGGTTGAGCAACTGCGGCTTTTATCTGAGGGTCTCAGACAGTAGACACATGGAGTCAGATGGATTTTACTATTATTAGGAAATGGCCAAATTAAGGATGGCACAGCTCTCAATCTGAGGTGAGTATAGTAGTGCCATATGCAGAGATACAATCAATTTAGGTGGTTCAACCATTCTTCCCCACTGAATTCCAGCATGAACCTAACAGGTCTGACAAGCTACTGGCTTGTTTGTTTTATTTTTAAAAGCAGAATGGAATGTTCCATCATCTCAAGATCTTGGAAGAAAAACTACCGTTGCCCTTGTTTATGAATAATACTCACACGATTTTGTCAAATTACTTTGATAGGAATTAAGAAGTCCATAAAAATAAGCTTGAAAGTGAATATGTTAGTCACTCAGTCACGTCCAACTCTGCATCCCATGGACTGTGGCCTGCCAGGCAAGAGCACTGGAGTGGGTAGCCATTCCCTTCTCTGGCGGATCTTCCCAACCCAGAGATGGAACCCAAGTCTTCTGCATTGCAGGCAGTCTTTACCATCTGAGTCACTAAAATAAGCTTGGATTTATATTAACACTGTAAAGTTAAAATTAAAACCAGAAAATAGGATATGATTAAACATCTGTCTACATAAACAATTCAAAAAGATTAGACAGAATGAAGAGGAAATTTTTTAAACTACCTCCATATGCATTTGCTAATTAAAATTCTGCTTTGTTAAATTTTAAAAAATGACATATCGTTTTTATTCAGGTAGAGAAAAATCTCAGTGACAAGGAATAAAATAGGTACCACTCAAATAAATGTTCAAAGCAATGGGAACATGTGTCACTTTGTAAATGTATTTATTTCAATCTTTTCAAAGTAAATTTTTAATTTTCATAGATTGAGGAGGAAATTAACATATATATGACAATACATGAATATATGATTTATTTGGGGTCTTACATTCATCAGTCTTGCTTCCACAGGAGAAATGAGACAGAGTCCACATAAGACCTTTCACAATTAGTACATCTATCTTCAAGCCTGAATGTCTTTCATACTTTCTTGTGTGTCTTCTAGTATATATATAATAAATTACTTTTCCCAGAGTATTACAACCTTAGGTATAGTAATTATAGTGAAACAAATTGCAGTGGTCATTTAGTAAAATGATGAATTGGTCAGAACCCATGAGAGGCAGAAAACTTAACATTAAGACATGATGAATGGGTGAGTGATGGTAAGACTGTCTGTAGATGTAACTTGAGGAGAACCCAAAGCAACAAATCTTCATGGTGGAATTGAAGATACGTATACGTGGAAGGGAGATGGATTTCAATTCCAATGTATCATGCCAAGTATACTTCATGATATGCTCTAAAAATAGCACCCTTACTATAAATAAATTATATACTTTAAAAAAATCTTATCTTTCATTGTTTTATCCCAGGCAATTACTTTTTACTTCTATGGCAAAGTGACATTCCTTGAATTTGTACTTTATTTCTCTACTATCCTTAAAGTTTTTAAATTAAGCATATTCCTCCCCACCCCAGCATACAATTGTTGTGATCCTGCACTGTTAAATCACTTTTAATTGTATCCAGTGGAAACTGAATTAAGATTATTTTTAAAATAAACTGAAAGTACAAGTTCCAAATATATGGTAAATATAGAAATGTTAGGTAATGAGTGTAATTGCCAAAGGACAAACTATTATTTTAAAAGTAATCATTAGTTAAAATCCCAAATGATTTTCTGACACTGAGTTGTAAATTATTGTTAAATACATAAGAAAAAATCAGATGTTCTTAAAAAGACAAAAAACTAAGCAAAATTTTAGAAACCTTGAAAGTTGTTCAGCATAGAAGAATCAAAGGTTTTAAATAATTACATATTCTGCTTTTTGTATTCTTGCTTTCACCCACTTTCTCTTACTAGTTATATCAATTCACTGCTGATTATCATTCATGGTTTCCCACCCAAAGACCATGAAGTCAGTGCCCCCGAAGTTCATTTCTATGACTTAGTAAAGAACTTATCTTATAAATGTGTGTGTTAATAAATAAGAAATACTTATTGACTTTCCAATATGTGCAAATTGTTACGAAAGATCAAAGGAAGAATAAGAGCTCTCCTTTGCCCTCATGTACTTTGGAACGGTGGTGATTGTGGCCGTAATGGATAACAATGTTACGTGCAATTCAATTTTAGTCTAAGGCAAGGATTGCCAGGTTTTTTTGTTTTTTTGTTTCCTTTCTGAAAAGCGCTAGATAGTAAAGATTTTTGACTCTCAGAGCTAAATAAAGTGCCTGTTTCAACTCTGTCACAGCAGCATGAAAGAAGTTATAGACAATGTATAAACCAATGGGTGTGGCTAGATTTGACCCGTGGGTCACTTTTGCCTACCCCCAGTCTAAGGCAAAAGCACAAAATTTGATGACATACAGGTAATTTAGTGTAACCTGTAGCTAAAATATGAAGAAATAAAAGATGATAAAATCTGTCAAGATGATTTCTGAAGGCATCTTCAAAAAAAAAAATCATAATTACTACCCTGGAAGAACTTCTAGGCTCTAATAGGAACTGGAGAAAATATAGTTATTCCATATAAGAAACCTCACTGTTTACTGAGTATTTTCAGAGCCTGACAGTGTTAGTCAGTGGGTAGTAAACAAGAATAACATCTCTCCTTGCTCCTGGGTGGATAACAGATGCAAAGAAGGAGGACAGTCTGCCAAGATCTCTCCATCAATAGGCGGGCCAGTTTGGTTGAAGCACTGTTGGAGCTGAGACTGGAAAGACTAACAAGATAATATGCCAAAAATAAAATCAAAAGCCACTATTCACTTATTTCTGCAAGGACTATGAAACTTTTATTTGAGACTGATGGCCCTGTGAGTTCAAACTTTCATAATATCCTTTTTACTTTATGTAAGAGCTGACATGTTTACATAACAGCTCAATTATATACCAAAGCTCTGTGTGATGTTTACATCTAAACACATGTCATGAGTATATGTAGAAATACATTGTGAATATTAACAATGCTTACCTGTTTTTGCATCTATTATTTTTTATGTCTACAAAAAACTCCGCATATTACAAAGCTATAAGCTTTTCTGCATCCTAAATCCTTTCTTTCTTGTCACCAGTAATAGTCATTTCTGAGTCCTGCTTTCCCTTTCTTAAAAAAACTAATGGTCCTTTGCTTAGACTCTCATTCCTGAAAGACCAAAAGGTCAATACAACCATGATCTATTTAGTAAAAAGACAGAAACATTTAAAAGTGTAAACATTTCTTCTCTCTATTCAAGTCATTTGAATTGATTCATAAACATCTTCTTGTTGTTGTTCAGTTGCTCAGTAGTGTCCAACTCTTTGCAACCCCATGGACTGTAACACAACAGGCTTCCCTGTCCATCACTATCTCCCTGAGCTTTCTCAAATTCATATCCATCTAGTCGGTGATGTCATCCAACCATCTCATCCTCTGTTGTCCCCTTCTCCTTTTGCCCTCAATCTTTCCCAGCATCAGCGTCTTTGGATCAGGTGGCCAAAGTACTGGAGCTTCAGCTTCAGCATCAGTCCTTCTAATGAATATTCAGGATTGATTTCCTTTAGGATTGACTGGTTTGATCTCCTTGCAGTCCAAGTGACTCTCAAAGGTCTTCTCCAACATCACATTTCAAAAGCATCAGTTCTTCGATGTTCAACCTTCTTTATAGTCCAACCCTCATATCCATACATGACTACTGGAAAAACCATAGTTTTGACTAGACAGACCTTTGTCAGCAAACTAATGTCTGCTTTTTAATATGCTGCCTAATTTATCATAGTTTTCCTTTAACAAAGCAAGCATCTTTTAATTTTATGGCTGCAGTCACCATCTGCAGTGATTTTGAAGCCGAAGGAAATAAAGTCTCTCACTGTTTCCATTGTTTCCCCATCTATTTGCAATGAAGCGATGGGACAGATGCCATGATCTTATTTTTTTGAATTTTGAGTTTTAAGCCAACTTTTGAACTCTTCTCTTTCACCTTCATCAAGAGGCTCTTTAGTTCCTCCATGCTTTCTGCCATAAGGGTGGTGTCATCTGCATATCTTAGATTATTGATATTTCTTCCTGCAATCTTGATTCCAGCTTGAGCTTCATCTAGCCCAGCATTTCACATGATGTACTCTGCATATAAGTTAAATAAGCAAGGTGGTAATATAGAGCCTTGACATACTCCGTTTCCAAATTGGAACCAGCTCATTGTTCCATGTCCAGTTCTAACTATTGCTTACAGGTTTCCCACGAGGCAGGTAAGGTGATCTGGTATTCCAATCTCTTTAAGAATTTTCCAGATTGTTGTGATCCACACAGTCAAAGGCTTTGGCATAGTCAATGAAGCAGAAGTTTTTCTGGAACTCTCTTGCTTTTTCTGTGATCCAATGGATGTTAGCAATTTGACCTCTGGTTCCTCTGCAGTTTCTAAATCCAACTTGAACATCTGGAAGTTCACAGTTCATGCACTGTTGAAGCCTTGCTTGGAGAATTTTGAGCATTTCACACTAGCATGTGAAATGAGTGCAACTGTGTGGTAGTTTGAACATTGTTTGGCATTGCCCTTCTTTGGGATTAGACTGACCTTTTCCAGTCCTGTGGCCACTGCTGAGTTCTCCAAATATGCTGGCATATTGAGTGCAGCACTTTCACAGCGTTTTCTTTTAGGATTTGAAGTGGCTCAGCTGGAATTCCGCTGTCTTCACTAGTTTTGTTTGTAGTGATGCTTCATAAGGCCCACTTGACTTCACACTCCAATGTGAATATCTTGGAATTATCTTAGTAATAATTTCATAGAATGACATCCTTGATATTTCTTTTTACTCTCCTACAAAAGGAAAAAAAAAACAGTATATGCCAATGAACTGAACTCTTTTACATACAAATAAACTTGTATCCTTTTGAATGAGAATTTGTACACCCTACCTATGGTAACTTCTTCTGAGATTAAAGAGAGATCCAATTTGATTCAAATCACTCTTTCACTTGTACCTACTTTATGAAACTATTTATAGGTGAAATTATCTGTAGAAGTGAGAGATTACTAAAGATTAATCTGTGAAAATACATTAAAATTTAATGTATGTTTTACTCATTATTACATTAACTAAAACTAAATTGAATCACCTATATAATCATTTCAAAAACATTCATCTCCCCTCACACACAGAATTGTTGCAGAAAAAGCCATGTAAATGCAGAGAATGTGAGCTGCATCTTCGCAACTGAATAAAACATGGTCAAAATTAATCAGCTTTTAAAAAATAGGAATGTAAAGCCAATGTTACTTCATTTTTTTGCTGTTTTTTCTGTGCTTAATATATCAAAAAAAAATATTTTCACATTTAGGTTACTCACGTAATTAATTACATCTAAATATGTATACCTTTTAGACAGGTCCCCTACAGATACTAAAAATGGTGCAGTGTTCCACCATTCCTCACAGCTAACCCTATTCAAGGTGTTATAACACATAATTAAGAGGTAATTCAACACGAGTAATTTTAAACCCTTGAATAATGGCTGACAAAAGGGATACTGGCTGATGGCTGATGGCCAGGTGAGGTCAAGTCAGGTTCATTATAGACTTGCTCATGGATGCTCAGCTTTTCTGGTGTCATATTCTAGCTTTAAACTTTTCTTGTCAGATAGTCTTCTACTGCATACTATCAGCAACTCAAAAAAAAATAAGAAATTTATGAACATCATGTATGAGATAAAATGGAGTCAAGACAGCAAGGAAAAGTTCTGGTAAGCTATCATCATTTCAAATTTCACCACTTTTCTATGAAAAAGAGTAAATCATTAAAGTCTATTTTCAAACAAAGTTACCAGAATGTAGAGTTTCAGTGTTGCTCTGGATAATCTTTAGGAACTTTATTTGGCCATTTTACTTGTTCACTTTCCTTTCTTCAGATCTAATAATGTTACCAAGTCCAATCTTTTACTGCTTGCCAAATGACCGCATAGCAGACCAGTAACTCAAGGGAAGAGCTATTGGGGAAAGGAATGGTGACTTTGAGAAAGCCAATGGACCAAGAAGATGGTATACTAGTGTCTAAGAACCCTAAGAACCATTTTTCTCAAGTTAGAATTCAGGCTTATTTTATACTAAAAAGGGAGGGAGTGTGGTGCTGGAATCCTTTATTCTTGGCAGCTGTCCATGTCAGTCTGGTCCTATAAAACCACAACAAAATCACTTTTATTATCTGTATTGCAACTTTTTGTTGCAATTATCTGTATTGCAACTGTACTGCAACCTATACAATAGGAAAAAAGTTAATACTTTTAAAGATTAGTGCCTTGAGAATGGGCTATCCTGTGTATTCCAGGTCATAGGCAGCACTCTTTTAAAAAATATGCAAAGCCAGCATGATTAAGCACAGGCAACAGAGCACAAAGGTTTGAGCAAAAGGAATAGATTCAACACGATGTCAGGTTTGATCTTCTTTATTACAGCAAGGTGAATTAAAGGTTTGCCTATAGAGAAAACAGAACCGCATGATATTCTGGGCTCCCTGGGCCCCCTGCAATTGAAGGACTCAGATTCTATGAATGCAGATAATAGTCATAAGGATTTGTTTGGACCTTCTGATTATACTCTAGGACTTCTAGGCTTCTTGATTCTAGAGAAGTTGCCCTGTTTGGGGAATACCGGAATTCACCTCTGTTCTGGTATACTGGAGAAGATTCTCGAGAGTCCCTTAGATAGCAAGGAGATCAAACCAGTCAATCCTAAAGGAAATAAACCCTGAATATTCATTGGAAGGATCAATGCTGAAGCTGAAGCTCCAATAATTTGACAGCTTGATGTGAAGAGCTGACTCATTGGGAAAGACCCTGATACTGGGAAAGATTGAGGGTAGGAGGAGAAGGGGATGACAGAGGATGAGATTGTTGGATAGCATCACTGACTCAATGGACAGGAGTAGTGAAGGACAGGGAAGCCTGGCCTTCACAAGAGACCGAGACAGACCTGCCTTTGAGCGTCTGAGTGTCTCCTGCGGAGGCACATGTCAGCAGTGGAACCTCTTCCAAAAAGACTTATACCACTATGCCATAACCTCCCAGGACTTCTTCAGTCAGTATCCCTGACCCAGGTTAGGCCACTGTGGACTCAGGCCTCCACCAGAGACTACCAACACTCACAGGCAAGTCTGTCTCAGTCTCTTGTGGGGTCACTGCTCCTTTCTCTTGGATCCTGGTGTGCTCAAGGCTTTGTTTGTACCCTCCAAAACTCTGTTTCCTCAGTCCTGTGGAAGTTCTATAATCAAATCCTACTGGCCTTCGAAGTCAAATTTCCCTGTGGGTTCTCTGTCCCTTTTCCAGATCCTCAGGTTGTGAAATCTTCTTGTGGGCCCTAGAACTTTTGTAACACAGCAAGAGCTTCTCTGGAATAATTGTCCTCCAGTTTGTGGGTCGCCTGCTAGGCGACTCTATAGTGGGGCTAATGTCAACCTCCTCCAAGAGGAAGAGTCACAACTACACCTGTCAGGACCGCTGCTGCCAGAGCCCCTTGGCCTGCAACAGGCCACTGCTGACACGTGCCTCCGCAGGAGACACTCAGATACTCAAAGGCAGGTCTGTCTCAGTCTCTTGTGGAGGTCACTGCTCTTTTCCCTGGATCCCGGTGCACACAAGGTTTTGTTTGTGCCCTCTGAGTATCTCTGGCAAGTATGAGCTTTGATTTAAAATGTGATTGCACCCCTCCTACCATCTTGCTGCAGCTTCTTCTTTGCCCTTGGATGTGGGTTATCTGTTTTTGGTGGGATCTTACATTCTCCTTACATCGACATTTTCCTGTCGATGGTTGTTCAGCAGCCAGTTGCGATTTTTATGTTCTTGCTGGAGAAGATGAGCACACCTCCTTCTAATCCACCATCTTGATAAGGAAACTATCCAAGAACCCATTGGGTGAAATCAAATTGTGTAATTTGCCCTTATGTTATATTTGATCTAGGGAGCAATTGTCTATGAGAAACGGAGAGCATTAATCCCTAATCAAACTTGGGATAAGGTTAAATGCGTGAAATCACTTTTACACTTTTGACTTTGCTAGAAAGATTTTGTTTAGAATGCCCTATTAATTTGGAGCTTGGCCTCAAGATAGAGTCAACTGGGGTGAATAAATAAACCATGTAAGCAGAAAAATGGTTAGAAACACCTCTCACCAGTGATTCTGTTTCGCAGCTGAGAGAAATTTTCTAGGAAAAAACAGAGTTAATGGGATACTTAGCTCATCTTGATACTATTAATTCTCTTAAATGAGCTGAGAGGAAGGTAGTTAACCAGGCATATTACCCCAATTTTACTGCATCACTAATATTCAATTGCCTGTCCCAGGTCCTGCAGTTAGTTCAACCCATTCTTTTGCTTTATCCTTTCAGTATTTTCCTGGACAGGCATTGTTTTGAATACAGAGTTCTCGCCTTGTATATGAATGCAGTATGTAATAAATTAGGATGGTGGTAAAAGAGGTGACTCATTAAACTGTGATGAGATATTACCATTTATCATCCAAGTTCAGTCAGACTTCTTCCAACTTTCTTCCCTTTGGCCCCATCAGGGTTGATGTGAAGCCTCTTTCAGCCTCTCCAGTCTCCTCTAGTCATGTCCTCACGTTCTCCTCATCACCACTCCCCACCTTTGCTCAACCCTGAAAACTGTATTGATTTGATGATCATGGGGCCCATGTTTATTTTATTTAATTAATTAATTAATTTTGAGATGTAGGGTGTGGCCCCTGTCAGCATCTATGTGGTCCTGGACAAGTAGTTAACCAAACTCTCAGTGTCCAGTGGGGATGGCAGCTCTAGTTTCACAAGGCGGCTGCAGAGAAACGAGTCAGTGCATGTGGAAGACTTACCTATATTTCCACATTGTTGGCTATCACTAACGTTCTCCACTTCACCCTCACCACCTCAGAATTTTGTTCCTTCTTTCCCGGCCATTCCTAACATCTTTCTTATACCCTTTCTTTGAAACTCCAGCCCCTGATCTCATTTCCTTGAACTTTGACAAAGATGATAGCTCTTGAGTTCATACCTGATTTTACTCTTCAGAGGTTTGCTATGTCCTTGAGGCTGGATCTGAGTTGTCTTCATTCAGGTTGTCTCTAAGCAAAACCAGGCTATATGATGCAGCTTTCACCTGACTGACCAGATGCTGGGCATGCTTCTCTCTCCCCTCCTGCCCTCCATTGCCCTTTATACGTTTTCCAAACCTTGAGAAGGAATACATGTTTTAACATTCCTTGCTTATTAAAAGTCTATCTTCAGTGGTCATCATAAACCCTCTTGGCTTCATAGGTGAGTATAACTTAGCAGACAAGATAAATTTCTTTTATTTTTTTTAATTTTTTATTGTAACAGGATTTTATTTAATTTCTTCTTTTAAATTTTTATTGTAGTGTAGTTGATTTACAATGCTGTGTTAGTTCCTGTTCTAGAAAGAAAAATTTCATATGATACTTCTTGTATGTAGAATCTTTAAAATGCCCCAAATGGACTTATTTACAAAACAGAAATTGAGTCGCAGATGAAGATGAAATTTAATCTAGTAAGTAATTCATGCTTAGGCATCAGTAACATGAGATTTTAGGGAAGAGCAATAAAATAAACCTTAATGTATCCACTTCTGTGATTGACATCTGATCAGACTTGTATTCTTTTAAATATATTAAATATGCCAAATCATCACATTTGATTATAGGTAGTACTCTTGTCTGGAAAACCCCACGGACGGAGGAGCCTGGTAGGCTGCAGTCCATGGGGTCACTGAGGGTCAGACACGACTGAACGACTTCACTTTCACTTTTCACTTCCATGCATTGGAGAAGGAAATGGCAACCCACTCCAGTGTTCTTGCCTGGAGAATCCCAGGGACGGGGGAGCCTGGTGGGCTGCCGTCTATGGGGTCGCTCAGAGTTGGACATGACTGAAGCGACTTAGCAGCAGCAGCCTATGTATTATGTTGCTTCTTAAAATATTTGTCTTTCAATTAGAATTGTATTATTGTCATGTTTTATTACTACTAATTTAGAAGTCTACTTTTAGGAATGAAATAAAAATATAAAGATGTTTCCAAGTTTTAAAAACACCTTCTATCATTCGCTGTATAAGGATGCCAAGAATGCTGTTCAGTTCAGTTTGTCGCTTTTCAGTTCAGTCAGTGTCCGACTGTTTGTGACCCCGTGGACTGCAGTACGCCAGGCCTCCCTATCCATCACCAACTCGTGGAGACTACTCAAACTCATGTACATGCTATTAGTTGCCAAATTGATCCAGAAAGATATTAACTACATTTAAAAATTCTCAGAAATACAGAGTATCCAAGTATAAGCAAAACAAAGAAGCCAAATAACTGTGATTGTCCAAATGTTCTCTGATAATTGTTCACACTCTGCAGAGGACTGTCAATAAATCTTGTTCACCACTGACAACACCCTAAGAATTATGAATGCTCGCACCATCCCCTAGAGGAGGAGAAGTTCATGCTTTTCTGGAATTCCACCATTTGTCTGCATTTATTGGTATCTCTGCTTTTTCATATCTCATAGAATGAACAATTGGCATAGTTTAAAGTGCTCTCACAAACATTATTTGGAGAACTCACAACATTCCTTCCAGATGAATAACTGAACAAACAAACCTCTCACTTTATTTGTTATTTGTTTAGACACAAGGTTAATAGGTAGTGAAATCTAAAAAAGAAAAATGCTAAGACAAAAGCAAAGAATAGCAGTCTGGAAACTGCAGGACATCTTTCTGAGGCAAGACAGACCTAAAGTCTGGGACTGTGAGTAACACAGACAAAGGCCTGGGACAGAAGTGGGAAGCTTCCATCAGCTCATAGGCTTGGCAGCTTCTTCATACCCAGGAATAAAGCCCCTTTCAGGGCCTCCAGCCTAGGAGGTTTCAGGCAGAGAGCTTCAGCTGTCCTTCCATTTTCACTGTGAAACAAACAAGTTCCAGCTCTCTGTGGTCTTCCTCAGAGGGCAGATGCCTCTACTTGGCAAGATTCTTTAACACTGTCCATTGCTGGGAACCCCCAACTCTACTTGGTTCCATACACTGCTTAGGGTACCCGCACCTCCCTTTGGTCTTAACCTGTGTCAACCGAAGTCTCTCTTCTCACAGAATCTGTCCCTTTGGATTCTGACAGTGCAAAGCTGAGATCTAAAACTGCACATTCATGTCTCTGAATTCTTCATGAATGAACACTATAAATAAAAGAGAGATTGCCTTATCCTACTCCTTGTGTTTGTCATATAGATTGCAAACATCCATTCAGGTCAGTTCAGCCACTCAGTCATGTACAACTCTTTGTGACTCCATGGACTTCAGCACACCGGGTTTCCCTGTCCGTCACCATCTCCCAGAGTTTGCTCAAACTCATGTCCATCAAGTCGGTGATGTCATCCAACCATCTCATCCTCTGTCATCCCTTTCTCCTCCTGCCTTCAATCTTTCCCAGAATCAGGGTCTTTTCCTATGAGTCAGCCCTTCACATCTGGTGGCCAAAATAGTGGAGCTTCAATTTCAGCATCAGTCCTTCCAATGAACATTCAGGACTGATTTCCTTTAGGATGGACTGGTTGGATCTCCTTGCTGTCAAAGGGACTCTCAAGAGTCTTCTCCAACACCACAGTTCAAAAACATCAGTTCTTTGGTGCTCAGCTTTTTTTTTATAGTCCAGCTCTCACATCCATACATTACTACTGGAAAAACCATGGTTTGATTAGATGGACCTTTGTCATCAAAGTAATGTCTCTGCTTTTTAATATGCTGTCTAGGTTGGTCATAACTTTTCTTCCACAGAGCAAGTGTCTTTTAATTTCTTGGCTGCACTCACGATCTACAGTGATTTTGGAGCCAAAGAAAATAAAGTCTGCCACTGTTTCCCCATTTATTTGCCATGAAGTGATGGGACCGATGCCATGATCTTAGTTTTGAATGTTGAGGTTTAAGCCAAGTTTTTCACTTTCGTCTTTCACTTTCATCAAAAGGCTCTTTGGCTCCTCTCTGGTTTCTGCCATAAGGGTGGTATCATTTGCATATCTGAGGTTATTGATATTTCTCCCAGCGATCTTGATTCCAGTTTGTGCTTCATGCCACCCAGCATTTCACATGAT
The DNA here is from genome assembly GCF_019923935.1 of Bubalus bubalis. NCBI lineage: Eukaryota > Metazoa > Chordata > Mammalia > Artiodactyla > Bovidae > Bubalus > Bubalus bubalis. The sequence goes on along the minus strand of NC_059175.1, from coordinate 64,348,900 downwards.
GTCCTCTGCATAGAAGTGAAGTAAGCAGGCTGACAATATACAGCCTTGACGTACTCCTTTCCCAATTTGGAACCAGTCCGTTGTTCCATGTCTGATTCTAACTGTTGCTTCTGCCTGCATACAGATTTCTCAGGAGGCTGGTAAGGTGGTCTGGTATTCCTATCTCTTGAAGAATTTTTCACATCCATTAGGTTGTTTGTTTTTAACTGTGTGCTTTTTATCTATTATTATTTATTTGCTTTTTTTTTTTTTTTTTTGCTATCAGGCAGCGCCTCTCTTGCCCTCCCCTTTTTGAAATAGTCTTGCTCATTTATATATTTGTTTTTGGCCATGTGGGGCCTTGTTGCTGAGTGGCCTTTTCTCTAGTTGCAGGGAATGGGGGCTCCTCTCTAGTTGTGGTGCTTGGGCTTCTCATTGTAATGGCTTCTCTTCAGTAGTTGTGGTTCCCAAGCTCTGAAACACAGACCCAACAGTTGTGAAGCATGGACTTAGTTGCTCCGCAGCACATGAGTTCCTCCCAAGCTAAGGATCAAACCTGTGTTTCCTGCACTGGCAGGTGGATTCTCTACCACTGAGCCCTCAGGGAAGCTACCACTTTGCCTGTGTCATGCACACTTTCTAATGTGCTTCAGTCCATCTGTTTTTTAAAGACTTTTGACCCACGATTGGAAACATTTTCCCATTTGCATCCCTATAAATATTTTTGAACTCTATTCTGGGGCACAGTTACTTAGAAAGTTACTTAGAAGTTAGCTGATGTTTGAGGGAAAGAAAAAAGAAATAAAATAGATAACCAACAAGAACTCACCATGTAGCACAGGAAACTCTGCTCAATATTAGGTAAAAACCTAAACAGGAAAAGAATTTGACAAAGAATAGGTATATGTATAGCTTAATTATGCTGTCCACTGAAAACTAACATGCCATTGTTAATCAACTATGTTAGTCTCTCAGTCATGTCTGACTCTGCAACCCCATGAACTGTAGCCCACCAGGCTCCTCTGTCCAAGCAAGAATACTGGAAATTCTCCATGCAAGAATACTAAAATGGGTACCCATTCCCTTCTCCAAGGGATCTTTCCAATCTAGAGATCAAATCCAGGTCTCCTTAATCAACCATACTCCAGTGTAAAATAAGAATTTTTAAAAAAATAAAACCAGGAGAAGAGCTCCATTTAGTCCAGGGCTGGTTATTTCACACTACTGAGGCAAGACCCATCTGAGTATTCCACCCAATGACCAGGAATTAAGACACCTTTAAGTCTGGTGGTTGGAAGTGCACGCTGTTCCCACCCCTGTGTGATGTCAAGTGGTGAGCCCCAGTGATTTCAGGAGTGTCTTCACTCATCTGGATGTGCAGCTCCCTGCCTAGTCAGGAGCCTCCACAGAGTTCCAGGGTTCTGCTCAAAGGCAGGATTTATCCTCTTTGGTATTCTGTCCTAGAAACTCCAATCACTTTGGTGTCCCCAGAATTCAGACTCCATTTCCTCAATAAAGGAGACACCAATCATTGCCCTGTGGCCAGAAAGTCTCCCCAGGAAGAAAGATGGGGAAATTTCATTGTTCACATCATTTGGATCCTGTCTCTCAGGAACCAAACCCGTGACTTCTCAGTGTCTGTTCCATATATTTTGCTTTGCCCTGTTTATCTATTTATTTCCCTTGTTTCAGACAGGAGCGTAAATCTACTCCCTTTTGTTCTCTCTACATTGGCCAGGAGCAACATGCAACTGCCACACTGTTTTAACTACTGCTCCTTCTGTTATGTGGTTGACATCAGTGGGTCTGATGCTACTGCTGCTGCTAAGTCGCTTCAGTCGTGTCCGACTCGGTGCAACCCCATAGACAGCAGCCCACCAGGCTCCCCCGTCCCTGGGATTCTCCAGGCAAGAACCCTGGAGTGGGTTGCTGCTGAGGTCCAGCCCCGGCTGATCCAGGGTATTCGAAGGAGAGACGGTGTAGGTGACCTATTTATTTATTTATTTATCAAAGATATAAAGAGTAATAGAATGAGGATAGCTCAGTAGGAAAATTCAGTGGAGAAAAGAAGCTGAGTAGCTTGGTTTACGCGGAAAATCAGTATAACCCGTGACGCCAGGTTAGCTCTGACCACAGAGGCCGCAGGCGCCCTCTCGAATAGCGGAAGGTGCCTCACTTTAGACACCTTCTCAAGTGGGTCTTAGAAGTCCAGGCAAATAAATGGTCGCAGAGGATATCCACGCTCCAGATGGAGACTCAGCTGAAAATTGAGGGGAAGAATGACATGGGGAGACCAAGCTTTGGTGAGCAAGGCCCATAGCTTTATTTTCAACAAGGGCTTATATACCCTAAGTTACACATAGAGGATAATAGGGGATGTAAAGTCAGCAGTCTTTGATTCTTATCAAAAACCAGGGTTTCTTTCCTGCAAATTTATCGTATACAAATGGTTTAGGTGATTTACATCATCTTCTGGCCAGAAGGCCTATTAACATTTTATGACTCTTGACACAGGTTTGTCAACTGTAAGACTTATTTTCTCTAAGAGTAATTATTTTAAGGTTTGGCTCCATCTTCCGAAGATAAAATTGCATTCCTATAGGGCGGATGTATAATGGGTTTACAACAAAGGAAAGAATTTATTACCTTAAGGGTCTAAAGTTGCTAACACCAAGGCCACTACTTATTTTTTCTACATATCAACTATATTAATTAATACACATTCAAGGATACAATACAGGGGATGTGGAAACTTGGCAACAAACATTGGCTCATCAATGAAATCTTTTACTAGTTTTATTCTGACAGTTTCTAACTCTCTGAGAGGCTCTAAGCTATTTGAATATCTTAAGCTTCCAGTGCCTCTTGAGGCTGGAAGACTGTAAACAATCGTATGCATAGCTGTAGGTGTTCGGGTAAACTTGTCAGGCGAGTTAGAGAGCCATCTGAGGGGTTTGGATTTAAACACTCCTAATTGCCCAGGAACTTTATTAATTGGAGCTGTAAGTTAACTCTTTGTCAGAGAGAGCAAGACGGTGGTGGGGGACAGCCCCCAGTAAAGTCAGAGGTGAGAGCACAAAGCAATAAAGTAGGCAGACTCTGGTTTTGGGGGGTAGATGCTCGAGAATATCCAGGGGGACTCCTGAGGCTCGATCCTGCCTTTGCGTATGCCTAGCCTCCTTCCTCATGACCTTTGTCACGAGTGGAATGTCTCTCGCCAGCTCCCAGCAGGTTGCCATTTCCTTCTCCAATGCATGAAAGTGAAAAGTGAAAGTGAAGTCACTCAGTCGTGTCCAACTCTTCATGACCCCGTGAACTACAACCTACCAGACTCCTCCATCCATGGGATTTTCCAGGCAAGAGTACTGGAGTGGGGTGCCATTGCCTTCTCCAATCAGTGGGTCTAGTTCAGGTTTATTCCACTGAAGTTTTGGAAACACCTTATCAATTCATACAGGTTTATTTTTCATGCATTCTTTAGAATCAACTTATCTATGAAATAATCCTCTTTTGTTTATTGGTGTCCATGAAATGCATAGGCTAATTTCCAGGAAAAAAAAATATACAATAAAGCCTTCTATACAATAAAACCTTTTATATTTCAAGAATAGGATGTGTTTATTATTCCAAGCCTGTACACATTCCTCAGGTGCATTTGTCCTACGGATTGTATATGTATCCTGGTTTATTCCTACCTATTGTAACCACTTTTGTTGATTTGGGAAACTGACACTATTTTTCCTTAGTATTAACTGTTATTCCTGTTTGGAAAAGTTACTGACTTTTTCATATGTGTCTTGTATGCAGGAACATTACTGAATTCTGTTGTTTATTCAAATGTTTTTATTTGTATATTTTGTTATCTTTTCATACTATTCTCTCACAGATACCTATTCTGAAATAATTTATGACTGATTTGTGTTTTTAAATATAGGTCTCTTTGCTTTTTGACAAACTTTATTTTTATAAGTTTACTAGATTCTAGTTCTACCTCTTACTTTTCTCCATGTCAATTATTAATAGAAAACTTGTTTGAGAAAATCTCATTGATAATTCCTTTCTACTCTTACCTATTCTTTTGGACTTCAAGGGAGTGTCAAGTGAATTTATAAGATAATTTTCTTAAAATAATTAAGACTGTTCAAGAGAGAGATTTTACTTAAATATTAAGAGTTAGCATAGCACTTTATCTTATAAATATTCAAAACTAAAGAGATGGTAGCATAAGAATGGTAAGTGGGCTTGACTGTGTTAAGAATTTAAACTATGTGTATATGAATTAAAGATTCAGTCTTAACATAAATAATTTACATTAGGAGAAGAAGCTTAAGCCCATGACTCATTCATATGCAAATATGCATCATCTAATGTTGAACTTCGAGAAAGGACACAATTAAAAGAAAGCAGATGTGCTAAATATTACAAAGGTGAATATTTTCCTTGTATTTAATTTTTTTTAATCTAAAAATGTTGTGATATCTATTAATTGGATCAGTGTTACATTTGGGGATAATGATATCTAAATTCCAGCAGCTTTCCATAGGAATGTGTTCATGCACTTCAGGAATCAATTGGAATAAGTGAGGCTACATTAAGCATTTTGGGTATCAAAGGCTTAACACAGAAAATAGCATCTTATACAACTTTTGAGGATGAGGAAAGCTGCTGTAACTGTCTCAGTCCACCTGATATACTCAAGCGTGTGCTTTTTAGACCCACTTGGAAACTGTATTGTTGGAAGAGGGTATTTGCTATGACCTGTGCGTTCTCTTGGCAAAACTCTGTCAGTCTTTACCCTGTTTCATTCTGTACTCCAAGACCAAATCTGCCTGTTACTCCAGGTATTTCTTGACTTCCTACTTTTGCATTCCAGTCCCCTATAATGAAAAGGACATCTTTTTTGGGTGATAGTTCTAGAAGCTCTTGTAGGTCTTCATAGAACCGTTCAACTTCAGCTTCTTCAGCATTACTGGTTGGGGCATAGACTTGGATTACTGTGATATTGAATGGTTTGCCTTGGAAATGAACAGAGATCATTCTGTAATTTTTGACATTGTATCCAAGTACTGCATTTCAGACTCTTTTGTTGACTATGATGGCTACTCTATTTCTTCTAAGGGATTCTTGCCCACAGTAGTAGATATAGTAGACATCTGAGTTTATTCACCCATTCCAGTCCATTTTAGTTTGCTTATTCCTAAAATGTCAATGTTCATTCTTGCCATATCCTTTATGACCACTTCCAATTTGCCTTGATTCATGGGCCTAACATTCCAGGTTCCTATACAATATTGCTCTTTACAGCACTGGACTTTACTTCCATCACCAGTCACATCCACAACTGGGTGATGTTTTTGCTTTGGCTCCATCACTTCATTTTTTCTGGATTTGTTTCTCCACTGATCTCCAGTAGCCTATTGGGCACCTACTGACCTGGGGAGTTCATCTTTAAGTGTCCTGTCTTTTTGCCTTTTCATACTGTTTATGGGGTTCTTACTGTTCATGGGGTTCATATTGTTCATGGGGTTCTTCAGTGGAGAACTATTATTTATATATATACTGTTCAAGAGAATCTCAAGGCAAGAATACTGAAGTGGTTTGCATTCCCTTCTCCAGTGGACCACGTTTGGTCAGAGTGAAAAAAACATGGAGTAACAGGCAAATTTAGCTTTGGAGTATAGAATGAAGCAGGGCAAAACTAACAGAGTTTTGCCAAGAGAATGCAAACACCCTCTTCCAACAACACAAGAGAAGACTCTACACATGGATGTCGCCAGACAGTCAATACCAAAATCAGATTGATTATATTCTTTGAAGCCAAAGATGGAGATGCTCTATACAGTCAGCAAAAACGAGACTGGGAGCTACCATGGCTAAGATCATGAACTCCTTATTGCCAAATTCAGACTTGAATTGAAGAAAGTGAAAACCAGTAGACCATTCAGGTATGACCTAAATAAAATCCCTTACAACTATATAGTGGAAGTGAGAAATAGATTCAAGGGATTAGATCTGATAGACAGAGTGCCTGAAGAACTATGGACAGAGGTTCATGACATTATACAGGAGGCAATAATCAAGACCAACCCCAAGGAAAAGAAATGCAAAAAGAAAAAACAGTTCTCTGAGGAGGCCTTAGAAATAGCTGAGAAAAGAAGAAAAGCTAAAGGCAAAGGAGAAAAGGAAACATCTATCCATTTGAATGCAGAGTTCCAAAGAATAGCAGGAAGAGATAAGAAAGCCTTCTTCAGTGATCAATGCAAAGAAATAGAGGAAAACAATAGAATGGGAAAGACTAGAGACCTCTTCAAGAAAATTAGATATACCAAGGGAACATTTCATGCAAAGATGGGCACAATAAAGGGCAGAAATGGTATGGACCTAACAGAAGCAGATGATATTAAGAAGAAGTGGTATGAATACACAGAAGAACTATACAAAAATGATCTTCATGACCCAGATAATTACGATGGTGTGATCATTCACCTAGAGTCAGACACCCTGGAGTATGAAGTCAAGTGGGCCTTAGGAAGCATCACTACAAACAAAGTTAGTGGAGGTGATGGAATTCCAGTTGAGCTATTTCAAATCCTGAAAGATGATGCTGTGAAAGTGCTGCACTCAATATGCCAGCAAATTTGGAAAACTCAGCAGTGGCCACAGGACTGGAAAAGGTCAGTTTTCATTCCAATCCTAAAGAAAGGCAATGCCAAAGATTGCTCAAACTACCGTACCATTGCACTCATCTCACATGCTAGTAAAGTAATGCTCAAAATCTCCAAGCTAGGCTTCAACAGTACATGAACTGTGAACTTCCAGATGTTCAAGCTGGATTTAGAAAAGGCAAATGAACCAGAGATCAAATTGCCAACATCCGTTGGATCATTGAAAAAACAAGAGAGTTCCAGAAAAACATCTACTTCTGCTTTCTTGACTATGCCAAAGCCTTTGACTGTGTGGATCACAACAAACTGTGGAAAATTCTTAAAGAGATGGGAATACCAGACCATCTGACCTGCACCCTGAGAAATCTCTATGCAGGTAAGAAGCAACAGTTAGAACTGGACATGGAACAACAGACTAGTTCCAAATCAGGAAAGGAGTACGTCAAGGCTGCATATTGTCACCCTGCTTATTTCACTTGTATGTAGAGTACATCATGAGAAATGCTGGACTGGATGAAGCACAAGCTGGAATCAAGATTTCCGGGAGAAATATCAATAACCTCGGATATGCAGATGATACAACCCTTATGGCAGAAAGTAAAGAAGAACTAAAGGTCCTCTTGATCAAAGTGAAAGAGGAGAGTGAAAAATCACTTTTTATAAGAGCCTTTTGGTAGAAATTGTTTCAAATGTGTAGACTCTTGCTCCTTGCAAGAAAAGTTATGACCAACCTAGACAGCATATTAGAAAGCAGAGACATTACTTTGCCAATAAAGTTCCTATGGTTTTTCCAGTAGTCATGTTTGGATGTGAGAGTTGGACTATAAAGAAGAATGAACGTCAAAGAATTGATGCTTTTGAACTGTGGTGTTGGAGAAGACTCTTGAGAGTCACTTGGAATACTATTCAGTCATGAAAAATTATATATATATATATATACACACACACACACACACACACACACACACATATACTGACACACAAAGGATCCTTATCCATTCATCTGTTGATGGACATTAGGTTGTTTCCATGTCTTGGCTATTGTAAGCAGTGCTTTTACAGACATAGGGGTGCAATTTGCATTTCTGCCAACAGTATAAGATGGTTCCTTTTTCTCCACAACCTCACCAACATTTGTTATCTGTAGACTTCTTACTTATGGCTCTTCTGAGCAGTATAAGGTGGTTCCTAATTGTAGTTTTAATTTTCAGCACTAAGATTAGTATCCTAGGAAAACACTAAACTGTTTCAAAGATATTAAAAGCAATCATTCAATGAATAAGAAAATATAAGGTATCAACAGTATAATATATGTTGATGAACTGTTATTTCATGTTACGTTTCTCTCATATTACTCTTCCTCCTTCTGTCCTATCAATAGTCACTAAGAGGAAGCCCCTCTTGTGGCTGAGTGGGACCATACGGCCTGGTCCTGTCAATGGAAAGTGAGTGAGGTGATGGGGGGATGTCCAGTTCACTGGAGTCGACATGAAGTTATTGCCTCAACACTCTGCCCTGTCACATGAGTTTTCATTTTAGAAATAAGTAAAATAAAAAAGCAAATATTAATGCTGAACTAATCCCAACTTGTATTGTGTAAAAGTATTAAATTAATATACTAATATTTCTCTGCTGACTGCCATACAGATCCTTGTCCTAAAGGGAATGAGAACCTGCAGAAAAGTTACCTTCATTACAAAGTAATGAAGAAGAATCTGAAGTGTACTGATGAAACACAATTTTTATAAGAACAGAAACAAGACCCTTTTTTAGTTTCACTCATTTGCATGTAGTATGATTATGTGCAGTTTTCAAATACATGCCTTTTATAACCTTGTTTTGGCTAGAAAACAGAGTCTTGGGTTGCACTCATTATTGTGAGGAAAAAAATAGAGGTTATTTGAATTTCTACTGGAAACTTTGAGTAAGCAATGAGAGAATGAACATATTTATGGTTTCTAAAACACCTTCTATTAAGACAGAAAGGAGATTTGAGAAATTACTTGTTAGGAACATGCTATACCTTTTATTCACCTAAATACATCTTATTGAATTGTTTCTAAATGAAGGAATGAAGTGAATTATTTGTGTAATGTATTTACTTCTCTGTCTCTATAGCAAGGCTCTCAAAATTAGAAATTTTATTCCCTTCACCTAACAAAATCTGCCACATTAATTTTTGTGAATGAATAAAAGTGGAAATTACAGTCAGATGTGCCTGAACAGTTTTTTTTCCCAACAGCAAATCCCAATATTTCTCTGTGCAAAAGGGTTTTAATTATGCATTCACATCACACCAATTTACTTCTCTTATGTTACTGTCCTCTTATGCTACTGAAGTTCAAATAAAATCTACATCATAAATATTATTCAGTCACCAATTCTATATTTACTTTGCAATGTTACATACATTTTTACTACAAAAAATACTACAAAGGTAGATACACTGCGTTTCCCCAAAGAGACATTAATATTTAAGTACATACGTAAAGTTTTATTGTGTAACTCCAGGTCATCTGAGTTAAGATCTAAGTAGGCTTAATCATTAGCAGCTGCCTGAATTAAAGCTTCTTTGGGGATTATCTACAATTTGTTTAAAATTTGAGAACAATTAACAGAAGCATTGCACTATGCTATGCACATGTTACAGCTCTGACAAAGATTTTTTACAGATCATATACTTTCAGACAATTTTTTTGGCCTAAAATTAGCTTCACTCAAAAGATATTGTCTTGTAGATGCATTATCTAAAAAATTTAGGCAAAGTATTTAAAAATGAATAAACACAAATAATAAATAACACATATCCATGTAATCTAAGGGTTAGAGTAATATTATACTTAAATTCTACTTTTCATGTATTAGATTCTCAAGCACATCACTGCAAAATGCAGTTCACAATGCTGAATGGGAGTGGCACATAGAGACTATGAATAGTTATGTCCCTGTAGGGCTTCCCATGTAGCTTAGCTAGTAAAGAATCCACCTGCAGTGTGGGAGACCTGGGCTCAATCCCTGGGCTGAGAAGATACCCTGGAGAAGGGAAGGGCTACCTACTCCAGTATTCTGGCCTGGAGAATTCCATGGACTGGATAGTTCACGGAGTTGCCAAGAATCGGACACAACTGAGCGACTTTCATGCGTTAGTTGCTCAGTCGTGTCTGACTCTTTGGGGCCCTATGGACTGTAGCCCCCAGGCTCCTCTGTCCATGTGATTCTCCAGGCAAGAATACTGGAGTGGGTTGCCATTCCCTCCTCCAGGGGATATTCCTCACCCAGGAAATGAATCTGGGTCTCCCACGGTGCAGGCAGATTCTTTATCATCTGGGCCACTCGGAGACGATATAAGTTTGTAGAACTTTGAGAAACACTGAGTCCCTGCCACTTTACATGTTTGTAAAGAAAACTTAAAATAAATAGATATAGAAATTCAGTAGACTTCCTCAAAAAGGGAATATGAGGAGTCGTGTGTGTATGTGTGTGCATGTGTGTACAGACCTCGAGAGCGGGTGCATCCTGCAGTTGTCTCAGAACTGGGAAGCCACATAGAACAGACTCCCTAGTGTACTCGCCACTGTGACCTACAGTAACACAGACAGTTTTTCAGGATAGAATGTAGCATCCTTGGTATAACTGTGTTACTGCTCCCTATTAGCTGTTTTATTTGTGTTTGTTTGGTCATATAAAAAGGACTGCACTTTAAAATTATTATGATGTATGAAATAAATAAAAATATAAATGAGTGGGCTTAATGTTGTTATTTTGATCTAAAGCTTGATTATATGTTCTGTCACTGGTACCTATTTCAATTTGTAACTAGGCCTTCATGACAATAGAGAGAGTAAATCTGTTATTTGAGATATCTATGACTTTTTTTGTAATTAACTATGGAGGAATCAATTATTATAGAGGAAGCACAGTAATTACTAAGTCTTGTAATTTTATCTCATAGATGACTAAACATTTTGAAGACAATTATATATTAATAAAGATAATATAGACATAATAAGGAATATTATAACAGATTATTTCACTTGTTCATTAAGCAGAGAAAATTGACATTCCTCCACCAGGAAACATATGTAATCACAAGGCATCATGTAGAGAACAATTATATTGTCTTGATGAATAAATGAAAATTGATGTTTTTATGCATCAAATTTTTGGTCTATAGTTTACCTAAATTTGATTTTTAAAACATCAATGAAGTTATTCACTCTGTTAGAATGTTAAATTAACTCTGCAATTATACTGAAGAATAGTATGCCAACTTTTGGTTCTTTGGCAGATTTTTAGATTTATGAAATACTAGCTTAGCATTTAATATAGTTTTGCAGTTCCTATAGTAATAAAACAAACTAGTGAAGCTTGCTTAAAGCAGCCAGTGTAAAGGATTGAAGACTACAGAAAAATCTTGACAGAAAGTGTGGCTCAAATTGCAAATACTCGATCAGAACCAGTAGCAATGTAAACTCTGGTCTGCATGAAATCACTAAACTGAAGGAAAAAAAAAAACAAACTATATGCACACGATGGAGCTATTCAGGGTTTAATACCTCCTCGTGTGTGCATTTTATTTTCATATGCATATTTTTGTCAGTTCATTAGTGTATATAGGAACAACTTTTCTATGGATTAAAATGAATATAAAACTCCTTATATTTTTTCCATGGATGAAACTGATAACCTCTCAAGAGCCTTCCCCAACACCACAGTTCAAAAGTATCAATTTCTTGGCACTCAGCTTTCTTTATGTTCCAACTCTCACATCTATACCTGACTACTGGAAAAACCATAGCTTTGACAATACAGACTTTTGTCGGCAAAGTAATGTCTCAGGTTTCTAATATGTTGTCTAGGTTTGTCATAGCTTTTCTTCCAAGGAGCAAGTGTCTATACATTTGAAACAATTTCTCCCAAATGGCTCTTATAAAAAGGGATCCCTGTTCTATATTATATATTGCCAAGATAATTAAAATTTAGTTATTTCAAAATAACCTTTTCAAAGATTTTCCATCAGAACAGTAAAGTAAATGTATTTACTAAGCCACCATAAAGATGTTTAAATTGAAACCGAAACACGTGAGTCAATTAGTCCATCATGTTTATTTGTTTTCCTCATCTATAAACAGACTGAAACATTCAATATGTGTCATATATTTGGGGGGGGGCTATACTTTTTTCAGCATTTTCTTCTTAAGCTTTATTGTTTAGCAATTATTTTAAAATGAATACTAAAATTAGTTTATTTGAAAGAATCAGTCAAGGAGAATTAAAAATTAGTTAAATTTCCAACTTCTCAGATGACAGACCCAGCTTTGTGTTTAGAGGCTGATATTTTCTTTCCTCCCCTAATTATTCAATGAACAAAAATTAAGTTGATTTTCAATAATTAAATAATATTATTCAATATGTTAAAATTCCTTACGAATATTATTGTTTGGGGGCAGTTTACTCTAAACTCCTTCAAGTTATTTGAGAAGTATATATTAAAATGACTGAAACCTGAGTAAACTGTTACCTTATGAATTTTTCTAGTGTATCATTAAGGATATTTTGTATTTTTGTAATGTAGCTTTCCATATTCAAGTGAGGTTGTAGGTTGTTACCTGACACTCACCTGTGACATTTCACATTCTATGCGCTGTCATCAAAGTTTGCTCTTTCTTTAAACTCCCGTAGTGGCAAAATGAGAAAGTCTATAGAATGAACAAGAATAATTTAGGTCTTAAAATCTTTAGCTTACATACTTCTAAAATTTGGGAAAATATTTTGCTCATTTGTTTTTTTTTTGCCAGAAATTTGCTAAAGCAGCTGTCCTCCCACACTCCTGAACATCAAGCAGGGTGGTACGATCTCTTTACAGGAGTGGTAATTATATAATATATTTGCACAAGAAAATAAATGTCCATAACCCTGTCCTCTAATGCAGTCAATGTTTTCAGGGTATTATTAATACAGAAGTCTCTTTCTGTATTTTTTTTCCTCATAATGTAACATTCTAAGTTATCACTAATGAATGAGTGATGCTTCTTTCAACATATATTTTACAGTTTTCCATAATAATGTAGGGAACGCAGCTAACTGTTAAATTCATTATGCAATCATAGTACTCTATAAATATAGGGTAAAGATTATTTCTAGGGATACTTATCCAAGGTTTTTCATTCATGATATTTTATGTTCAAAGAGGTCATATTTTAGTTTGATGATTTCAGCAACTTATGGTCAAATTATTCTAGTGATTTACAAAGATGTAGTTGATTAGCTTCCAATTTTTCTCTCTCTTCTCTTTCCTAATTGAAAATGTCTAACCTGCCTCCTTCATTATTCTGTTTTATATGAGTTTCGACATACAGTGTTCTGACCTTTCTGTATCAATTCAGATTTACTTTCAGCTCCTAGGAACAAACATCCTGACTTTAGACATCAGTATTCATAAGGATTTATTCCCTTCCATAAAAGAGCAGTGGAAGTTGGCTGAACAGGGCTCACAGCACAGATCTACTAAGTTGTCAGAATGTACTTGAATCTACTTTGCCACTTTTAGTATAAAGCTTCCAGCCATAAGAACACCAAGAGAACAGCAGCCCCCATGCCCATTAAGTCAACATTCCTGAAAGCTGATAAAAAAAAGCCTACTCAATATATTCACCTATGTCAGACGCCAACATTAATGAGATGGAACCAAGTTTTTAGGGTGGAAGTGAATGCAATGTTTAAAGCATAATTTTTTAATCACAAAATTTCTTAAATGAGTAATTAAATAAAAGGTACATTTGGAGACTCTTACGTTTATTGAAAAATTCATTTTATTATAGGCAGAGAGTTTTCCAGATTTGGGTTTATAAACCTGGTCATATAAAATTGTGGTTTAACAAATCATTATTTTAGTTAAATTTAAACTCTTTTTTTTTTCTTTTTACTTTTGCAAGAAAGTCAGACCTCAAATATCAGTGCTACCAAAAATGGTAATGAACTGAAGCTGGTCCATATCAATGAGTCTGCTTGCACACTCTGTGTTAGCAATCTATTGATCATATCCAGCAATAAGAAGGTACATCACCAGTGATTGATCGTGTATTTGGACCATTAATAGTTTAACATATCAACCACTCTACCAAACTGATTTACTCCTAAAGTTGCATATTTATTTATAAGATTTATTAAAATATTTATACCTATCTCTATACAGAGCATAAAGTTTATAGTGATTGGACTATTAAAAAGTTATAAATTGTCAAAAGCTCATAGAAATGAATTTTATTTAATGGCTGTTGATTTCCCAATAAGCAGCTTATTATGCACTACAATATCTTCATGAAATATGAAACCCTGAAAGTTAATATTTTTGAGTGGAGGTAATATCGTTCTCAGTAGCAATATGGTAATCTCCTTGTGATTTGCTAGCATGTTTTTCTGCACATGCTTCTGCCATAAACACTTAATTAATGCATTAAATCTGCCATTAAAATAAAGTGACTTAAATCACTGAAAATGGTACTGTCTACTTAAGTTATTCATCCCAATACTTTGTGCCAAGGGGAAAGTCAAATTAAAACTCTGAAACTCATGAAATCCATGCCCAAGAAGTTTTTTCATGGATTATACTGAAAATAGCATGCTATTAAGTTGTGTCTTGTTTGTTATGTGTCTTAGAATTCTCTGAAGATTTTGAGATGCCTGTGGCTTCATTTGAAATTCACAGCTCTTCTAAATATTTTCTTCTTAAATTTTTAGTAGCTGAGGGAAACCTGAGAATTTTAGCATACATGCCCTGAAATGAGCACAGAGATCTGAGGCCTGTCTTCTCAGTCTAGTTAGAGATCTTAGCACTCTGCTTTAATAACGTATCTACTATTAGACCAATCAGATCTAAAGAATTCTAGTCTTGAACTGCCTTGTCTGCAAACATGTAATGTTTCACTAAATGCATGTCAAGTGGTTTTTGTCTCAATGAATCAGAGTCAGTCAATTAGCAAGTATTTTTCAAGATTCCTTATATATATGAAACATACACGCGTTAACATACGACATTTGTTTTTCTCTTTCTGACTTCACTTTGTCTGACAGACTCTACGTTCATCTAGAATTACAGACAGACATAGAGAGCCGATTTGTGGACACAGGGCAGGAAAGAGAGGAGGGGACAAATTGAGACAGTAGCCTTGCCATATATATACTACCATGCGTAAGATTGGAGAAGGCAATGGCACCCCACTCCAGTACTCTTGTCTGGAAAATCCCATGGACAGAGGAGCCTGATAGGCTGCAGTCCATGGGGTCGCAAAGAGTCAGACACGACTGAGTGACTTCACTTTCACTTTTCACTTTCATGCATTGGAGAAGGAAATGACAACCCACTCCAGTCTTCTTGCCTGGAGAATCCCAGGGACAGGGGATCCTGGTGGGCTGCCATCTATGGGGTTGCACAGAGTCGGACATGACTGAAGCGACTTAGCAGTAGTAGTATGTGTAAGATAGCCAGCTAGTGGGAAGCTGCTGTACAAGACAGGGAGCTCAGCTTGGTGCTCCGTGATGACCTAGAGGGGCGGGATGGGGGGTGGGAGGGAGATTCAGGAGGGAGGGAGCTCAGCTTGGTGCTCCGTGATGACCTAGGGGGCGGGATGTGGGTGGGAGGGAGATTCAGGAGGGAAGGGACATATACATAGAGCTGATTCCGATGCCACACGGCAGAAACCGACACAACATTGTAGGGCAACTAGACTCCAATTTAAGATATAATAATTTTGAAACCAATAATAAAAAAAGGAAAAGAAGTATTGATATCTGTATCTGAGGCATACCATCTACTTCTGAACTGTCTTCAGCTGACATCTGACCATCTCTTTGCTCCTGTGTCTGTCTGAGTCATTGTTATAAGCTCTATATCCAGGCTGATCTAAAACTTGACCTCCTGATGGCTTTTCACATGCCTCTAGGATCAGGTTGGTGGTTCTCCTTCTCCTAAACACCTCCATTCTGCACCATGTCTAGGAAGTTCCAGCATGCCCCTGGTGATTCTTAAATTATTTCTGAACAAGTTTATCTAAACAATGTATTTCATTTGCCAGTGGGAAGAAATTAATACATACAGTTTAAATCAACTGCACATAAAAATCATCAATAAGAACAGAGAATGGCAACATAGAGGGGTGGGATGGAAGTTCAAGGATGGGATATATGTATACCTATGACCAATTCATGTTGAAGTTTGACAGAAAACAACACAATTCTGTAAAGCAATTATCCTTAAATTAAAAAATAAATTAATTTTTAAAAAGAACAGAGAATGGGATTTTACTATGGGATTCATAATTTAGAACCTAATGAAATTCTAAGAGTATATTATAATAATTTATCAAATAGATTATATTACTTAATTCATGGTGTTCTCATGGTCTTCTTATCATAGTAGATGGAAACCAATTATTGTCTTATCTAAGCTTCATAGATTTCTACTAACCAAAAGCCAACAAGCTTCAGACAAGAGCTATATATTCTTGTGGGGAAAAAAATAACAGATTTTAAGTGCTGGACAATAACTTGTCAACTTCCCTGACTTCTTATCCAACTTTGTCTTTGGCACTTTGTCATTTTGAATGAAGACATTTGACTAAATACACTTTTGTGACCCCTGACTACTCATCTTAGAAAAGCCAAGCACTTGAGAGAATAAAAATGTTCTGAGAAAAATCCATGAGATCAGCTCTTCTCTCTAGGACTGTCAATTCAAGTCCTAGTTCCTGTGGGAAATTGTTGAAATTTCAGTGTCATCTTAATACAAGAGTGCTGAGATAAATCTCTCATTTCACAGGAAATGAGAGAAATGAAATTAATTACTTTGAGTAAACTGAACTTACTTGTACCTCTCTGGCTTCATTGCATCTTCAACAGACCCCCAGTGGTGTGAATTGCTGTGGTGTTTTGATTTGGTTTCTATCTCCCAAGTAGGGCTTCCCAGGTGGCGCTAGTGGTAAAGAATCTGCCAGGAATCTCCTGCCAAAGCAGGAGATGCAAGAGATGCAGGTTCAATTCCCGAGTCAGGAAGATCCTCTGAAGTAGGAAATAGCACCCCATTCCAATACTCTTGCCTGGAAAATTCAGAGGAGTCTGGCAGGCTACAGTCCCTGGGGCCACAAAGAGTCAAACACAACTGAGCAAGCAAGCATACACAAATTCCCAAGTATGGCTGAAATTTTTTGAGGGACCATGAAAAAAATATAAAAGTCTCCAGTATTTAGCATAATGTTTCGTATATCAAAGGGCTTCCGTTGTGGCTCAGCTTGGTAAAGAATCTGCCTGCAATGCGGGAGACCTGGGTTTGATCCTTAGGTTGGGAAGGTCCCCTGGAGAAGGGAAAGGCTACAGACTCCAGGATTCTGGCCTGGAAAATTCCATGGACTGTATAGTATATGGGGTCGCAAATAGTCGGACATGACTGAGCGACTTTCACTTCACTTAGTATATCAAAAGTAATCAACATTTGTCATGAATAGAGAAGTATCCTAGCTATTGACACATAATATGTCTCTGGTTTTAACTAAATTTTTAGATGTTATTTATAATTTAGATTGTTATTATTTCTTATTAATTTAAGCTTGGTGCAAACTTGTGCTATTGATACTTATGCAGCTGAGAATATATGTTTTTCCTTTTTGTATTTATATGCAATACTGCAGCTCAGCAGGCTTATGCACTCAAATTTTCATTCTATGGCTGAAAGTATTCAAAGAGGAGAAACAGGCTAGATGTATTTAAGTGGAGCATTCTTATTTCCTTGATAGTCTTAGCTCAGTGAGACACACTGTTTGTCTTTGACTGTTTGTTAAATGCAAGAATGAATATGGAATCTAAGAAATGTTTTTTCATGTAAACTTCTAAATATTGTTTCACATATTAGCTTCTTTATTAATTCTGAACTACTGTAATTAACATTACTTGATCTTATGTGGTGTCCTTCTAATATTTTACTAGATTCCATTTTAAAGTCTTCTAAGGACTTTTGTATTAATACATAAGTTTTAATGCTAATGCATATTAATCTGAATAAAATAAACTTTATTGAACGTGAACTTGTCAGTCGCTCAGTCGTGTCTGATTCTTTGTGACTGCATGGACTATAGCCCACCAGCCTCCTCTGTCCATGGGATTTTCCAGGCAAGAACATTGGAGTGGGTTACCATTCCCTTCTCCAAGGATCTTTCCAACCCAGGAATCAAACACATTGCATTTTAGGCAGATTCTTTACCTTGTGAACTACCATGGAAGCCCATGAATTAATAAACAAACACCCAGTCTCAGAAGCTTAAACAAGAAACTAATAGTATAGATGCAAAGTGTGTTGGAAAAGACTCTTGAGAGTGCCTTGGACTGCAAGGAGATCCAACCAGTCCATTCTAAAGGAGATCAGTCCTAGGTGTTCATTGGAAGGACTGATGCTAAAGCTGAAACTCCAATACTTTGGCCACCTCATGCGAAGAGTTGACTCATTGGAAAAGACGCTGATGCTGGGAGGGATTGGGGGCAGGAGGAGAAGGGGATGACAGAGGATGAGATGGCTGGATGGCATCACCGACAGAATGGACATGAGTTTGAGTAAACTCCGGGAGTTGGTGATGGACAGGGAGGCCTGGTATGCTGCAATTCATGGGGTCGCAAAGAGTCAGACCCGACTGAGCAACTTAACTGAACTGAACTGATAGATGCAAAGCTGTTTCACTGGGAGCTCTGCTCCATAAATTCACTCACAGACTTTATCCAAAAAGTCATGTTCATCTTTTTCTGGCCTCACCATCAGGATGATGAGACCTTGACTGTCTCTGAGGCAGAGAGAAACGTGGAGATCTTACTTCAGCTGAGGCGGTGCTAGCCAAATGTCCTATCTTACAGCCACTGACTTGAAGTGGTCATGTGAGTGGACAAAAGCCTGGCTTGTGTAGTCTTTCTTGCTCCTAGATGCAGAAGTGCATATTGGTAAGCCGCAGTAATAGTTAACATATGTCTATCTTTGTTATGCTCTGGACAACTGCAATAATTTATAGGGGCTACTTCCTAGGATTTCTGTGGATTAATAGGGATAAAACATATAGAGCTAGATATAGTAACTATTGAAACCTGACTACTGGAATAATTATTATACTAATTAGGAATAATAATGGTGGTGGTGTAGTGGTCAAGATAGTAGCCATAATCACATTTGCATTAGCAGCAGAAGGAATAATATTGGCAAAAGTCGTAGCAGAAGATAAACAGTAGACAGTGGGGATGGTAGAACAGGAATAGCAGCTACAGTGATCATAGAAGCAGTGGTGTAGCAGTAATACTAGTAATACTAGTAATACTAGTAATACTAGTAATCGTAGGAAGAGGAGGACTAATGTCCTCAGTATCAGCAGCAGTAGCAGTAATAATGAGAGTGGGGATGGTAGGAGCGGGAGCAGCAGTAGTCACAGAGCTGTGGCTGTAGTGGTAGCTACTTGTAGTGCTTGTAGTTATAACACGGGTGGTAGTACTAGTAATAGTACTAATAGTACCAGCAGCAACAGCGGTAGTATCAGGGGAGCAGTAGTATTTGAACTATAGGCAGACCTTGGAGATCCTACGGGTTTGATTCCAGACCACTGCAGTAAAGAGAACATCTCAGTAAAGCCAGTCAAACTGAACTTTTGGTTTCCCAGTGCATGTTAAAATTCTGTTTACACTATGCTGTAGCCTATTAAATGTGCAATAGCATTATGTTTAAAAAGACAAGGTACATTCCTTAATTTGAAAATACGTTACTGCTAAAAAATCCCAACCATCATCTGAGCTTTCAATGAGTCACAGTAGTTAACATCAAAGGTCACCGATCACAGATCACAACAAATTTAATCATAATTGCTTCCCTTATAGAGAAGCTGCCTGCAATTCAGGAGACCGGGTTCAATTCCTAGGTCGGGAAGATCCCCTGGAGATGGAAATGGCAACCCACTGCAGTATTCTTGCCTGGAGAATCCCATGGACAGAGGAGCCTGGCAGGCTACAGTCCATGGGGTCGCAAGAGTCGGACACGACTTAGTGACTTAACTACTACTAAAGTTTGAAATATTGCAACTATTACCAAATGGGACACAGAAATACAAAGTGAGCAAATGATGTCTGAAAAATGGCTCCAACAGACTTGCTCAACACAGGGTTGCCCCAAATCTTGAATTTGTGAGAACCTTTTTGTATTTGTGAAATGCAATAAAATGAGGTATTGTTAACCTGACACACAGTGAAGCCAAACAAACTGAGACGTTGGAGTATGAAGCAGAGAAAGGGCTTTACTGCAGGGCCATGCAAAGAGACAAGGTGGCTCATGGACTGAAAAGCCCCCAGCTTCCTGAAGGGCTTCTGCAAAGCACTTTTAAAAGACAGGTGAGGGGACATTGCAGGGTACCTGATCAGCCTTTGCATAATTCTCTGCTTGGCTGATGGTGAGGCAGTAGAATGGTGTCTCAGGGGTGAGCATAGTCTTTATGTTCCTGGAGGCCTGGGACTGTGTGCTCATAGTTCTCCATTAATTCCTCCATGGGGTGGGGCGAGGGAGGTGCACATCTGCAAAACAACTCAGGAAATTTGCATCAAACTCTGTTGCTATTTTCTATGTACTTTCAGTTCAGTTCAATCGCTCAGTAGTGTCTGATTCTTTGCGACCCCAAGGATTTCAGCACGCCAGGCTTCCCTGTCCATCACCAACTTGCTCAAGCTCTTGTCCATCGAGTCAGTGATGCCATCCAACCATCTCATCCTCTGTCATCCCCTTCTCCTCCTGCCTTCAGTCTTTCCCAGCATCAGATTCTTTTTTGATAAGTCAGCTCTTTGCATCAGGTAACCAAAGTACTGGAACTTCAGCTTTAGCATCAGTCTTTCTAATGAACATTCAGGAATGATTTCCTTGATGATTGACTGTTTTGATCTCCTTGCAGTCCAGGGGACTCTAAGAGTCTTCTCCAACACCACAGCTCAAAAGCATCAATTCGGTGCTCAGCTTTCTTTATGGTCCAACTCTCACATCCATACACGACTACTGGAAAAACCACAGCTTTGACTATCAGACCTTTGTCGACAAAGTAATGTCTCTGCTTTTTAATATGCTGTCTAGGTTTCAAGTGTTTAATTTCATGGCTACAGTCACCATCTACAGTGATTTTGGAGCCCAAGAAAATAAAATCTGTCACTGATTCCTTTGTTTCCCCATCTCTTTGCCATGAACTGATGGGACCAGACGGGAGTTGCATTTTCATTTTCTTTATGACATACTTAGAAGTATACACATTTTTATTTACATTTCCCTTATCATATTTGGTTTTTGCATTCTAAGAATCTTCCTCAAATCTCAAGATTATAAAGGTTTGTTTCCTATGTTTTCTTCTAGGAATCTTAAAATTCATTTCTTTAATTTATTATCCTTTTTCAGGAATGTTTTGCATTACCTTCTATAGATATTTTCTTCCCATTTTTATTACAATATATTAACATTTAATAAAATGCATGAATTTTAGCTGTGCAGTTTTATGAACTTAGCAAACCTATCATACACCTGTGTAATAATCACTAAAAAAAAAAAACAGCAAAATATTTCCATCACTCTATATATTTTCCTCATACCGAAATCCAGCTAATTCTCACTGCAAAATAGACAAAGAAGTCTTACTGTTTTAGATTTTAGTTTACACATAATTGTCTGATGAGATGGGGGTCCCTCCTCCCATCCCCCACCACATATACAAATGTCCTTCTGCTTCAAAACCATTTCTTGAAAATAATACATCTGTATCTAAATTTTATTATTTGTTTTCTTTTGATCTCACCAATTTGATATATCTTCTCTCTCTGTGTTTTAATTTCTTTTGAATTAACTCATGAATTATCATTATCTGCTCTTTACATTCAAGAGTTGCTTTGGAGATTACAACATACTTCAGTGAATTATTTTCTCCTAAGGTAAATTATTTTATCTCTATCTTTTCATACAATACTAGTGTTGGAGGATACTATAACTTCACTTACATCAATGACTTTTTAATATTTTTTTGTCATTGTGCTTGTCCATTTTATATATATATATATGTTTTATATATTACAGAACATTATTATTATTGGTTTCTAATGTTAATATTCATTTACATTTACCAATAGATTTGTTCTTTCTGTTGTCCTTGATTCTATCCTAATTTCTCTTTTCTATCTTGGATTATTTTACTCTGGTGAGAAAGATACCTTTAATATTTCTTTTAGTGAATATCTGTTTCTAGTGATATATATCTAGTGATATAACATATATATATGTTATATCTAGTATATTATCTGTATATAATTACAGGTGATGATTCTGTTTTTATTTGCTCTTTCCTTGTTTAACTGCATATTTGTATATATTTTCACTTGGTATGGGGATTTCTATATTAGAAATTGTTTTCTTTCAGCCTTTAATAATGTCATTTTATTTCTTCTGACTTCCATTGTGTTTGCTGACAAAAGCAGCTGTCAGTCTTAATCTTGCTCCTTGATGGTGATGTGCATTTTTATTTCTGTCTGATTTTTATATTTTCAGCATTTTTAACCAAGATTTGTCTAGGTGTGGTCATTTTATATTTCAACTGCTTGCACGTACTAAGCTTCTTGAATATGAAGACAGGGATTCCTTTATTGATTTGGAAAAATTATCAGATCCCTATCTCAGTCTCTCAGTCTCTCCTTTTCTTCTAGAATTCTAATTATATGGAAGTCAGAGCTTTTGACCAAGCCTCCTCCACATTTGAAACTTGAATATTATCTTATTCCAGAAAAAGTTCACCCTATCCTAAGGTGTCTAGCTAGAGTGGAGCAAATCATTTCATTTCAGAACAGGTCTGACCCAACTCTGTGTTAAAATTTTGAAACTGCTACCACTGATTTACCATTGCTACTACTGCATAGCTCTCCAATTGTCAGACATATAGCCTATTGTATCGCCAGTGTTCCAAGAACATCTTATACACTCAGCCCCAGTTTCTTTCTCCTCTGCATTGGAAATAAACTGACAGCTACATTCAGATGTTCAGCTTTTGTTGGCTTATTTTCTCATTCACTTCACTTGTGCAGTTTAGGAGTTTTGCATACCACAACATGAAAACTTATTAATATTCCTCAACCCTTCCCTTTTCTTCAAGATGTTGGCCTCTTGAATATGAATTGTCTACCATTTTGGTTCCAATTATGCCTTTGGAATAAAATCAGAAGAGCAAGACTGGATCAAATGTATTCACTTTAACAAAATTTTGTTGCTAAGCTGCCTTTCACAAAGATTGATTTAATTCACTCTCCTCTCAAAGTATATGGCATGAAGTTTATTTCCTTGTAAAGTGATTATTTTCTGTAGTCTCTTACATCAATATAGGCAATCAATAAAGATGAACAAAATTGAAGGAGTGGTTTTATCTGTAAGAAAATCCTTCCATAAGTAAGAGGGGAAGTATGGTAGCAGAGAATTCCTTTTAGCTTAATAAGACAAGATAAACTAATGGCACTTCCTTGATGAATTACAAGCATCATATAGAAATCACCATAAATTTAGCATTAGACACCATATCAAAGGCTAATATTACAGAGAACTTATCATTTAGCTTATATTACTTGGCTTTGAGGAAAGATAAGTTTTTGCTTTTGTCTTCTACCACTTTGTGTCTATTTTTTGTCGAGGAATAAATAAAGCTTATGTGCTTTAATACACCATAAATGATTTGTGGTTTGGCACTCCGTCATTTCTCTTCCAGTTACGTGTAACTGCTCCTGGTGCATTTTGGGTGCTTAATGAAAGCATGTTGATTGAATATTTCTTGAAGGACGTAAACTTAGCAACATCAGCAAAATCTTTAACCTAAAACCATATCACTGCAATTGCCTTTTTCTAAGAAATATCTCATGAGCTGGCTAATAGATTCCTCTCTATTGGTGAAAAAGAATTATTGGAGCATCCAAGACACAGAGAAGCCTAGATCAGCCAACCTAGGTCCCTCAAGATTAAAAAGACGCATGCAATTCATTGTCTTAATCATCTTGTTAAATATATTATCTCATATTTTTAAATTTCAGAATCTTTTCTTGCTAACACAGCTAGCACCCAAACAAGAAGGAATTGCTGTTTTCACAATGTTAAAACTAAGAAGTTCTGGCAATCTTCCATGATTCATGGCCCTCAGACTCCCAGGGTCTATAAAGGGTGCACGTGTATGAGCTTAAGAACAAACTGTGACTCACGCAAACTAGAGGAAAGGTTTCGATCATGCACACACATGGTGTAAGGGGGAAGTCTGAAGGGTTATCCTCAACTGCTTCACTCACATCTCTTAGTCAAGGTTCTGCTTGTTCCACAGTAAGGGCCTCGTGGCCCTGTTCACTCTGGTGGATTAAATGTGTCTTCAGAGCTTTAGGCATGTCCTCACAAAAGTTCTCTCCAGGCACACATTTTACAGGGTAACGGAGTCCAAAGTATTGATGAAACTATTCATCAAAGTGTCATTCCTTAAAAGTTTTAAATTGCAGTCTTTAATATTCCAGAGACAGTCAAGATTTTAAAGAACCTTGATGCCACTGTTTTTATTTGATTAAAAACTACCCCAAATTCTCAGAACTGTAACATCTGAAGAGACAAAGTTTCTTCAAAAATATAGGCATTTTGTAGAATTAAAGGAATGTCAGGCCTTAGAGAAAATCCCTTTCAAATAACCATCTCACCAATGTTGGGGAACAGTTCTGTCTGTCTGTGACTGGGTCACCATTTATTTACTCCTTAGTTCAGCCAGGTACAAGTATAGTTCTAATTGGATAGTAGTTCACCATGTAAGATTAAAAGGCAACCTGGTGCACATCTAACGAGAGTCGGGTTTAAGATCAGGGCTTCTCTTGTCTCTAAAGCTGCTAACTTTCAAACTTTGAAGAGAAAAGACAAATATCAGCTTTCAAAACACCAGTCTTTTGATTGTACAACAAGAAAGTCTGGACAAAAGGATCTTTTTTCTCTTGGTTGGTCCCACTGATGCTTTGTCCTTGAAGTAAGGGATTACCTTATTACTAAGGGACTGAATCTTAAAGTTCTATTGATATTGGGCAGTATCCCTGGTGGCCCAGACCCCATGAGTTCAACACTGAAAGGATCAAAGTGACCTCTTTGCCCTCAAACACAAGGTTTATAATTCAACCTCTAGAACAGGAGATCATAAAGAACTTTAAGGCTCATTACACATGAAACTCTATGGAAATAATTGTCAATGCTATGGAAGAGAACTTTATCAGAGAAAATGTCATGAAAGTTTCAGGGAAGCATTATATCATTGAAGATGCTATCACTATAGAAAAAGCCAAGCAAATCATCAAACCAGAGACAATAAATTCTTATTGGAAAAAACTGTCCAGATATTGGCCTTGATTTCATAGATTTAAAAGAGGATTGATTAAGGAAATCATTAAAGAGATTGTAGATATAGGAAAAAAAAAAAGGTAGGGGAAGGGTGTTAAGAAATGGATCTTGGAGAAATTTCAAGAGCTAATAGACGCCGCCTCAGAGGAATTAACAGAAGACAATCTAATAGAGATGCAAGCTTCTGAACTGGTGCCAGACAACAAGGAAGAAGATACAGAAGAAGCAGTGCCAGCAAAAAAAGAAGACGTTAGACAAACTGGCAGAAGAGTTCTGAGAAACCAAGATTGTCTTTCACTTCTTTAACGACATGGACTCTTCTATGATAACAGGCCCTGAGACTAAAGCAGTGGAAGAAGGATTGGCACCATATGGAAACATTTTTAGAGAAACGAAAAGCAAAACAGAAATTACAATGTTTACATCAAGTGTGCCTGCCTCCCCTTCCACCTCCTCCGCTTCTTCTGCCTCAGCCATCCCCAAGATAGCAGGACGCATCCCCCTTCTCCTCATCTGCCTGCCCGGCAGAGAGCAGCGAGAACGAGCACCTTCATGATGACCCACTTCCATTAGTGAATAGTAAATAATACCATGCTGTACAGTTAATAAACTCATCTGTTGTGTATGTGTGAATGTCTTCTTCATGTGAAGATCTAATAACTGGATGGCAAGAATTGTCTGAGGTTTTTGGCAACATCATCATCAACACCTAGTTATTCATTGTGTAAAACATCGTATGCAAGACTTGAAGTGGATAGGCTATCTTACATAACATTAAGTGACTGATATTCAATATGAAATTAATAATATGCTGGTTTTCTTACTGTTTTATAACTTTGCTTTCAAAAAACTGCATTACTGTAAAGTGTGTGCTTCTCTCTTAATTGAATAAAATGAGCATCAGCCTATCATATCAGGAAAGTGTTTTTTTTAATGTAATAATTTTCCAATACTGTATTATAAGTATAACTGTAATTGTTGCTGTTCAGTTGCTCAATCATACCTGATTCTGTGACCCCATAGGCTGCAGCATGCCAGGCTTCCCTATCCTTCTCTGTCTGTAAAATTGTATGCCATAAAAATTTTATAATGACTTATTTATTAGAGTATAGACTAAGCTACCATGAAGCAGTTGTATCAATTACATGAGACTACCCTAAAGAAATCCTGTTAGTGCTTCTTCATGATCGATGCATGAATCATCTCTTTTTCACATGATATTTTCATTGTGACATCTAATGTTATATGTATAACACTTACATTGTTTTGTATCATAGAAGACAATACTAATGTAGGCACTAATAGATAATTCATCTTGTAAACAGATGACTGGAGAAGGCAATGGCACCCCACTCCAGTACTCTTGCCTGGAAAATCCCATGGATGGAGGAGCCTGGTGGGCTGCAGTCCATGGGGTCGCTAAGAGTCGGACACGACTGAGCGACTTCACTTTCACTTTTCACTTTCATGCATTGGAGAAGGAAATGGCAACCCACTCCAGTGTTCTTGCCTGGAGAATCCCAGGGACAGGGGAGCCTGGTGGGCTGCCCTCTATGGGGTTGCACAGAGTCGGACACGACTGAAGCGACTTAGCAGCAGCAGTAGCAGCAAACAGATGACATAAATATACATTATGCATAAATCAGTACAATATCATGAATATATTTTCTCTTCCTTATGATTTCTTAGTAACATTTTCTTTTCTCTAGCTTACTTTATTATAAGAATACAGTTTATAATACACAAACATATTAATACAAAATATGCATTAATTGACTTTATGCTATGATAAGCCTTCCAGTCAACAACACTCTGTTAGTTTTGGAGTAGTCAAAAGCAATATGTGAATTTTCACCTGCTTAGATAGTCAACACTCTAACCCCGTTTTGTTCAAGGTGAGGTTTGTATACTGTTTACTTAAAGAGAGAGAAACGTAAAGACAATCAAGAAAACACATTTTAATAAGTGACACCACATAATACTTAGAGTAAGAAGAAATAATTGACTAATGGGTGTTGTCTCTCTCTCTCTCTGCCATATTGTATACTTGAAATAGTAAGTAGAAGTCAGTGCTGTGCTCAGTTGCTCAGCCGTGTACCACTCTTTCTGACCCCATGAACTGTAGCCCACCAGGCTCCTCTGTTCATGGGATTCTCTGGGCAAGAATACTGGAATGAGTTGCCATTCCCTTCTCCAGGGGTTCTTCCCAATCCAGGAATCTAACCCAGGTCCCCTGCATTGCAGAAGGATTCTTTACCATCTGAGCTACCAGGGAAGCCCAAGAATACTGGAATAGATAGCTTAACCCTTCTCCAGGGAATCTTCCCAACCCAGGAAGGTAGGAGTCAGTAGGAAGAACAAAAAATAGTAGCACATTCTGGATAATTCTCAGTCTAAATAATAGCACCACAATGTTCTTATTTTGCTTAAAATTATCTCTGCATATAAGAATGTGAGGATTGAAATTCTAATAAAATAACACAGACTCAATATAATATCCCTGTGCTGTTTTAAAATTAGGGAGACACAAACTCTTATAAGTGGGAAAAATCTCATGATACTGCCTATCCAATGTGTTCAGAACAGGGCAATTCAACTCTATCCCTTTAGAGTCACCTATAGGTAATAGCATGTTCCCCTACTACCCCTGCCTTTGGGCTTCCCTTTTGGCTGTAGAGTCCATGGGGTCACAAAGAGTCGGACACAACTAAGGAACTTTCCCTTCACTTCACTTCATTGCCCCTGCCTTATCTAAAGTAGCCAATAGGTAAGATAAGCAATGTCAGAACCTGAGAGGGTGCAGGAGCTTTTGAATGCCAATTTCAAATATTTGATTCAGTAGTTTTTAATGGTGGGACACTCATTTTTTTCTGGCTTCATTGAAATATAACTGACATGTAACATTGGGTGAATTTAAGATGTACAATATGTTGGTTTGATACACTTACTTATTATGAAACAATTATCATACCAAAGTTAGTAAATGCTTCCAACACCTCACATAATTATTATTTGTGAGTGTGTGGTGAGAAACAATTAAAACATCTCTCTTAGCAACATTTCAAGTATCTAATACAATATCATTCACTATAATCACCCTGCTATACATCAGATCCTCAGAACGTATTTGTCTTATAACCAGAGGTCTGTACCCTTTTGACCAACACCTCATTTCTCTCCAGCCCCAAACCCTGGCCACCACCATTCCACTCTGTTTCTATGAATTCATCCTTTTTAGATTCTACACGTAAGTGAGATGGTATAGTATTTGTCTTTCTCTCTCTGATTCACTTCACATATTGCAATGCCCTGAAGTCATCCAGGTTGTCACAAATGGCAGGACTCCCTTCTTTCTGTGGCTGAATAATATTCTGTTTTATGCCTATGCCACATTTTCTTTGTTCATCCATCTGGTGATAGACACGCAGGTTGTTTCCATGTCTTGGATGTTGTGTCTAACGCTGCGATGAATATGGTCATGAAATAACCTCTTCAAGATCGTGATTTCATTTCCTTTGGATGTATAAACACAGAAATGAGATTGTTGGACCATACGGTAGTTCTATCTTTAATATTTTGAGGGACATTTGGGAAACTTTTAAAACCTGAAGTTTCCCTTGTGTGTTCATGGGAACTTCACGTGATTCCTGGTCTTATTCCATATTTTCTCCACTGATAGATGAGATACTCCTAAATTCATCTACACAAAAAATGCTTTCTTTACATAAAGCAATCATTTAATTACTCCATTTAGAACTTATTAAATGTCATAACATATACAAACAAGACAAAGTAATCAGTAATATGACACTGTCAGTGCATATGTGTGATCTGCCAATTGTTTTTTAACACAGATGCTTTGCCGATAGCTCAACGGGTAAAGAATCTGCCTGCAATGCAGGAGATGCAGGTTCCATCCTTGGATGAGGAAGATCCCCTGGAGGAGGAAAAGGCAACCCACTCCAGTATTTTTTTCTTAGTTATTTTTTTTTTTTTAGTTTCTTTTTTAAAAAACAGTTAATTTATTTTAATTGGAGAGTAATTACTTTACAATGTTCACATTGATGTATGGCAGAAAATCACTCCAGTATTCTTGCTTGAAAAATTCCATGGACAGAGGACCCTGGTGAGCTACAGCCCATGGGGTCATGAAGAGTCAGACACAGATGAGCACACAGGAGCACTTCCCCTCACTTCCTTTTATGAATCTTTGTAAGTTACCAGCTGAACAATATGTATCAAGAATATCTGCTTAATATATACTACT
Organism: Bubalus bubalis; assembly: GCF_019923935.1. Lineage (NCBI taxonomy): Eukaryota > Metazoa > Chordata > Mammalia > Artiodactyla > Bovidae > Bubalus > Bubalus bubalis. Next base: position 64,319,565 of record NC_059175.1, on the reverse strand, counting down.
TCTATCCCATTTTTCTGTTGATAAACTTGTTCAGAAAATTAACAACACAAAGTACTTTTAAAAACTTATTTTCATGGAAATGTTTCATATTTAGAGGTAATGACATTTATAGCAAAGTAACAAAGAATTAGATGTCAAGACTGAATTTCTGAATTTTCTCCTTAGATTTTTTTTTTTAAACTTTACATAATTGTATTAGTTTTGCCAAATATCAAAATGAATCCGCCACAGGTATACATGTGTTCCCCATCCTGAACCCTCCTCCCTCCTCCCTCCCCATTCCATCCTTCTGGGTCGTCCCAGTGCACCAGCCCCAAGCATCCAGTATCATGCATTGAACCTGGACTGGCAACCTGTTTCATACATGATATTATACATGTTTCAATGCCATTCTCCCAAATCTCCCTACTCTAGATTTTTAATTTTAGCCTTTTGGTATATGTTATCAATTTTGTACCTATAGTTTTTTTCATAATTTCTGTGACTTCTTTTTTTTCCTCTGTTTCTTTCTCTTCTTCTTTTGTATAACATCGTATATCTGCAATTCCAAACTCTTCTCCTTAGATTTTTATTGTAACAATTTAAGGAAGTCTCTTATGGTGTTAAACCAAATATGGCAATGATATTATAAATATAATTTGAAGATGGATACTTTATATTGAAGTTCTGAGGATTAAAAATGTGCTCTTCCATTACTAAAGACTGTAAAACTGCTGTTTTAAGAATACTCTGTTTAGAGTGAAGTAAGCCAGAAAGAAAAACACCAAAACAGTATGCTAACGCATATATGGAATTTAGAAAGATGGTAACAATAACCCTGTCTACGAGACAGCAAAAGAGACACTGATGTATAGAACAGTCTTATGGACTATGTGGGAGAGGGAGAGGGTGGGAAGATTTGGGAGAATGGCATTGAAACATGTATACTATCATGTATGAAACGAGTTGCCAGTCCAGGTTCGATGCATGATACTGGATGCTTGGGGCTAGTGCACTGGGAGGACCCAGAGGGATGGAATGGGGAGGGAGGAGGGAGGAGGGTTCAGGATGGGGAACACATGTATACCTGTGGCGGATTCATTTTGATATTTGGCAAAACTAATACAATTATGTAAAGTTTAAAAATAAAATAAAATTAAAAAAAAAAGAATACTCTGTTTAGTAATACACTGTTTCGTATTTTCAGACATCCCTACTGAGATGAATTTAACTGCTGTCTTAGTAGTGAGTCCCTGAAGTCAGAGAAAACACTTTTCTGACAAATGCTAATTTCCTTACATTATTTGTATTTCATAGAAATTATCCAGCATATTTTAGGCCATGTTAGCTATTTTTAAAATAGAATATTAATCATATGTTTTCCTATGGGTATTTGGAGCATCACTATATATGGTTTTATTGTCAGTTGCATGCAAGTGTCAATTATAGATACTAAAATATCAATATATGAATCAGTCTTAATCTACTCCATTTATGTTGTACTTCCAATAAAAATCTTAATTTTTTAGTCAAATACAGTAAATGGAAGTTTCCATATAATCTTACTTTTGCAATCTGATTTATAAAATTATATTATTGCCTCAAATTCCCAGGTTTATGTGAATTTTAAGGCAGTTTAATGCTTTCCTAAAGTAAAATGTCTCAGATATTTTAATCAAAGAATTGATAGTCCTCGCTGTGCTAACATGTCTGCATGGAAGGATAGAATTTTAATATACTGAGGAGAGAGAAGGAAAAGAGAATTTGTCTTTCTCTAACAGTAACAGGCAATAATGCTGGATTCTTTCCCATGACAGCCACTGACCCTGGTCCACCCAGGAACTCCAATTATGATGAACTGAATCAGTTCACTTGCAGATGGCACAGATATTTTGTAATTAGACAGTCATTCCCCAGCATGTTCCCTTGTGTATTGTTGATCATTTGAATTCTTGAGGGTCAGCATCCCACCAACCAAGCATGAATCCCTTTTCCTTGACACAGCTGATGTCTGGTGCTCTGACATCAGTCACCCTAGGTCATCTGTTGTGTTTCTGATTAGTGTGGAATCAGGAATAGACAGCAGGTGTTTATGCGTATACATTCTATAAATATTTTGTAGATTCCATGGTGGCTAGTACATGTAGTCAAAAGAGGAGTGTGACTGTTTTGTATTCCTTTAGACTTCTGCTACACCTAAGAGCTGATATAATATTTGAAGGCTCAATTTTGATGTTTTTACACCCTCCACACATTTCTCAAAGAAACATGTATTAACTGATCATGTCAAAATTTACACTCAAATATCCTGTTATAAACTTTGTTCCTAAATAATTACTTTGCTTTTTTTTTGAGGACTATCAAAAATTACATCAATTTATCACTTTTATATCATTATATTTATCACAGAAAAATGAAAGGAACTGGGGAAGGAATGGTGAAGAAACCAGTAATCCAAAACTGTTCTTGTTTTGTTTTGTTTTGTTTTCAAGATTTTCTGATGTGGACTGTTTTTAAAGTCTTTATTGAATTTGTTACAATATTATTTCTGTTTTATGTTCTGGTTTTTAGGCCATGAGGCATGTGGGATCTTACCTCCCTGACCAGGGATCAAACCCACATCCCCTGTTTCAGAAGCATCTAATAAAAAATTTATTCACAACCTGAAAGTAAAGTGTTCTTTTATTTGGTGAGAATGTTTAGGACCCTTGAGCCTGGGAGACAGTAGCTCTGAGAAAATGACTCCAAGGAGGCAGGGGGAGGGGAGGGGAGAAGTCAGTCGATCTATCTGAAGTTTACAACAAAGGGTGCAGGCAGTCTGAACATCAAAGCTCAGGAATCAAGGAATTTAGCATTCTCTGTATGGGAAGATGCAAGCCTATGGGCTCACTGAATTCATTCCTTTCAAATGCACCTCAGCTATCTGGGGCCAATCTTGTTTCCTTGTTCACCCAGCTTCTTGCATTCCCCTAGCTCCTCCACAAACTGTGGGGGGCAGCAGCATCCACTGGATCTGTTTTGGGAGCCCTCATTCACATTTGGAGGCCAGAAATTGCTAAAGGCTGTGACATTCCTTGTTTATTAATATGTCAGGAGATATTTTCATTTCACAGAAGGCACAGTCTTAACCACTGGACGACCAGGGAAACCCTCCAAAAGGATATTTAGCTAGCAATAACTTTAGAAAAATGCCTGTTTCTCCTAGCGGATGGAGAAAATATTATAATGGCTCAATTTCTAATTTGCTGCTAAGAAAAAGATGGTTAAAAACAAGAATTTTTTCTTTTATGCACAGAATTTTTTAAAAATGCTTTTTTATGTACCAAGGTGCACTAAATCATTTTAACTATAGTGAAAATTCTGCTGGAACTAAAATTTCAAATGCACTATCAGGTTAATTGCTTGCATTAAATACAGCAAAAATAGCCTTGCTGACTTAAAGCTATTCCTAGGAACATGAAGTTTGTAATGTCCCGAGTCATAGGCCTTCAGATGTGGCATCATTCTCATTAGCCAGTATTTACCTCTCCTCTTCAGCTATCTTTTTGCCTTTTTGGACGGAGGAGCCTGGAAGGCTGCAGTCATGGGGTCGCTAGAGTCTGACGCAAATGAGCGATTTTACTTTCACTTTTCACTTTCATGCATTGAAGAAGGAAATGGCAACCCACTCCAGTGTTCTTGCCTGGAGAATCCCAGGGATGGGAAGCCTGCTGGGCTGCCGTTTATGGGGTCGCACAGAGTCGGACACGACTAAAGTGTCGCAGCAGCAAGAGGAACTAAAGAGCCTTTTGGTGAAGGTGAAAGAGGAGAGTGAAAAAGCGGGCTTAAAACTCAATATTCAAAAAAATTAAGATAAGCAGTCCCATCACTTCATGGTAAATAGAAGAGGAAAACATGGAAGCAGCAACAGATTTCCTCTTCTTGGGCTCTACAATCACTGCGGATGGTGACAGCAGCCATGAACTTAGAAGCCCAGTGCTTCTTGGAAGGAAATCTATGACAAATGTAGGCAGTGTATTAAAAAGCAAAGACATCATTTTGCCAAAAAGGTCCATATAGTGAAGGCTATGGTCTTTCCAGTAGGCATGTATGTATGTGAGAGTGGGACCGTAAAGAAGGCTGAGCACCAAAGAACTGAAGCTTTCAAACTGAGGTGCTGGAGAAAACTCTTGCGAGTCCCTTGGACTGCAAGGGGCTCAAACCAGTCAATCCTAAAGGAAATCAACCTGAATGCTCATTAGGAGGATTGATGCTGAAGCTGAAGCTGAAGCTTCAATACTTTGGCCACCTAATGAAAAGAGCAAACTCATTGGAAAGGACCCTGATGCTGGGAAAGATTGAAGGCAGGAGGAGAAGGGGGCAACAGAGGATGAGATGGTTGGATGGCATCACTGACTCAACGGACATGAGTCTGAGCAAGCTCTGGGAAGTAATGAAGGACACAGAGTCCTGGCATGCTGCAGACCTCCATAATTTTAGGAGCTGAGGCCTTTGGGAATTAATTAGGTCATACAGTAGGCATCCCTATGATGGGGTTATAAGTATAAAGTATAAATGTTAGTTCCTCAATTATGGGGATACAAAAAGTGGGACACAATTTGGTGACTGAAAAACAACAACAACTTGAGCTATCTCGGTCTAGATTCCCAATCTTACCTACCAAATTAATTCTCTAGTTGTGTTTTGCTCCCCAGTCTTCCTACTAGTCACGTGTTTATTAAATGAAAGTTAATACAATCAAGCTTTCATATTTGTTTCATTCTGATTTCATGTGACTGCCTTCCATAGCCATTTATAGCCTGATCTGTTTGTCAACAAGACATTCCAGTGCAGATGGTGGGGAGCAGCCACTGTTTAGTCTGGGGCTCACAGAAGCAGTCAAGGTTGGAGATTGACATGTAAAAGTCACCAATATGGAGACAGAATTTGATGCCCACACAGTTAATGGATAATATCACACAGTTAATGTCATTGGATATTGTCTTAGTTCAGGCTACTATAATAAAATATCAGACTGTGTGGCTTAAACAGCAAGCATTTGTTTCTTACAGTTCTGAGGATGGGGTTCCAAGATGAGGGCACCAACATGGGTGAGTTCTGTGGGAGCTCTTTACCTTGTTACAATAGCTGTCTTCTCATTTTGTTTTACGTGGATAGGAGAGCAGAGAGAAAGCAAGCTCCCATGTCTTCTCTAATCCCATCACCTAACTATAGTGAATCAGACAGTAAAGAATCTGCCTGCAGTGTGGAAGACCCAGGTTCAATCCCTGGGTAGGGAAGATCCCCTGGAGAAGAGAATGGCTACCCACTCCAGTATTCTTGCCAGAAGAATTCCATGGACAGAGGAGCCTGGCAGGCTACAGTCCCTGGGGTCTCAGAGTCGTACATGACTGAGTGACTTATACTTTATATTTATAATACCATCACAGGGACACCAACTTCATGATTTAATTACTTCCCAAAGGCCCCACCTGCTAAAATTATGACATTGGAGTTTAAGATTTCAGCATATAGATTTCAGAGGTACACATTCAGTTCACAACAGATAGCCTATTATTTCCTAAGAGGGAGAACACCAGAATCTGAACTCTGGGTGACCCAAACACATAAAGGTTTCACCATGGGCTTGGAACCAGTAGAGCAACCTCTTAAGGACTGACTAGTAAGAACAAGGGAAAACCAAGATATTAGGTCTCAGAGAAGCCTAAAAGTATAGTGTTTTGAGAAGAAAGGAGATGTCAAAGTTTGAACAGCTTATGAAGAAGAGGGTTTTAGGCAAAAAGGTAAACTGATTCTCTGGTAAGGCATCAGTGCTTCAAAGGATCAACTGTCCATGCACACAATGAAAATACTTAAAAACTGCATCATAAACATAGGACACTCTTTCTGTCTCTCATTAATGTGTATAATTATAAATCTGTTCTTCAAATGTATTTTAGAAAATGTTAGTTTAAAGCCTTTGTAATATATTTCAGAAGCTCAAAGCCAAGCTGGGAAAGCATTTATTGCCATGGAACCTTCTACTGTGCCAACTGGCTTAGTGGGAGAGGTGTTGATGCACAGCCAGCCAATATGAAGCCAAAGCAAAACCTTTAACTGATCATTGAGATAAAAGCAAATGATACAACAGTTTTAACAGAGTAACTGAGACTGGAAGGCAACCATTCATCCTCTCAAGGGTTTGGATTTCATTCCCTGAGGTGCAATAGAAAAGCACCATTTGATGTCAGTCATAGAGACACAATTCTGATTCTGATGAATCTCTCATGAGTTGTGTGATGCTGGCCAAGCATCTTGGCTTCTCCCATCCTGTTTTCTTGCCCTCAAAATGGTGAAAATTATATCCATTGCATGAAGTTTGTATGTTGACTAAATTAGATATTTCTGTAAAAATTCTAGAAGGACACTGAATAAATATCCCTAACCCTGACATATATATTTCCATCTTATCTGAAAAGCAACTAGCCTTTATTTTTTTATTTTTATTTTATTTTTTAACTTTACAGTATTGTATTGGTTTTGCCATATATCAAAATGAATCTGCCACAGGTATACATGTGTTCCCCATCCCGAACCGTCTTCCCTCCTCCCTCCCCATACCATCCCTCTGGATCGTCCCAGTGCACCAGCCCCAAGCATCCAGTATCGTGCATCAAACCTGGACTGGCGACTTGTTTCATATATGATATTATACATGTTTCAATGCCATTCTTCCTAATCATCCCACCCTCTCCCTCTCCCACAGAGTCCAAAAGACTGTTCTATACATCAGTGTCTCTTTTGCTAGCCTTTAATATATTTTTAGGTGGATCAGTAAAATACATTTCTGTTATTATTGTTGTTCAGTTGCTCAGTCGTGTACAACTCTTTGAGTGTCTGACTCTATGACCCCATAGACCACAGCATGCCAAGCTTCCCTGTCCTTCACCATCTCCCAGAGCTTGCTCAAATCATCCACCCTCTATTGTCACTTTCTCCTCCTGCCCTCAGTCTTTCCCAGCATCAGGGTCTTTTCCAATGAGTCGGCTCTTGGCATCAGGTATCCAAAGTATTGGAGCTTCAGCTTCAGCATCAGTCCTTCCAGTGAATATTCAGGGCTGATTTCCTTTAGGAATCACTGGTTTGATCTCCTTCCTGTCCAAGGGACTCTCAAGAATGTTCTCCGACACCACAGTTCAAAAGCATCCTATATACTAACCTTAACTCATAATCTCCTAAATGCTTGCTAAATAATAATGAAAAGATAATTTCACCTTTGTCTCTTCTCTATAATCTTTTAGCTCCTATATATTCCAACTCTAAATAGTTTATTTTCTTTCTCAACTTATTTTGCAAATGGAAAAGTTCAAGGTCATAGAGGATGGGGAACTGGTTCATAGTTAGATAAATAGTTTGGAGCAAAGAGGGAAGGGAAGTTCATCTGAACTTTCTGTTCTGTTCACTAGTCAGAGATTCCAGAAAACGTTAAGATTCTGTCAGATTAGTTAAAACTGTTGCTTCACTTGCTATATTCTCAGCCTAATAATGTGCACTTGTGAGTGTTTTAGACACAATATCTGTAATTTAGACCTTTATGATATTTTCAAAAATTGGGAGAAACCCCATTAGACCCTATTAGAAGTTAGTTATTCACATAAACTTGCAGAAGAGACCCTCAGTGATCACAAATCAGTGCCTAGAAGTGATTTTTTATTGGTTATCATTTAGTTTAGAGATACTGAAACTTTTTTGGTTAATACTAGTTCAACAACCTAAATCATTAAGTTTTGCTGTTACATTTCTGCAATTTCACAGCCAGATTCCATTCAGATTATTTTTAGCATGAGACATTAAGTATGAAGTTAATTTTATGATAGTGGACTTTTTAAATCTGAGTTTTAAAAAATGTGTTATCTTCATTTAAAAGTTCACTGTAATTTCATTGCAAAAGATTAAATTCAAAACAGTTTACACAAATTGAAGAAGCAGTTTGGCTTTCCAGGTGTGAGGGATGTTTTTACACTAACAACTAACTGACCAAAAGATAAACATTGCTACCCAAAGATGCCGATTACTGCTTCTGTTTGATGGAGGGCTTGGTTCAATATGTCTCTTCTAGAAACACTTTGTTATCCATAACACATTGCTGCTGTACCTTCTCAAATACAGAGCTAATGCCATAATATGCTTTAATTTTTCAATGAATGTATTATGGTTCCAAACCAGTTTAACTGAGGCTTTCAGTGGTTATCATTGTTAATACTTTATAATTAAATATACCAGATCATTTTCATCCTCACAGCTTATAATCGAAGAGAATCATCCTTGATAACCTGCTGACAGGTCAATTTAAAAGGATGTCCCATTTCTTAGTTCAATTTTAACTTTAAATAATCAGTCACATTTCCTAGATTGTATTTGAATGGTGTTGTTATTCATGTGCCTGAAATTATAAGTAAATGAATCAATGAAAAAGCAAAGAAAACAATACAATTCTACTTTGTCCTTTATAGAAACAGTATTGTTATATGATATAAAATTTAAAAATATAGAACACGGGGTGGGGGAGGGGGGAAAGCATCACATTCCGTGCCCTCTCCTGAGAAAAACCACTGTTTACCACTTTCACAATTGTGATGTTTTCTGCCTGTAGCAGTGTAATTGGGCTTCCCTCATAGCTCAGTTGGTAAAGAATCTGCCTGCAATGCAGGAGATCTGGGCTCGATTCCTGGGTTAGGAAGATCCACTGAAGAAGGAAATGGGAACCCACTCCAGGATTCTTGCCTTGAGAATCCCATGGACAGAGGAGCCTGGTGGGCTACAGTCCATGGGGTCTCAAGAGTCAGATGTGACATAGCACCTAAACTCCTACTAGCAGTGTGATTAAAGGTATCTACTTGTACACACATGTGCAAATTTACACAAACACAAGAGCATGTTCCTACATACATATGGGTTTAGGGAGTCATTTTACATATTCTCAGTTCTGTTTTTTTTTTTTTTTTAATCAGATATTTCTGCTAGTTTTCATGTTCTAATAACTGCTTATTCTCAGGTAAGTGGTACATACAATCCCTACAATTCTTCTCAGACTCTTCATCAGCTTGTTTCTGCCAGGTTGGAGAATCGACATGAAAGTGAGCATGTTACAAACTCTACTGTCATTTCCACTCATCACCATCCCACAAATTGCACCGTATTTTATTTTACCCACAGAGCCTTGAACGCTGCTTTCTAAGAGCATGGTATTTCCTTTCATCTCCCTTCCTTTGAAAACAAGACTCAAATCATATTTCTAAAGTATAGATTCTTTACTCTTTGGTTTCTAGAAGAGTATGATCAAAGAAAAAGACCCACATGAACAGAAACATTAAAAATCTGGTACATTCTATCTTTGCTGTTAAATTTGCCAAGGAGAATATGCTTATAATACTAATAGAAACAATTTGTCTCATTATTAAAATGTGTATTGTCATTGGTTTCTAGCTGTAGAGATTGCTATTAAAGGCAGAGGATGTATCTTATGTCTTGAAAGCTTAAGCCTTATTTTAAAAGCTTGGTGTTTTTCATTAGGAAGTCTATGCTTTGTTATTTATTAGTGCACTGATCTCTAACATCATTATTAACAATCTGTTTAGAGTAAATAGAAATCCTTCTGTCTGTCTGTCTCTCTCCTACCCTCTCCTCTCTGTCTCCTTTTTCCTCTCTTTATCCTGACTTTCCCAATGCCCTTTCCACCCAGCTAATTGTAACACTGTGCTCTTACACATTAAATATTCCTGAGGTAAAGATAAGAGAAAAGGAACAAAGTTTAAATATTTTTTTTCCAAAGGACAAAAGAAACAAGTTTCTGTGACAGGACAGAGAAAAGAGCAAGTTAAGTAATTTATCAAAGAAAAGAAAGTCCTGCCTCTCAGCCTACAGAGACGTTGTCAGCTCATCAATGTGCTGACTGGTGGACACACAGCTCTACCAAGGTTAAAAGCAAAAGCAGTCACCTCACATTGTCAACTTTTTAATTTCCCCTGAGGTTAAAATGTAAAGATAAGATAATGAGCTCGATTTATTTAGGGACAAAATCATCAAAAGCAATGTTTTCTTTATTAAAATAAAATGTTTAATTACTTGCCATACCACTTGACTATTGTACACTAGTCACATGATTAATCTAATAATCTTGATAGTCATAGTATGAAACTCTTGTATAATATGCACAAAGTGAATGTAGTGAGCTAAGTTTGAATGATATTTAAATTTTTTGAAAGAATAAAACTTAAATATTAAAGGATATGTGACAAATTTGCATAAGTATATATACTTTTGTAAATTACAGACTACATAAGATGGGCCATGATTTGTGATTTAAAATTTGTGACATTTATTTCCTAAACTGCATTTTCTCATCGGGTCCTAGGAATTTTGCTTCATAAGTTATGTTTAGTTCATCCAGAGAGATCATGAGTACTGTGCACTGCATTAGACTTCATGGACTTTGAGCTTGGCCTCAATAGAATATGTTTTCTTATCTGACTTCACCTTCAGCTAAAGTTTAACTTAGAAAAATGCATTTTAAGATACAAAGTAAGTGGACACTGGGGTACATGCTACCCTTCCATCGAACAGCAAATCTTATGTGTAGAGTGTTAGAGATTTCAGGGCTTCCCTGGTGGCCCAGACAGTAAAGAATCCACCTGCAATGCAGGAAACCCGGGTTTGATCCCTGGGTTGGGAAGATCCCCTGGAGAAGGGAATGGCTACCACTCTAATATTCTTGCCAGATTTCAGGCATTGTCATATTATCTGATAAGAGTTTGTAACTCTGGCATTCATAGTGAATAGGTTGTTCAATATAGATATATTATTCTCTCAAAAAAATACATTTTTCTGTTACAAATTTCTAATGGTTACTTTTCCAAAAATTTTCATCATTTTCCTTTTTCATTAAATGAATGTGTGTATGTATGCATGGGTTTTTAGTAGAACCTATCAGACATCTTAAGCTTGGGAGCCTCAGAGATGTTCAAACAGACAACACATACTGAATAATTCATGATGCAAAAGCAATTTAAGGACCTTTGAGTGCCAGGCTGAGGCATTCCATTCTGTGGTACTCTTTGAGTTATTACATTTGTTCCTTATGGTTTTTGTTTTTGTTTTTTTGGATATTTTTTTCTTCTGTTGCTGCTGTCCACTGACATTTGTAGATGCCATGCACATCCATTCCTTGAGGAATCTTTTCAGTGATGTGTGATATCTGCTGTGTTCTTGGAAACTACAGGCTCAAACTGAAAATACAGAAAGAAAGTAAATAAATGACATCTCTGAGAAGAGGCACATCTTGCAGTGCCAGAAGCCAAGTGCTCAAAGGAAAAAAGAAAAGAATAGAAGAGAAAACACACAGTCAACTGGACACAGGAGCCAACTGAAATAACCAATAATCAAAGCTTGAACAATTTGGGCAACAAAATTAATAAAGAAGTAATAGATTATAACCCAAATAAATATCCATGAGTATGGATTAAAGGAAATAAATGACTGAAAAATAAATGAATAGGGGAAAGAGAAAAGTTTCATATGCAAGAAAAATCCAAATCAATTATTTTGATTCTCTGCCTTCCTTCAAGTGGAGTTTACTCCCCACTCCTTAGATGTGAGCTTCACATAGTGACGTTCACAGACTACAGGAGGGGAAGAGGAGATAAAAGAGTAACTTTACAGAAAAGAAGTCTGACAAACTCTAGCTCAGCCAGTTGAATAAGGTCACCAACAGCCACAAATCATATTGACATTATATAACCTTGATATATGATGAGAATGGCTTTTTTCCTCTGTGAATCTTTGTTTCAATAATCCATAAACTCTGTCTAATCACACATACACACACATGCAAAAATGTCTGACAAACCCAAACTGTGGGATACTCTACTGGACCAGTGCTACTCAGTATTGCCAAGGTCATCAAAAAACCCAGAAATTCTGGAAAACTGTCACAACCAAGAAAAGATATGAAATAGGATGGCTAACTGTAATGTGGTATGCTTGATGGAATCCTGGGACAGAAAAAGACATTGGATAAAAACTAAGAAAAAAAACAAAATAAATGGAAACAACTGCGAGAAACAAACTTCAAAAAACTAAGATCACGGCCTCCGGTCCCATCACTCCATGGCAAATAGATGGAGAAACAATGGAAACAGTGACAGACCTTATTTTCTTGGGCTCCAAAATCACTGCAGATGGTGATTGCAGCCATGAAATCAAAAGACGCTTCCTCCTTGGAAGAAAAGTTACGACCAATCTAGACAGCATATTAAAAAGCAGAGACATCACTTTACCAACGAAGGTCTGTCTAGTCAAAGATAATGTTTTTCCAGTAGTCATGTATGGATGTGAGAGTTGGACTGTGAAGAAGCTGAGCGCCAAAGAATTGATGCTTTTAAACTGTGGTGTTGGAGAAGACTCTTGAGAGTCCCTTGGATTGTCAAGAGATTCAACCAGTAAATTTAAAGGGAATCAGTCCTAAATATTCATTGGAAGGACTGATGCTGAAGCTGAAGCTCCAATACCTTGGTCATCTGATGTGAAGAACTGACTCATTGGAAAAGACCCTGATGCTGGGAAATATTGAAGGCAGGAGGAGAAAGAGACAACAGAGGATGAGATGGCTGGATGACATCACTGACTGGATGGACATGAGTTTGAGCAAGCTCCAGGAGTTGGTGATGGACAGGGAAGCCTGGCGTGCTGCAATCCATGGGATCACAAAAAGTAGGACAAGCCTGAGCAACTGAACTGAACTGATTGCAATGTTAGGAACATGCAAAATAGAGTTGCAGTACACAGGAAATCTCTATACTATCTTTGAAACTTTTCTGTTGTTGTTGAGTCACTGTCTTGTCCAACTCTTTGCAATCCCATGAACTAAAACACATTTGACCTTCATTATCTCCTGGAGTTTGCTCAAACTCATGTTCATTAAGTCAGTGTTGCCATCCATGATTTCATTTTCTGCTGCCCTCTACTCCTCCTGCCCTCAATCTTTCCGAGCATCAAGCAGTATATCATTTAAAAATAGTAACAGCGATCAATGCAAAGATATAGAGGTAAACAACAGAATGGGAAAGACTAGAGATCTCTTCAAGAAAATTAGAGATAGCAAGGGAACATTTCATTCAAAGATGGGCTCGATAAAGGACAGAAATGTTATGGACCTAACAGAAGCAGAAGATATTAAGAAGAGGTGGCAAGAATACACAGAAGAACTGTACAAAAAATCTTCACGACCCAGATAATCACGATGTTGTGATCACTGACCTAGAGCCAGATATCCTGGAATATGAAGTCCAGTGGGCCTTAGAAAGCATCACTACGAACAAAGCTAGTGGAGGTGATGGAATTCCAGTTGAGCTATCCCAAATCCTGGAAGATGATGCTGTGAAAGTGCTGCACTCAATATGCCAGCAAATTTGGAAAACTCAGCAGTGGCCACAGGACTGGAAAAGGTCAGTTTTCATTCCAATCCCAAAGAAAGGTAATGCCAAAGAATGCTCAAACTACCACACAATTGCACTCATCTCACATGCTAGTAAAGTAATGCTCAAAATTCTCCAAGCCAGGCTTCAGCAATACATGAACCATGAACTTCCAGATGTTCAAGCTGGTTTTAGAAAAGGCAGAGGAACCAGAGATCAAATTGCAAACTCCGCTGGATCATGGAAAAAGCAAGAGAGTTCCAGAAAAACATCTATTTCTGCTTTATTGACTATGCCAAAACCTTTGACTGTGTGGATCACAATACACTGTGGAAAATTCTGAAAGAGATGGGAATACCAGACCACCTGACCTGCCTCTTGAGAAACCTATATGCAGGTCAGGAAGCAACAGTTAGCACTGGACATGGAACAACAGACTGGTTCCAAATAGGAAAAGGAGTCCGTCAAGGCTGCATATTGTCACCCTGTTTATTTAATTTCTATGCAGAGTACCTCATGAGAAACGCTGGGCTGCAAGAAGCACAAGCTGGAATCAAGATTGCTGGGAGAAATATCAGTAACCTCAGATATGCAGATGACACCACCCTTATGGCAGAAAGTGAAGAGGAACTAAAAAGCCTCTTGGTGAAAGTGAAAGTGGAGAGTGAAAAAGTTGACTTAAAACTCAACGTTCAGAAAATGAAGATCATGGCATCCGGTCCCACCACTTCATGGGAAATAGATGTGAAAACAGTGTCAGACTTTATTTTGGGGGGCTCCAAAATCACTGCAGATGGTGATTGCAGCCATGAAATTAAAAGACGCTTACTCCTTGGAAGGAAAGTTATGACCAACCTAGATAGTATATTCAAAAGCAGAGACATTACTTTACCAACAAAGGTCCATCTAGTCAAGGCTATGGTTTTCCCAGTGGTCATGTATGGACGTGACAGTTGGACTGTGAAGAAGGCTGAGCACCGAAGAATTGATGCTTTTGAACTGTGGTGTTGGAGAAGACTCTTGAGAGTCCCTTGGACTGCAAGGAGATCCAACCAGTCCATTCTGAAGATCAGCCCTGGGATTTCTTTGGAAGGAGTGATGCTGAAGCTGAAACTCCAGTACTTTGGCCACCTCATGCAAAGAGCTGACTCATTGGAAACGACTCTGATGCTGGGAGGTATTGGGGACAGGAGGAAAAGGGGACGACAGAGAATAAGATGGCTGGATGGCATCACTGACTCAATGGACGTGAGTCTGAGTGAACTCCGGGAGTTTGTGATGGTCAGGGAGGCCTGGCGTGCTGCAATTCATGGGGTCAAAAGTGTAGGACATGACTGAGTGACTGGACTGAACTGAACAGCTTATTTCATAAAACTTAAGTGTGTTAAATCACATGATCATTTATAGAAGGTGTTCTACAAAGTGTCACTTTATTAGTTTTTTCCAAACTCTAATCTGCATAAGAATCATGAAAGTCTTTCTTCAGTTCAGTTCAGTTCAGTTCAGTTGCTCAGTCATATCCGACTCTTTGCGGATATAAATCACAGCATGCCAGGCCTCCCTGTCCATCACCATTTCCCGGAGCTCACTCAAACTCACATCCATCAAGTTGGTGATGCCATCCAGCCATCTCATCCTCTGTTGTCCTCTTCTCCTCCTGCCCCCAATCTCTCCCAGCATCACAGTCTTTTCCAATGAGTCAACACTTTGCATGAGGTTGCCAAAGTACTGGAGTTTCATCTTTAGCATCATTCCTTCCAAACAAATCCCAGGGCTGATCTCCTTTAGAATGGACTGGTTGGATCTCCTTGCAGTCCAAGGGACTCTCAAGAGTCTTCTCCAACTCCACAGTTCAAAAGCATCAATTCTTCGGTGCTCAGCTTTCTTCACAGTCCAACTCTCACGTCCATACATGACCACTGGAGAAACCATAGCCTTGACTAGATGGACCTTTGTTGGTAAAGTAATGTCTCTGCTTTTGAATATGCTATCTAGGTTCGTCATAACTTTCCTTCCAAGGAGTAAGTGTCTTTTAATTTCATGGCTGCAGTCACCATCTGCTGTGATTTTGGAGCCCCCCAAAATAAAGTCTGACACTGTTTCCACTGTTTCTGCATCTATTTACCATGAAGTGATGGGACCAGATGCCATGATCTTCGTTTTCTGAATATTGAGCTTTAAGCCAACTTTTTCACTCTATTCTTTCACTTTCAGCAAGAGGCTCTTTAGTTCCTCCTCACTTTCTGCCATAAGGGTGGTGTCATCTGCATATCTGAGGTTATTGATATTTCTCCCGGCAATCTTGATTCCAGCTTGTGCTTCTTCCAGCCCAGCGTTTCTCATGAGGTACTCTGCATAAAAATTAAATAAACAGGGTGACAATATGCAGCCTTGACGGACTCCTTTTCCTATTTGGAACCAGTCTGTTTTTCCATGTCCAGTGCTAACTGTTGCTTCCTGACCTGCATATAGGTTTCTCAAGAGGCAGGTCAGGTGGTCTGGTATTCCCATCTCTTTCAGAATTTTCCACAGTGTATTGTGATCCACACAGTCAAAGGTTTTGGCATAGTCAATAAAGCAGAAATAGATGTTTTTCTGGAACTCTCTTGCTTTTTCTATGTTCCAGCGGATGTTTGCAATTTGATCTCTGGTTCCTCTGCCTTTTCTAAAACCAGCTTGAACATCTGGAAGTTCATGGTTCATGTATTGCTGAAGCCTGGCTTGGAGAATTTTGAGCATTACTTTACTAGCCTGTGTAATTGTGTGGTAGTTTGTGCATTCTTTGGCATTGCCTTTCTTTGGGATTGGAATGAAAACTGACCTTTTCCAGTCCTGTGGCCACTGCTGAATTTTCCACATTTGCTTACAATCTTATAAATAGTTTGAAGCTGGTTTATGTTGTTCAGCTCAGTCATATCCGACTTTTTGTGACCCCATGGTCTACAGCACGCCAGGCTTCCCTGTCCATCACCAACTCCTGGAGCTTGCTCTAACTCATGTCCATCCAGTCAGTGACACCATCCAACCTTCTCATCCTCTGTCCTCTCTTTCTCCTCCTGCCTTCAATCTTTCCCAGCATCAGGGTCTTTTCCAATGAGTCAGTTCTTCGCATCAGGTATTGGAGCTTCAATTTCAGCATCAGTCCTTCCAATGAATATTTGGGACTGATTTCCTTTAGGATGAACTGATTTGATCTCCTTGCAGTCTAAGGGACTCTCAAGAGCCTTCTCCAACACCACAGTGCAAAAGCGTCAATTCTTCAGTGCTCAGCTTTCTTTAGAATCCAAATCTCACATCCGTATATGACTACTGGAAAAACATTATCTTTGACTAGACCCACCTTTGTTGGTAAAGTAATGTCTCTGCTTTTTAATATGCTGTCTAAGTTGGTCATAGCTTTTATTCCAAGGAGCAAATGTCTTTTAATTTCACGGCTGTAGTCACTATCTGCAGTGATTTTAGAGCCCAAAAAAACAAAGTCTCTCAATGTTTCCACTGTTTCCCCATCTATTTGCCATGAAGTGATGGGACCAGATCTCATGGCCACGATCTTATTTTTCTGAATGTTGAGTTTTAAGCCAACTTTTTCACTTTCCTCTTTAACTTTCTTCAAGAGCCTCTTTAGTTCTTTGCTTTATGCCATAAGTGTGGTGTCATCTGCATATCTGATGTTATCGATACTTCTCCTGGCAAGCTTGATTTCAGCTTGTGCTTCATCCAACCTGGCATTTCACATGATGTATTCTGCATAGAAGTTAAATAAGCAGTGTGACAATATACAGCCTTTAGGTACTCCTTTCCCGATTTGGAATCAATCTGTTGTTCCATGTCCACTTCTAACAGTTGCTTCTTGACCTGCATACAGATTTCTCAAGATGCAGGTCAGGTGGTCTGGTATTCCCATCTCTTTTGGAATTTTCCACAGTTTATTGTGATCCACACAGTCAAAGGCTTTGGCATAGTCAAGAACCAGAAGTAGATGTTTTACTAGAACTCTTTTGCTTTCTTGATGATCAAACAGATGTTAGCAATCTCATCTCTGATTCCTCTGGCTTTTGTAAATCCATCTTGAACATTTGAAAGTTCATGGTTCACATACTGTTGAAGCCTAGCTTGGAGAATTTGGGGAATTAGTTTGCTAGCGTGTGATATGAGTGCAATTGTGCGGTAGTTTGAACATTCTTTGGCATTGCCTTCCTTTGGGATTGGAATGAAAATTGACCTTTTCCAGTCCTGTGGCCACTGCTGAGTTTTCCAAATTCACTGGCATATTGAGTGCAACACTTTCACAGCATCATCCTTTAGGATTTGAAAGAGCTCAACTGGAATCCCATCACCTCCACTAGCTTTGTTCATAGTGATGTTTCCTAAGGCCCACTTGACTTCACATTCCAGGATGTCTGGCTCTAGGTGAGTGATCATACCATTGTGGTTATCTGGTTAATAAAGATATTTTTTGTATAGTTCTTCTGTGTCTGCTTGCCACCTCTTTTTAATATCTTCTGCTTCTTTTAGTTCCGTATCATTTCTGTCCTTTATTGTGCCTATCTTTGCATGAAATATTCCCTTGGTATCTCTAATTTTCTTGAAGAGATCTCTAGACTTTCCCATTCTATCATTTTCCTCTATTTCTTTGCACTGATCACTGAGGAAGGCTTTCTTATCTCTCCTTGCTATTCTTTGGCACTTTTCATTCAAATGAGTATATTTTTCCTTTTCTCCTTTGCCTTTAGTTTCTCTTCTTTTCTCAGCTATTTCTAAGGCTTCCTCAGACAACCATTTTGCCTTTTTGCATTTCTTTTCCTTGGGGATGGTCTTGATCACTGCCTCCCATACAATGTCACGAACCTTTGTCCATAGTTCATCAGGCACTCTGTCTATCAGATCTAATCCCTTGAATCTATTTGTCACTTCCACTGTATAATCATAAGGGATTTGATTTAGGTCATACCTGAATGGTCTTGTTTTTGCTGACTGTATAGAGGTTCTCCATTTTTGGCTGCAAAGAATATAATCAATCTGATTTCAGTATTGACCATCTGTGATATGGTCAATAGCTATATGATGGTAATAGCTATATGTTGAAAATGGTATGGACCTAACAGAAGCAGAAGATATTAAGAAGAGGTGGCAAGAATACACAGAAGAACTGTACAAAAAATATCTTCACGACCCAGATAATCACGATGGTGTGATCACTGACCTAGAGCCAGACATCCTGGAATGTGAAGTCAAGTGGGCCTTAGGAAACATCACTAAAGTATATGATCACTAAAGCTGAGTGCCAAATAATTGATGCTTTTGAACTGTGGTGTTGGAGAAGACTCTTGAGAGTCCCTTGGACTGCAGGGAGATCCAACCAGTCCATTCTGAAGGTGATCAGCCCTGGGATTTCTTTGGAAGGAATGATGCTAAAGCTGAAACTCCAGTACTTTGGCCACCTCATGTGAAGAGTTGACTCATTGGAAAAGACTGATGCTGGGAGGGATTGGGGGCAGGAGGAGAAGGGGACGACAGAGGATGAGATGGCTGGATGGCATCACTGACTCGATGGACGTGTGTCTGGGCGAACTCCGGGAGTTGGTGATGGACAGGGATGCCTGGCATGCTGCAAATCATGGGGTTGCAAAGAGTCGGACACGACTGAGCAACTGAACTGAACTGAACTACCTCTTCTTGGAACCTTCACTGAGAGACTCTCTTTACTCTGGTGTGTACTGAACAAAAGGTTTTTCAAACACTGTCTAGCAATTTTGATGTACAGCTAACACTGGGAAGCTTTTTCTTTACTCCTTTATATTGCAGAAGAAAGCTGTCTTCCTCCCTCCCCTTAGAATGCAAATAGCTCTATCAGTAGCTCTAGGGTTTAACTTTACATGTGTACCTTCCTAGTTTCTACTCCAAAATTAGAATGATGTTCTTAATATTCAAATTTAGCAGTGCTAAAATGCTCTTATCAGTATGTGAATTTCAAATGGCTGATAGAGTAAAGTCCTAAGGAAAGAAAGAAACCTGCAGGGAGAGAATGATGTAGAGGTGGAGAGAAGTGGAGGGGAACCAGAGGGGAGCCATAAGCAAGGGAAAATAAATTTTAAAGACTGAGAAGAAAATAAGAGGATGAGAAAGACACCAAAGAAAAGAAAATACAAATTAAAATTATTGAGTTTATGATTATCAATCTTCCATATGTATTTTCAATAAACTATCTAATTAAATTCTCATAAGACTGCATTTATTGTTTTTCCTATTTTACAAGTGAGGAAAAGACTGGGTGATGATTAATTACTTGCCTTGGAGAGTCTAGCAAACACAAAGGAGGGAAGGAAGGAAGAGATATGGAGCTGGGGTTGCCTGCTACCCATACTAGGAATAGGATACAAGGAGTTGATGATGTACCTGAAAGGTTTGTATCATCAGTGCAATGAAGTCAGGCAAACCCAAAGCAATTCTTGTGCCCAAGTCAGTGCTTCTATGGAGAAGTGCTCTTGTAAAGTCAATACACCCATTAAATCATTCATTTTAATATTAGAATAACTGCATGGATTGATGGAATGTGCTCTTGTGTTGACCTTTCATTGGCGTTTCCTTAAAGTTAAGTATTTCCTCTCTGAAATACTGTTCTGTTTAATATAAGCATAAAGAATTCACTGGGCTTCCCAGAAGACTCAGTGGTTAAAAAAAAAAAAATCCACCTGCCAATGCAGGGAATGCAGGAGATGTAGGTTCAATCACTGTGTTGGGAAGATCCCTGAAGAAAGAGATGGCAACCCACTCCAGGATTCTTGACTGGAAAATTCTATGGACAGAGGAGTATAGCAGGCTACAGTCCATGGGGTTGCAAAGAGTTGGACACAACTGAGCATGCAACACACCCAGAGAATTCACCATGTGAAACAGTGAGCATTCACAATATAGCTAATTCTTGTTGCTCCTTCTCTTTTCCCAGGGGTTTCTTCTAATGCACCTGTAGAGAAGTGCCCATGTCTCAGGTAATTGCACCAGAAGGGCTGATAACCCCATGAGGGGTCTTCTTTGTGGTGTGCTGAACCTGTAGGGATCAGTATGTGGTCACTGTTGTTGTTGAGTTGCTCTGTCATGCCCAACTCTTTGATACCCCATGGACTGCAGAATGCCAGACTCCTCTGTCCTCCACTATCTGCCAGAGTTTGCTCAAATTCATGTCCATTGAAAGGGTGATACTATCTAACCATCTCATCCTCTGTCATCCCTTTCTCCTTTTGCCTTCAGTCTTTCCCAGTGTCAGAGTCTTTTCCAATGAGTTGGCTCTTCAAATCTGGTAGCCAAAGTTTAGAGATTCAGCTTCAGCAAGAGTCCTTCCAATGAATACTCAGGGTTGATTTCTTTATGATTGACTGCTTTGACCTCCTTGCAGTTCAAGAGACTCTCAAGAGTCTTCTCCAGGACCACAGTTTGAAAACATCGATTCTTTGGTGGTCAGCCTTCTTTATGGTTCAACTCTCTCATCTGTACGTGGCTACTGAAGAAAACGTAGCGTTTTAGGAGTAGGTATACATGAAGATGTCTGTTTCAGGTCCCAGTATTGAATTCTGAGAAGTGATTGGGAAATGTTATTGCTGAAAAGACCACAAAACGGAATGAGAATATTTAATGATCCTGCAGAATATGTAGACACTAATTGCAAATGAGAAACATCAGGGAAAATGCCTCATACTGTCTGGAAACATCGTTGTAGTGGTACATGGTTTACTTAGGGAGAGAACTATAGTACTATTTAGTTCAGGAAACATGAAGAGAAATTTGTTCTAAGAAGAGTTTGGAAGCATCCCTTGATAATGAAGAAGAGCTCACCATATGCTGAAGGGAGGAACTGTTTCATCAATGGGTATTACTTGTGCTGCTGTATTCGAATGAGATGAGGGTCTTGACTGCAGATGGTAAGAAGGAAACTGATGGGGCCAGCTGCCTAAATGACTTCAGAGGGAGATTCTGTCTCAAGCTGCTGGAAAGATAACAGAAGAGAAAGCAAAATCCTGGGGTGGATATTAAACTCTCCAAAGTTGCTAGCTCTTTATATGGAAAGAAATTAGTCTTCAAGTGACTGGAAAAAAAAACAAACAGCAAATCAGGGGGTTAGGGACAGAAACAGGATGAAAGAAAGGAAAATGGAACATCATAAAGTTAAGTAATTTATTTTTGTGGAGATGTTTTCAGAAGAGTAATTTCCTATTTTTTTGCTTTCTGTTATTATTTCCTGTTAGCTGCAAACCATACGTTTTTGGTTCACTCAGTTGTATGTATCAATGTGTGATCTCAATCAGGAAGTTGTTGAATTGTATGATGGATATTGACATCCATGTATCTACAGAGCTGTGATTGTTTATTCATTACCAGCATAAAGACAATAAGATAATTTCCCCCTGCTGATATTGGTGCTCAGGCAGATAGACAGGAAGTGTAACTGGGTTCCCCAC
Organism: Bubalus bubalis; assembly: GCF_019923935.1. NCBI lineage: Eukaryota > Metazoa > Chordata > Mammalia > Artiodactyla > Bovidae > Bubalus > Bubalus bubalis. The sequence goes on along the minus strand of NC_059175.1, from coordinate 64,297,682 downwards.
TTGGAGGTCTGGTGCCATAAGGACATGCAAGCCCTCAGGTGGGCCACTCCAGGGTGGCTCATCCTGTGTTCACTGACAGACCAACACTGGGGATGTCTTCCCAACCTCAAATGACGAAGACTCGTGTGTGTGTGTATGTGTGTGTGTGAGAGAGATTGAGTCTAATCATCAACCAATATCTAAATGATTTTGTCTAACTATCAGCCTCCTTTCAGTTTCAGCCCCACTCCATCCTTAGTTGGTGACTCAGGGTTTCCTGGGTAACCTACAGTCCACCCCATCGACTGTAGCCTGCCTGGCTCATTTGTCCATGGGATTTCCCCAAGCAGGAATACTGGAATGGGTTGCCATTTCCTTCTCCAGGGAATCTTTCTGACCCAGGAATCAAATGCATGTCTCCTGCATTGGCAGATGATTCTTTACCACTAAGCCACCTGTGAAGTGTAATTATCAGCCAATATCTAAATGATTTTGTCTATCAGCCTCCTTTCAGTTTCAGCCCCTCTCCATCCTTAGTTGGTGACTCAGGGTTTCCTGGGTCATAACATAAGACAGCAGTTCAGGTTAGTAGGTGAGTGAGTGGTATTGGTTCTGCTTTTTTCACAGATTGGTGAACATATTAAACAAATTATCATAGTGATTCAATTAATGCTATCTTACATAAGATGAATAAAGTCTGGAGACCTGATATACAATATTGTGCCTGTTCAACAATACTGCACATTGAAAATTTTATTTTTTTTCTTTTTTTTCTTTCTATAAAGAAAGTTGATCTCACATTAAATGTTACCACAATAAAAATAAAACAAAAGCTAAACACAAGAAGGAGGAGACAACTTTTGAAAGTAATGGCTATGTTACCACTTTGGTTGTGGTTGCTTTTGCAAGTGTACATGTTTGTCAGGTTAACTGACTTGTGTGCTTTAAATAGGTATAGTTTATTGTGAATCAATTACACCACAACAAGGGCTTCCCTGATGGCTCAGCAGCAAAGAATCTGCCTGCATTGTAGGAGATGCAGGTTCACTCCCTGGTCAGGAAGACCTGCAGGAGAAGGAGATGGCAACCCACTCTAGTATTTATTCTTGCCTGGAAAATCCAAGAAACAGAGGAGCTGGACAGGCTATAGGCCATAGGGTTGCAAAGAGTTGGACACAACTGAAGGAACTTACCATGCAGCACGCACGCATGGACTGTAGCCTGCCGGGCTCCTGTGTCCATGGAATTCTCCAGACAAGAATACTAGAATGGGCAGCCACTGTTTTCTCTAGGGGGTCTTACTGACTCAGTGATGGAATCCGGGTCTGATGCTTTGCAGGTGGATTCTTTACTAACACTGAGCTACCAGGGAAGCTCATCCAGAACTTAATGATGCATGGATGATAAGGAATGATCACAGACCTTCCTACTAGTTTTATTCACATGGTAGAAGCTCAGTAGATGCTGAATAATTGACAGAACCTGTAGACTGAAACCTGGGCTGGAAATCAAATTCCACAGGAAAATTTTTTCCTCTGGATTATTCCCCCAATTTCTGAGCTGTGAAGAAGCTCTCAAAAGAGATGTCAGTGTCCTTTGGAGGATTATTTACATTTCCAATATAGTGTGGGTTAAAAGGCCCTCAAAGAAAAATGGCGTGTAATAACCTGGGCCCTAGGGGGTCCCTAGGAGGATGTAGCTGGAGTGAGTCACTTGAGGTATCTAAGGCAAATACCACCCTGTCAATAATGACAGGCTCTTGCAGAAGATGAGTTGTGGGAAAATAAATCATAAATAGGTTTCCAGGTGTCAGTCAGAAAATAAGCTATTACTTTGTCCCAAGTGCAGCATTTGGGGAAAACAGAGCAGAATACTGCCTATCCGGATGCTGCCGTGAGCTCTGGATATCATGACAACCAGGACAGGACTGGGAGGAACAGTCATTCCCAAGGTAAATGCATCACAACAGGTTTCCTCTCTGAGCTTAGAATACAGAGGCTGAGAGGTATAAATGGATAATTGATTTCCCTAACTTCATACATGACATTCTGAGAATGTTCAGACTTCTGGAGACTCTCAGGCAGGCCCTGGGCCATGGGTGGGTGATGGAGAACTAATTCAATCATCGTCTCATCCCTCCCTTGCTGTATGAAACTTAGCAACACCTCATTTTCACCCTGCACAGAGAAGCGTTGATCAGAATCTTTGCCAACTACCACTGGGAAGCGAACGTTAATGGAATGAGCTGGAGATATTTTGAAATAAAACAACTTTAGATAACCCATATTTTGCCTAGAATGTGAGTTATTTGCTATTGCAGAATGATAATTTTGAAATTCTAAAAACTTTCATCACCCATTCATCCTATGATCTCAGTAACAAAAGGATCTGAGTGGCAGGATGCTGAGTGATTCCCTTGAGTCAGTTCTTTGATTTCTATTTTTGAGAGGCATTTCTTTTAAAACAATAAAAACAATAAGCTCAGATTTGGGCTCGTGCAAATGAGTAGGCCAGAATCAGAATGCACAGTGTGAGACATACTGATTTAAAGTTTAATGTGCTGTTTGCAACCTTCCTTCTATTATACTTTTCTCCACATTAAAGAGGCAATCTATCTGTTAAAGGCTATACAAATTAGTTTTTGGTATAGTCAAGATTACTCCACAGTTTATTTAAGAAATACTTTTGAACTCTTTTTTTTCTAGGCCTTCTCAAGTTATGGCTAAAATTCTTTACCACTGGGCTTCCCTGGTGGCTCAGTGGTAAAGAATCTGCCTGCAATGCAGAATACCCAGGTTCAATCCCTGGGTTGAGAAGATCCCCTGGAGAAAGAAATGGCAACCCACTCCAGTAGTCCTGCCTGGAGAATCCCATGGACAGAGGAGCCTGGAGGGCTACAGTCTATGGGGTTGCAAAGAGTCGGGCAAAAAATGAGTAACACTGTCTAGACCTTCTCACATTCTGACTATAATTCTGCATTGAGTTCTGATGTGTTGGTTTTCCCTCCACATGAAGCAACTCTTCTCACCAGCTGGATATCCTATGACTCAATTCTGACATGATCTACCTGAAGACAGTATCAGATTCCATGGTTCATTTCAAGGGTTCAGTCCTACAAGACTGATCTCCACATCAATCCCTGATCAGAAGGCCAGGTTGTTATCTGGACTTCTGACCAACTATTTGGAGGTCTCCATAAGTCTCATCCATGGTTCAGTTAATGTGATAGAGAAACTCACAGAACTGGGAATATTCAGAGAAATATTTTACTTCTGAGGTTATCAATTTATTATAAAAGGGCTTAACTCGGGAACAGCCAGATGGAAGAGACACACAGGGCAAGATATCGGGGAAGCCTGTGGAGCCCCCACTTCTCCAAGTGTCCCATTCTACAGGAACATCCATGTGTTCCCCAACCTGGAAGCTCTCTGAATCCCATCCTTTTGTGTCTTTATGGAGGTTTCATTATGTAAGTATGACCAAATAAATCTCTAGACCATTTTCTGTTCCTGGAAGTCAAGGGAGAGGGGCTGAAAATTCCAATCCTCCAATCACATGGTTGATTCCTCAGTAACCATCTTAAAGTGTTTTCCAAAAATCATCTCATTGACATAAACCCAGCTGTGGTTGAAAGGTATTTCTTATAAATACAAATTCCAAGGATTTTAGGAGCTCTGTGCCAGGAATAGGGACAAAGACTAAAAACATATTTATTATAAATCAGTATCATAGTGACTCATATGTTCCTGTGGACCCAAGGCATCTTCTCAGATACAAGAATTCTATAAAATCTTTATCATGTTGTGTTTTTATCTCATTGAGTGTCCTGGGGGTTTTGTGTGTGTGTGTTGTTTTAAATTTATAATCTGTGTTGAAGGATAGTTTCATAGAATAAGACCTGGTACTTCAGTTAGTATTTTGCAAAGTGGGACTGCATGTTGTTACTGTCTTATTTTAACTTTAAAGAAAAACATTAATCAAGTTTGGGATATCTGTTCTATACACATCTATGTCACCCTTGTTTCCAGAACTTTGAGCAGAAATACTAAGCAATTTATCTCTTCTTGGAGTCCAGAATAAATGCCTTGCTTTACCCACTCTTCTGAATACTAAAATCAAAACCTGTTAATACCAACATTGAAAAATAAAATATTATACTAAAATTGAACAATAAAATCTAACTGGTATTGAGAAAGCACAAATCTTTATGCTTTTAATGCAAATAAAATATTTCATATTTTTTCTCTCAATTCTCTGAGATGTGAACAGAAAAAACAGAATATGACTAAAGCAAAAAAAAAAAAAATGCTACTTGGAGGTTGAGTAAATAAATACATGTCATTTGATCAGTTTAAATCCATTTTGGCATGAGAATTAAACCAAAGTGTTGGGAGACAATCCCCCATGCATTTTCCAATTCCTCAGAGTCATGTGAACACATGTGATAAATGACTTTATTCTTTCCATGGAAGCTTGTATAGCAAAGATCTTTGGGAGATAGTGACAGACAGCATACTTACTTCTTAGTAAAATAAAAACAGAGTCTCCTTCCAAGCCAAGAGTAGCATGTTTGCCACCTGTTTTAAAAGATTTAGGTTCCTGATACACCGAGTTCCTCTTTTTAAATTCAATCTATGAGTGAGTACAAATATCATTTAGCCCTCCTCATATCTTCTTCTTGCAGTTGAAAAATGTATGGCTGATCTCAGATAATATGAAATAAAAGAGACTTCAAACTGTGGTGCTGTAGAAGACGCTTGAGAGTCCCTTGGACAGCAAGGAGGTCAAACCAGTCAGTCTTAAGGAAAATCAATGATGAATTCTCATTGGAAGGACAGATGCTGAAGCTCCAGTATTTTGGTTACCTGATATGAAGAGCTGATTCGTTGGAAAAGTCCCCGATGCTGGGAAAGATTGAGGGCAGAAGGAGAAGAGGGTGTCAGAGGATGAGACGGCTGGATGGCATACTGATGCAATAGACATGAAATTGGGCAACCTTCGGGAGTTGTTGAGGGACAGGCAGGCCTGGCATGCTGTAGTCCATGGGGTCACAAAGAGCTGGACACGACTGTATGACTGAGTAACAACAATGACAAAAGAGACTGGAAATATTCAGTTTATGAAAGGTTAGGGCAGACTACTCTGATTCCAAAGACAAACCTGAAAACTACTGGAGGAATTTGCAAGAAGGTCAGCTTTTGGAAATTTTGAGCTGATCAGAATTGAATTGGTTACTCTTTGAGGAAGTGTATCCAAGGCTTGGTTACTCTTTGAGGAAGTGTATCCAAGGCTCTTCAATCAAAGTCTGAACAGTGTGTGAAGAGATGGGATCTGTGCCTCAGGTGGCATTGGCTAAATGAGCTCCAAGTGGCCTCATTATATTCATTTATTCTGTGGCTGGAGGATCTGGCTGTTGGGAATTTGGGGACCAAAGGCTCGGCACTTGGAACAATGTGCTCTGCATATTCCATATTCAAGCATTTGCAACCACTGAAAACACTGCAAGGATTTGTACTTCTAAGGATGCTACTAATGTGTCTGCTTTCTTATCCTCTCCTCTTTCGCAAAATCATCACGAATCATCTCGTTTTCTTTTCTTCTGGATAAATAATAGGAAACATTAATATTGAGAGGAAGATCATCCATCAATAAAATGTCTCATATGCCATTTATCAGGGATTCGCCTTTGGGGATTATCCCGCTAGAAACTTTCATGGTAATTATGTTAGGGGAAGCACACTGATTGAAACTGCCAACCCAGGCCAGGCACCATACCATTTGCATGAGTTGTTTTATGACAGGAGATCCTAATAAGGAATACGGAATTAATAAGCCACCACCAACCGGAAGAGTCCAGAAAAGGTCGAAAGGAGACACCACGTGTCCGTCCACTTCCCAGAATCCCTCTCGCTAGCATCCACTTTGGCTGAGTGATGCCTGCACCACCAGGAAAGACTCTGAATTAGAATGATTGGCCAAAGACCACCTGGAAACTAAACCCATCACCATAAAACCCGACATTGCGAGCCATGCGGCAGAGCAGTTCTCCTGGGTTCCCTTACCCTACTGCTCTCCACGTGGGTCTCCTTTCCCAATAAAATCTCTTGCTTTGTCAGCACGTGTCTCCTCGGACAATTCTTTTCTGAGTGTTAGACAAGAGCCCGCTCTTGGAGCCCTGTAGGGGGACTTCCCTCTTCCTACCACAATTACACTATGCATTTGTCAAAACTCATAAACGTATTCCCAAAAGAGCACATTTTACTGTATTCTAATTAAAACATAAGTGTTTAAAAGCTGACTTCTAAAACTTATTTCAGTTCTGACAATAATCTATCATGTGTTCAGTCATGTCCGACACTTGAGACCCCATGGACTATAGCCCACCTGGTCCCTCTGTCCATAAAATTCTACAGGCAAGATACTGGAGTTTGTTACCATTTCCTCCTCCTGGAGGTCTTCCTGACCCAAGAATTGAACCTGTGTCTCTTGCATCTCCTGCATTGCAGGCAGATTCTATATGGTTCGAGCCATTAGGGAAGCCCAAACTGATTATTATAATTCATTACATGCTCAGGTTGTGTTCTACTCTTTGTGACTCTGTGAACTGAGTTCTAATAGTTTTTGTTTAAAGGAAGATTTTCACTTCCCAGAAATGTTTTCCAACATTTTAGCAGAAAATGTATTTGTGGAGGAGGGCATGGCAACCCACTCCAGTATTCTTGGCTGGACAATCCCACAGACAGAGGAAGCTGGTGGGCTACAGTCCATAAGGTCACAAAGAGTCAGACATGACTGAAGTGACTTAGCCTGTACCTATTTGAAGGTTTGCCTTAGTAGGATCCTGACTCCTGTATAGGAGATCTAATTAATATTGAACAAAGTCTTCACCATGTGTTTCTTGAAAACTGAAAGAGCTGAAAAGAGCTTCAGACTGTTTTAGGAAAGAGCCAAATCTGACTCCATGTTGGATCTGTTACTTCTGTTGCAGTGAAAAGAAAACAAGAGGAATGAGATTTTCTTTCCCTTTCTTGAGAAGAAGATAAAGAGAACAGTGAGCAGGCTGGAATATTCCTAGCTTTAACTTCAACTATTTCTAATCTATAATCTGTAACAAGTTTGCTTTTCTGCCCCCTAACTTTTCATGTGCTACATTATGCGCATGTTATCCTTTGATATTGTTTTTGCTTTTGTTCAGTCCGACTCTTTGTGACCCCATGGATTACAGCACGCCAGTCTTCCTTGTCCTTCACTATCTCCGGGAGTTTACTCAGACTCTTGTCCAATGAGTCGGTGATGCCATCCAACCATCTTATCTTCTGTCACCCACTTCTCTTCATGCCTTCAATCTTTCTCACCATCAGGGTCTTTTCCAATGAATAAGGTCTTTGCATCAAGTGGCCAAAGTATTGGAGCTTCAGCTTCAGTCCTTCCAATGAATTATCCTTTGACTCTATGCCAAATGCATCCTGTATCTAGTGCTCACCTTTACAACACTCTTCCCCTTGTTGTTGTTCAGTCGCTCAGTCATGTCTGACTCTTTGCCACCCAGTGGACTGCAATAGGCCAGGCTTCCCTGTCCTTCACCATCTCCCAGAACTCGCTTAAATTCATGTTCATTGAGTTGGCAATGTCATCCAACCATCTTGTCCTGTAGTTCTTCTCTTTTTGCATATCAGGAAGAAGGTCACAGAGCCACCAGACTGCCAGACTCAATTTCTGGATTGTAGACAACAGCCTATGACTGTTTTTGAAACAGTGCAAGAGGAAGTGTTGCAGAAACCAGTAATCAAGAAACCAAGCACTAAACAAGGAGAGTTTGAGAATTCAGGTTTATTACTCTAGTGGGCCCAGAGGAGTTAACATTCCAAGCTCAGAGCCCCAAACAAAGGGGTTACAGAGTTTTTATAGACTGACCATAGTGGGCAACACTAGCTGTTAATAGGCTGGTTTAAACTAAGGGGTTTCACATGCAGAAACAGTGGTCAAGACAGGGAGGGGGGTGCCTGACCTTTACATGCACAGGCATGATTAAGCAGGTTTGCAGGGGCCGGGCAAAGAGCAGGACAAGGTCCCTAGTATTGTAAGACCCCATTTTCTGAGCCTATGTAACCTACATGATCCAGACTTTGCAAGGAGCAAGCTGAGTTACAGAGTCAGGATGAGCAGGAGGTTATGTAAAATTTTAGCTTTTCCTCTTCAGGAGAAAATAAGATCCTAACACCTTTGTTTCTCATCACTGACCGTTGACTACAATCCCTCATCTGGGGCACAGTTCTTGAGGTTTGAGCCTACTGGTCCCCCTCTCTGCTGGTTGAGAATTAAAGCCACCTTTCTGTTTCCTCCGAATTCTGTCTTCATATTTTTCATTCAGCTTGGGTGGGCAAAGAATGCCAAAATTTTGGCCAGTCACACTTTAACCTTTGCTTCTCAGTCGCTTTTGTTCACTCAAAGGATACTGTTTATACATAATGGCCTGCCTCAGGTAACTCTGCCCCTCTGCCTGGATGTTAAACCACACTGCTTTTGTTCAGGACTCTGTCCACCTGTGGACCACTACAGAAAGGAAAAAATCGACACATCCCCTCCCCTATCGACACATCCCCTCCTCCTCCTCTACTGGTACTAAGTGGTAAAGAACATGCCTGCCAATGCAGGAGACATAAGAGACATAAGTTTGATCCCTGGATCAGTAAGAGGCCCTGGAGAAGGAAATGACAACCTACTCTAGTATTCTTGCCTGGGAAATCCTATGAACAGAGGAGCCTGGCTGGCTACAATACACAGGGTCACAAAGAGTCAGACATTGAAGTGACTTAGCATGCACACACCCCGAGGCTTGAGATTCTAGGAGATATTTGCAAGATTAAATTCACTTAGCTTGCTTCCTCACCAATCTCCCATCCCTGTTCTATAAAAGAACCTGATGTGCAGACCCCATAAAATGGCTATTTTGGGACATTATTCTGCCACCTTCTCGGCTTTCCGAATAAAGTGTGTTCCTTTCCTCAATACCTGGTCTGTATACTTTGGATCTCTTGGATTTATTGGCTTGTGGTATAATGAGCAGAGCAAGCCTGGACTTGGTAACAAAATTGCTAGTAGTCGTGAAGCCGGCTTTCAAAGGTATGGAGTCCCTTCAGTTCAGTTCAGTTCAGTCGCTCAGTCATGTCTGACTCTTTGCGACCCCATGAATTGCAGCACACCAGGCCTCCCTGTCCATCACCAACTCCCGGAGTTCACTCAAACTTACCTCCATCGAGTCAGGGATGCCATCCAGCCATCCTCTGTCTTCCCCTTCTCCTCCTGCCCCCAATCCCTCCCAGCATCAGAGTCTTTTCCAATGAGTCAACTCTTTGCATGAGGTGGCCAAAGTACTGGAGTTTCAGCTTTAGCATCATTGCTTCCAAAGAACACCCAGGACTGATCTCCTTTAGAATGGACTGGTTGGATCTCCTTGCAGTCCAAGGGACTCTCAAGAGTCTTCTCCAACACCACAGTTGAAAAGCATCAATTCTTCAGCACTCAGCTTTCTTCAGAGTCCCTTACTGAGACGAAATAGCTGCCCTTGGTATTTGAAGAAATGCGGCATGCTTATTTGATGCAAAGTAACACCTGGTGTTGTTTTTACTTCCATGAAATGACTGAAAAAATTCTCTAAAGATACTGACATTAGCAATCTTGGTATTTACCAGGCACTGCGCAAAACGCTTCACTTGGATAGTTACACTTAATCCTCACCACAAACTTGCAATCTCAATACTGAATATTTTCATTTTTTACAGAGGAATAAAATTATTAATTCTGTGCTTAGTCATTCAAATGTAACAGACAAGGCTAAGATTATAACTCAGATCTGTGCATCTCAAAAGCTTGCTTTATCAATGACATGCAGTGGGTCACACACATCTGTTTCTCTGTGTGCATGAGTGCTAAGTCACTTCAGTTGTGCCTGGTTCTTTGCAACCCCATGAGCCCACCAGGCTCCCCTGTCCATGGGATTTCCCAGGCAATAATACTGGAGTGGGTTGCCATGCCCTTCTCCAGGGGATCTTCCTGACCTAGGGATTGAACCTGAGTCTCTTACATCTCCTGCATTGGCAGCTGGGTTCGTTACCACTAGCACCACCTGAGAAACCCCTGTTTCTCTGAACACTATTTAAATTTATTTTGGAATTCAGTCAGAGACTAGATAAACCTAATAATCTTCTTAGAAAACAGTAGAAAATCACCCCTCTGTTAAGCATTAAAATCTTACAGATGGGATGCAGAAATACTACTTTCTATACCTTGGTCAGTTTATATGACTTGATTTTTTTAATCTTAATTTTTTTTTTTTTTTACTTCCCTGAGCAGTATGCAGGATGTTGGTTCTTAGTTCCCCAACCAGAGATGGAACCTGTGTCCCGTGTAGTGGAAGTGCAGAGTCTTAACCACTGAACCACCAGGGAAGCCCCAGACTTAAACATTAAATCAACATTTAAATCCACCATCGTAGCCCCCCATTTAAATGAGAAAACAAAGCGCGGATTGGGATTGTGAACAATCGCAGCCAACATGCCTGCTGTATGAGGTTTAATTTCTCCATGATTCTCTTAAAGGGAGATGTGCTATGTCCGTGTCTGCAGCCTCCAGGGCTGAGAGAAGAGTTACCAGGAGGAAGGCAGTGAATAGTGTCATACACATTCTCTTTTCCCCTGAAGTTCACATAGTCCTGATGACATCATCCGGGGGCTGCCCCTTGGTTTTCCTGGAGGGGCAATATGTGGGTTGGGGGCCAGCAGGGGATAACACATTAAGGTGCTCAGCCGGAGCACTGCTTCTATCCATTAAACTGAACCAGAAGTCACTCTCCTCTGTGTCTATCTTATTGTCTTTGGCAGATCTGAGTAAATTATTTCCGGAAAAGTTGAGTAGGTTGTGAACTTCATGCGTTTTTCCTGATCTATAAGCAAAGCAGTTCTGTTAGTGATTCACTTGGGTAGGGGGAGTGGAGGGGATTTTTCTTTGCCTGGGAACCCTCCAGGTGGTCATCCTGCAGAATGGTGAGAAAGGATGTTTCTGACCTTGGCTAGTGAGTCTATGTGGCTGTTTAATCACTTTCACGCTATTAATTTAGGGAGTTGCCAAAGTCCATTTCATGTGTTTTCTACAGATTCCTTCCCCACAATCATATTCTATCCCTCCTATAAATGTACTAGAACTTGGGAAATGTTAAATACAAGTAAAGGTTCCATATTTCCCATTACTTCGACTTTGTTTTCTGTTATAATAGGTTATTACAAAGTAATAAAGTAATAGATAAGACATGTTCACTGAGGGTTTCCCAGACGGTGCTAATGGTAAAGAACCTACCTGCCAAAGAAGGAGACATAAGAGACATGGCTTAGAAGGGAATGGCAACCCACTCCAGTATTCTTGCTTGGAGAATCTCATGGACAGGGAGCCTGGAGGCCTACAGTCCATTGGTTCACAGAGTCAGACACAACTGAAGCAACTTAGTATGCACACATGCATATTCATTGAAGCAAAGAGAATAATAAAGTCACCCCAATCCTTTGAGTTTGTTAGACTCAAGGTTTTGGCAGAAGAGAGAGGAAGCATGACAATGTCTTTAAGATGTCTCTCTTCTCCCACCAAGCTATGCTGAATGTCCCTGGACCTTGTTCAGAAACTGCCTGGAGAACAGAAAGCATGTTTGGTGTACTGTGTGCGTGAGGGAGGTTTTCCTTTTGCTTAATTTGGAAAAGCTGCCTGCTGCAGTGGTCCCAAGCAGAAGATCAAAATCAGAGGGCTGTGAAGCATGAGCTCCTCTTGCTAATTTATCATTGATTTGCACCTCGATCATTCTCTGACACTGAGCATCTGGTCTGGAGCTTATTGGGCCCAACACATCTCCCCAGAGCATCCCCAGCAGGAGCACAGCAGGTGGCCTCTGGACCAGCCCAAGGGAAGCCCAGTGCATCTCTTTCTATTAGCAGGTGCTGTCTGAGCTACTGTTAGCCTGATGACTTAGAGAAAGAGAGAAAAAATCCAAAGTGATGATGCTATGAGCCATAACTGCTGGCTGAGTCTCCTGAGACTTGTAACTTCACAACTTCTATTCAGAACATGAATGCAGAGTTAATTAGCCATTGTTGTGACTGATTCTGAAGCCCATGATTTTTCTTTTTATGCGACTGATGTGTTATCTAGGCTAATTTGCAGAAGTTTAATAACCAGAGGTTTCACACCAGCATGAAAAGTAAATCACATGTGATGAAAACTTATTAAAAACATCCAAATAATCAGTCTGCAAACTGTCACTCACTCCCAGTCACTGGAAGTCATCAAAAAAGAACCACCGAACAAAGAAATCCATTGAGAGCTTCAGCTAAAATTCCACCTTTAAAAAATAAAAAGGGCAATTTGCACATCTTGATTGGAATCAGAATTCTTGGAAACTCAGCCTAGGTAGAGATGCCATGAAGGGCAAACTGCTTAAATCTCATCAGGCTGTTGGGGAGTGGGGAGAGTGAAGGCCGTCATGAGGTCAGCTCTGTCCCCCAAGGGAGCAGGGATACAGATGCTGCAGGCTCCAGTTGGGGCTTCTCCCAAAGGAAGCCTCTACCAGGCACATGCCCAATCCTTTCAGAGGAGCTGTGAGAGGCAGTTAATGCCCCTACATCTGCCAACTGCAGAGAACAACACAGACTTTGCAAGGGCACTAATACCCAGCAGAGAGTTCCTGACACACAGTGTAAGAGAGTCATTACTACACTCTTTGCAGTTCACGCTGAGCAAAGGTTGATAAAGAGGCCAGTGTATAATAACCAGGCATGGATTCCAGTCCCACAGGACAAAAGATGAGGCTACCCTGCCAGGATCCACCTGAGGCTCACAGAAGGACCAGTATGCAATGTCAGCGCTCACCTGCCCATGATGCTGGCACCCAGCACCTCCAAGCTCCCGATGAATGTCAGGTGCTGTGTGTTCCAAAGAGAGGGAGCCACCCATTTGCACTATGGTTGTGAAGAATGTAGTAGGGAAGTGAGGAAATGTCAGCAATCTTCTGGCAATCCATGGCCTGGACTAACTAGGAGGTAGGGTTTCCCGAAAAGGAAAGGGAATCTGGCATTAAATTAGTTCTTATCACCGACTTAATAGATGTGAGTTTGAGTAAATTCCAGCAGATGGTGAAGGACAGGGAAGCCTGGCATGCTGTAGTCCATGAGATCGCAAAGAGTTGGACATGACTGAGCGACTGAACAACAACAATGTACCAGAAGTGAAAGGCTCTTTGAGTATGATCCCTCATCAAACTCTCACCCCAGTCCTGAGAAGGAGCTTTATCATCTGCCTCTGACCACAGATAAACAAAGGTTTTGTGAGGCTAAGCAACACTTCTATCACTCAGCTAAGAGTGGACAGGGCAGAACCCAAATCACAATGCCTCTGACCCCAGAGTCTAAGCCCCTCTACCACCCACCTGGAAAACCCTGATGAAGGTGTCCCATTACTCCTGAAGTACAACCTTGGTCATTTCATTCATGTCCAACACATGATAGTCAACCTGCCAAGCAAAAAATAAAATAAAATAAGAACAGTCATCACCCTGCAATATCTATGGAGGAATAAAATCTACATTCAAGGACTTAGTTTGTCAACTCAAGATTAGATAAGATCAGGAAACTGTATTTCACAAGTTAGGCACCAGGGCTTTAATTCAACTGCTAGGAACTCTTGGTCTTCTCAACTATCTTTTCCTGAATTTTTACTCAAGAAGAAGAGATGGGCTGTGTGTTAGAGGCAAACCGCACAATTTTTAAAAAAAATTGATTTCTCCAACTCCTTTCTCCAAATGATATTTTTGAGTCTCTTAGTTTAGAAACTGGTATTAATTTTCACTTTTTTCCCTCCTCTTCCTCCCTAAGTCATTCCTATTACCAGATTGCAGATGGCTCTTAGTCACCACCTCTTTCCAGGTGTATTTTGTTACCTCTTTAAGCCATCATCATTTTGCCTTTTTTTTTTTTTTTTAGATTTCTTTTTAATGTAGTCCCTTTTAAAAAACTTTATTGAATCTGTTACAATATTGCTTCTGCTTTATGTTTTCATTCTTTAGTCAAAAATCATGTGGGATATTAGATCCCTGGCCAGGAATTAAACCCACAGCCTAGTGAAGTCACCATCCCAGATAAAAGTGATTAAATCCCTCTGATCATTTAAGGGATACTATCCATGTATTGCAACACTATGCATAGAGTTATTAATGGGAAATTTAATAGAGACCAGCTCCTTCTTAGAGCAAAGAATAGGGGCCCCAAGAGTCACCTCCCATCAGCAATCAGAATATGTAAAGACAGAGGTAAATATTTCCACTGGGTTATTTGGGAAGCTCCTTGAGAGAGTGGCAACCTCCTTCAAAATGTCCTGTGCACACACTGCCACACTCAGTGCCCCCAACCCTGCAGCAGCCCATCGTTGACCCACACCTCCACCAGAAACTCCTGGACACTCATAGGCAAGTCTAGGTCAGTCTCTTGTGGGGTCACTACTCCTTTCTTCTGGGTCCTGGTGTGCACAAAGTTTTGTTTGTGCCCTCCAGGAGTCTGTTTCCCCAGTCCTGTGCAAGTTCTATAATCAAATCCCACTGGCCTCCAAACTCAAACTCCCTGGGGGGGTCTCAGTTCCTTTGCCAGATTCCCAGGTTGTGAAATCTGTTGTAGGCCTAGAATTTTCTTAACAATGTGAGAATTTATTTGATATAATTGTTCTGCAGCTTGTGGGTCATCTATTCAGTGGCTTTATGGTGCGATTAATGGTGACCTCCTCCAAGAGGGCTTATGCCACAAGTTATGTGACCCAGGTCTGCTGCATCCAGAGACCCTGTCCCTGTGGCAGGCCACTGCTGACCCGTACCTCTGCAGGAGATAACACTCAAACACTCAAAGGCAGGTCTGGCTCAGTCTCTGTGGGGTCTCTTGGTCCTGGTACAGCCAAGGTTTTGTTTGAGCCCTCTGAGCATCTCTGGCGGGTATGGGGTTTGATTCTAAACATGATTTTGTCCCTCCTACCATCTTGCGGGGGCTTCTACTTTGCCCTTGGACGTGGGGTGTCTTTTTTTGGCTGAATCCAACTTTCTCCTGTTGATGGTTGTTCAGCAGCAAGTTGTAATTTTGGAGTTCTTGCAGGAGAAGATGAGTGCACATCCTTCTACTCCACCATCTTGCCTTCACCATAGTTTGGTCTCAGGTCAAGCAACAGGGAGGGAACACAGCCCCTCCCATCAACAGAAAATTGGGTTAAAGATTTACTGAGCACGGCTCCACCCATCACAACAAGACCCAGTTCCCCCACAGTCAGTGTCTTCCATCAGGAAGCTTCCATAAGCCTCTTATCCTTATCCAACAGAGGGCAGACAGACTGAAAACCACAGCCACAGAAAGCTAATCAAACTGATCGCATGGACCACAGCCTTGTTTAACTCAATGAAACTATGAACCATGCCATGTAAGGCCACCTAAGATGGACAGGTTATGCTGGAGAGTTCTGACAAAATGTGGTCCATTGGAGAAGGGAATGGCAAACCACTTCAGTATTCTTGCCTTGAGAACCCCATGAACAGTATGAAAAGCATAAAGATGTGACACTGAAAGATGAACTCCCCAGGTCTATAGATGCCCAAAATACTACTGGAGAAGACTTGAGGAATAACTACAGAAAGAATGAAGAGACAGAGCCAAAGTGAAAACAACACCCTGTTGTGGATGTGACTGCTGATGGAAGTAAAGTCCAATGCCACAAAGAACAATATTGCTTAAGAACCTGGAATGTTAGGTCCATGAATCAAGGTAAATTGGAAGTGGTCAAACAGGAGATGGCAACTTTCTGTGCTGGTATCGCTCTTGCAAACATGGTGAACGTTCCAAAAACCCGCTGGACTTTCTGTAAGAAGTGTGGGAAGCACCAGCCCCACAAAGTGACACAGTACAAGAAGGGCAAGGATTCTCTGTATGCCCAGGGAAAGCGGCGTTATGACAGGAAACAGAGTGGCTATGGTGGGCAGACTAAGCCGATTTTCCAGAAAAAGGCTAAAACTACAAAGAAGATTGTACTGAGGCTTGAATGTGTTGAGCCCAACTGTAGATCAAAGAGAATGCTGGCTATTAAGAGATGCAAGCATTTTGAGCTGGGAGGTGATAAGAAGAGAAAGGGCCAAGTGATCCAGTTTTGAGCTTCATATTTTGTTTTATTATGAAGACAATAAAAATGCCATCAATAAAATCCTCTTATTTATGCTTAAAACAAACAAAAAAAAGGAGATGGCAAGAGTGAACATCAACATTTTAGGAATCAGTGGACTAAAATGGACTGGAATAGGTGAATTTAATTCAGATGATCATTATACTACTGAGGGCAAGAATCCCTTAAAAGAAATTAAGTAGGCCTCACAGTCAACAAGAGTCCAAAATGCAGTACTTGGGTGGAATCTCAAAAAGAACAGAATGATCTCTGTTTGTTTCCAAGGCAAACCATTAAATATCATAGTGATCCAAGTCAATGCCCCAACCTGTAATGCTGAGGAAGCTGAAGTTGAAGACCTACAAGACCTTCTAGAACTAACACCCAGAAAAGATGTCCTTTTCATTATAGGGGACTGGAATGTAAAAGTAGGAAGTCAAGAGATACCTGGAGTAACAGGCAAATTTGGCCTTGGAATACAAAATGAAGCAGGGCAAAGGCTAACAGAGTTTTGCCAAAAGAACACACTGGTCATAGCAAACATCCTCTTCCAACAACACAAGAGAAGACTCTACACATGGACATCACCAGATGGTCACTACTGAAATAAAATTGATTATATTATTTGAAGCCAAAGATAGAGAATCTCTAGACAGTTAGCAAAAACAAGATCAGGAGCTGACTGTGGCTCAGATCTTGAACTACTTATTGCCAAATTCAGACTTAAATCAAAGAAAGCAGGGAAAATCACTAGACCATTCAGGTATGATCTAAATCAAATCCTTTATGATTATATAGTGGAAGTGATGAATAGATTCAAGGGATTAGATCTGATAGACAGAGTGCCTGAAGAACTATGGACAGAGGTTTGTGACACTGTACAGGAGGCAGTGATCAAGACCATCCCCAAGGAAAAGAAATGCAAAAAGGCAAAATGGCTGCCTGAGGAGGCCTTAGAAATAGCTGAGAAAAGAAGAGAAGTGAAAGGCAAAGGAGAAAAGGAAAGATCTACCCATTTGAATGCATAGTTCCAAAGAATAGAAAGGAGAAATAAGAAAGCCTTCCTCAGTGATCAATTTAAAGAAATAGAGGAAAAAAGTAGAATGGGAAAGACTAGAGATCTCTTCAAGAAAATTAGATATACCAAGGGAATATTTCATGCAAAGATAGGCACAATATAGAACAGAAATTGTATAGACCTAACAGAAGCAGAAGGAGAAGGTAATGGCAACCCACTTCAGTATTCGTGCCTGGAGAATCCCAGGGATGGTGGAGCCTGGTGGGCTGCTGTTTATGGGGTCATAGAGTCGGACATGACTGAAGCGACTTAGCAGCAATAGATGCAGAAGATAGTAAGAAGAGGTGACAAGAATACACAGAAGGAGTATATAAAAAAGAACTTCATGACTCAGATAACCACGATGCTTTGCTCACTCACCTTGAGTGTAATGCAAAGTCAAGTGGGCTTAAGGGTCACTATGAAAAAAAGCTAATGGAGGGGATGGAATCCAGTTGTCAAGTATGGATGTGAGAGTTTGACTATAAAGAAGTCTGAGTGCTGAAGAATTGATGCTTTTGAACTGTGCTGTTGTAGAAGACTCTTGAGAGTCCCTTGGAATGCAAGGAGATTCAAGCAATCCATCCTAAAGGAGATCAGTCCTGAATATTCATTGGAAGGACTGATGTTGAAGCTGAAACTCCAATACTTTGGCCACCTGTTGTGAGGAACTGACTCATCGGAAAAGACCCTGATGCTGGGAAAGATTGAAGGCGGGAGGAGAAGGGGATGACAGAGGATGAGATAGTTGGATGACATCACTGACTCAATGGACATGAGTTTGAGCAAGCTCCAGGAGTTGATGATAGACAGGGAAGCCTTGTGTGCTGCAGTCCATGGGGTTGTGGAGAGTCAGACACAACTGAGCAACTGAACTGAACTGAATGAGAGAGTAGAGAATTTGAGTTGTAATACGAGTCATGAAAGAAGACATACTGTGGATATTTCATGCAAGAGTATCTCATTGGAATGAAGTGACCTAAAGCCAGCCAGTCATGTCCAACTCTTTGTGATCCCATGGACTGTAGCTCCTCCATCCATGGGATCTTTCCAGGCAAGAATACTGGCATGGGTTGCCATTTCCTTCTCCAGGGTATCTTCCTGATCCAGGGATCGAACCCAGGTCTCCTGCATTGTAGGTAGACACTTTACCATCTGAGCCACCAGGGAAGTTCCATTGGAAGGAATACAAGTGAAAAAGCCTGAAGGCAGGAAAACCTTGGGAGGATTTAAGACAGAAAAGGACAAACACTTCTGACAGGTAATGACAAGCAGGAGGATGAAATTCAAATTTTCATGAAGGTTGATGGAGGTGTGATATTGTGAACCTTTTCAGACCTTGCAAAGAAGTTGGTTTTGGTTCAACTTGTAATATAAAATTATAGTGGCCTGTCATTCTTCATTTACATTTTAAGAAGGTAATCCTTCTTCTTGTGTTGACAATGCGTTGGAGGAAGGCAAGCAGAGAGGAGCAGAAAGATTCTAGGATGCTGTAAAGGAGAGCCAGGAGCCACATGATATTGGTCTGGACCACACAATTAGCACTTGAAATGTCAGAAGAAGTGGATGGATGACTGAACATTTTTCATGCAGAGCTGCTAGATATGAGACGTGCAGGAAAGAGAAGAAATAAGGATGACTGAAGTGTCGGCCAGGGCAACTGAATTTTTGGTATTAGCAGCTAATGGAAGAAGAAGGTGTCTGTGTGTGCAGGGCTGAGGGTAGGGCTGAAGTCAAGCAAAAGTGGGGAGTTCTTGTTGATTTCACTTTCCCTTCCTCCTCATTCCCCCAATTTATCCAGGATGAGTTCCAGTTGACACTGTTTCCAATATGTATACACCCTGAGTCCGTCCATGTCACCCCACTTCTGCGGCAACTTTTCATGTGATCATCATCTTTGCCTGAGCATCCATTCTTTCCCTCCTACATTCCATATTCCTTTTTTCATGCACCACTCATGATCTTTTAAAAATGCAAATCTGATCCTATCACTTTGCTGTTTACAAATACCAGATTCAGGGTAAATGCCAGACTCTGGCTCACGGAGGATCTGCAGGTCTGGTTCCACTGTTTCTTCACTCTCCAGCCACACCTCTCCCCACTTCACCCACTGCAATCCAGCACGAAAGTCTTCTTTTTGGTCCTCAGCCTCCCCAAAGAGCCCATGTGTAGAATCTTGGGAATAACCATTATCCATCCTTGATCTCTGTGTAACTGAGTCCTTCCTGTCACTCAAATGGCAGTTTAAATGTCACTCTTCAGAGAAATTTTGTCTGTTCCCTCTCCACCATATAACTCTATTGGTGCTCTTACTGTTACTATAATTACAGGCATTATTCTTGTTAATTTGTTTGTTGTATATAAGCTGCCTCTCCCAAATGTAAATAAGGTCCATGGAAAGTGGCTCTGTTCACTTTGATCAAGTCAGACAGTGCCCAACACCTAGAAATTCAAATATTATTTAAACAGATTAATTCCCTAGTACCTCACACTTGGCATAAAGCAGATATTCAACAAAGGTTTTGAAGGTTTTGACTTTTTTAAATAAATGAATGCTGGAAGAAAGAGCCCAAAAGATACTCAAGAGTCATCCAAGTGTCTCATTTCTCTTCACTGTATCACTTGAGTAGGCAGTAATGAGTAATTTTCATAATCTTTGAATCAAAATACCGCTGTGACCACTGGCAGCTAGGTACTCTGAGATGCCTAATATTTTCCTTCTGCTTTAGATGTAGAAGCATTATCTCAGGATTTGCAACCTGATTTGTCATGTATTGTTAAAAATTGTCACTAAGTGCATCACCCTCCATGAATCACAGCCGTTTTTCCTGTTGGGCTCTGCATGGAGATTACTGCTCCTGCTTCATCAAAAGAAGATTAGACTTCTCTCCTCTTCACCTGTGGGGATTTCCTTCTCAAAGGCGGGTGTCTGATTGGAAAAACAGGAGCATATTTGCAGATAGGCTGCAATATCTGTTTTATTGCAGAATTAAGAAGTAATTTAAGTAGATATTCCTTTACTTGGCCATGGAAAGTGAAGAGTTAGTTCAGTCAGAATAACAAACCATTTATCAAATTGATTCTGCTGCACTCACACCCCAGTTGGTACATACAATTAGCATGTTGCCAGAGTTTGGGTGGTGATGGAGGAGAAAGGAAAAGGTGGGTACTGAAAACATTGGCACCCAACTGGGATCCAAGACCAAGAGAATAATCAAGTGGTCAGCAATCTCAGGATAAACATGGTTTACTATGCTGGAGCACTGATTTATCTCAAAATTTTGGGGAAAACTTTAGACACTTAAACTTACAAGTTAAGATCATCATTTTTAGTTGAAATAACACATTCTTAGGAATGCTTAAAAAGCAGAATGCATGTTCACAAAAATTTATGAGACATGAAATGAAACTGTAAAGGGAGGCCCATTAGCCTTAAGGGCTGTTTAGGTTATATAATCAGGGCCTTGGGGGAATCTATACTGCCCTTCAGCTCCCACTGTTATAGAGATATCATCAGAAAGATTCTAGAAGCCCAATGATGAATAAGATCACCTTTCTACTGTCTTTGCCCCAACCCCCAACAGATGGCCCATCGACCTCCCAACTGCGCTTTCCTCCTTTTGTTGGCAAACCCCAACTGACTCCTCCATGACCTGCTGCTCATGGGCATTCCCTCAAGTAGATTTTGCCAGAAGGAACCCACTTAAGGTGCCCACCTCACATTCCACAAGCCTCTGAGACTCATCCACTTCACTAGCCTTCTCTATCTGCTCCACCAAGAGGCAAACTCCAGTATTCTAGTGTCCAAGCTTCATCTCTGCATTCCTGGTACCATCGGGGCTCATTACATACCTGAAGAATTCATAGACTTACTTTTCTTAATGGATAGTTGTGCTGGACTTGATCGCAGAGTAGTGGACAAGAGTCATATGAAGCATAAGAAGAAACATAAAGTGGGTAGAAGTGAGGGTGTGTAGCGATGTGAGATGATTCTGGAGAAGTAAATAAAATAAGACCTGCAGAGCCCAGTAGGTCAAGCAAGGGATTTGGACTCAGAATAGATGCAATAAGGAGCCTTGAGTTTTCACAGAGGGCATTCATAAATTGGCATGTTATTATACTTTCCATATGATGGTTGAAGGACATTTTGAAAACTAGTTTTAAATCTTAAGTACATTTGGTCTAAAATAATCTTGAATGTGTAGAGTCTAAAACAAATGTGTAGACTCTAATTGCAAGCTGTTTGTATTATGTAATTAAATGGATATAGAATGCTAGAATAGGAAATGGTTTAATTATTTAAAATATTTCCTACCATTTAATTAAATTGTCTTTAAATTTAAATAAAAATTTGACATCATTAAATAATTTGACATAAAAGATGTTCAATAACTATGCTCATATTCCCTTCTAATCTTAATATGTAATTCTTAATGCTTAACTTTTTCACATTTCCTTTAATTTAGATGTTTGAGGAAAATAAATTCAACTTTGCATACTTCAAATACAATTAACTTTACTTTTAGTCTTTTAGATTATGAATATCAATACAATAAAAAGTGAATTTGTGTCACACAAAATTGGTGTGAAAATCTTGACTATAAAAACATAGTAATTTTGTGTTCAGGTTATCACTTATCCAAACATTGTCCAAACAATCTACTAATAGAACACTTAGATGTAGGCAATGGTAACTGATTTCCACCATTTTACTATTTCGTTGACTTTCAGTTATGCAAAAAATGTAACTTTTTTTTCCAATGTTGTCATTTTAACCATGTATCTGGAAATTTAGGATGATAGAACCAAGCATGAACAGATCGTTACCTTGATTCATGTCTTACCTGTGGCATGGTGTGTACCCCGTGGGTTCCGCAAGAGTGGTGATAGAGCCATTGCTGACCTTCACAAAGCGGCACACTCAGCGCCCTTACCAAAACTGGCGAGTCCTTTTCCTTTGCCTTTCCACTTCAGCTTTTATCCAAACCCTGACCATGATTTCTCAACCAAATCTCATCTGCCACCTTTCCCTAGGAGCTGAGCAACCCAAGGCAGGGTCTGGGTGGGTGGAGAGGAATTCAGAATCATATAGATGGAGCTACTGCAAAGTGGTCTTTAATTGATGGGCCCACCAGGGCTTCACCACGGATACTGTGTATCCCATCGGGCTCTTTTCTCTTCCTCCTGGGATGATTATTTCCACCTGCTGCTCCTCTCCAAAGTGAATGCCAAGGAGACAGAAGAATTCATTGACAAGAAAAAGTATTTGAATTCTACCTCCACTCTTTATCTGACCTGGCTAAATAAATACCAGAGCTTCTAAGATCTTGAGATTCCCCACTTATGAAATAGAGGTAATAACATCTATCCTGCAGGGTTGCTGTAAGGATTAGAAGTAATAAATAGAAAGTGCCAGTCATGCTTGAATGACTGGTAATAGAATTACCAGATTTCCCTTCTTAACTAACTCTCAAAGAAGACTTTCTTACTTCTCACTAACAACAACAAAAATAGGAGCCACGAAGCAAGACCTTTCTCATTTTCCCATGTGGCCAGTTAGTAATTACTTTCTTTCTGCTCTTTTCTCTTCTGTTGCAGATTGTCCATAACCCTCATACAAATTTCATGCCCTTACTTTCTTTGACTACATTTCCTCATCCAGTCCCAAGTTTACTGTATCTTTGCCTTTCACTGCCCATTTATTGATACTTATTGGCTTTTAAACTAGTTTATACAACACAAAACCTAACAATTTTCCCCAAAGGAACATATTGTGGTTCAGGTCTTCTATTCCAAATTACATCTCTTTCCTTACATTCTTTATGCGGTTTTAGTGGTGGAAAATTTTACTATGGTGTGCCCATGGAAGTGAACAGGTCAGACAGGTTCTACCTTGATTCTTCTCAAGTTTCTGGTTTCATCAATCCAGGCCATTTTCTACGGACTTTGCCCACACAGGTCTATCTAGTCAAAGCCGTGGTTTTTCCAGTAGTCATGTGTGAATGTGAGAGTTGGACTATAAAGAAAGCTGAGCACCAAAGAATTGATGCTTTTGAACTGTGCTGTTAGAGAAGACTCTTGAGAGTCCCTTGGACTGCAAGGAGATCAAACTAGTCAATCCTAAAGGAAATTAGTCCTGAATGTTAATTGGAAGGACTGATGCTGAAGCTGAAGCTCCAATATTTTGGCCACCTGATGTGAAGAACTGACTCCTTGGAAAAGACCCTGATGCTGGGAAAGACTGAAGGCAGGAGGAGAAGGGGACGACAGAGGATGAGATGGTTGGATGGCATCACTGACTAATGAGCTTAAGTAAAGTTGGTGAAGGACAGGGAGGCCTGGCGTGCTGCAGTCCATGGGGTTGCAAAGAGTCGGACACGACTGAGTGACTGAACTGAACTGTCTCAGGTTGGGATTGCTGACCCATGCAGATAATGCAAACTCAAACTTCACAGCCTGATGTGACAGTTCAAGAACTCAATATATAATTTTCCATATTTCAACAACTATTAACTAGGCACCAACAATATATGAGACAGTGCTCCCAGTGATGGTTATAGTAATAAACCAAAGAGGCAAATACCCTGCCTTCATGATGCTTAAACTTTCAGAGGGTATCAGCTCTCTTACTCTGGGGGCACAGGAAAAAAGTAACCTCTTTTGACAGTCCTGGGTCATTTTCCTTACATATTTAAACTAGCAGCATCAAAAGAACCCTGGTTCTGTGCCAAAGTCAGCTCTATTTCCCCTTCTTGGGTCATGTCAAGGTGAGGAAACCCCCATCCCATGGAAACTCTGTCTCTATGGGATATACATTTAGATCTATATGCCCCCCTCTTTCAGTACCTGTATTACCTTAAGCTGCTAGGGATTCAGCTTGAGTTCTCCAGCACTCCTGGACCCCAGTGTTTCTCTCACTTTTGAGCTAAACAATTTATTGAAGTTATTTTTATTGTATACTGCATCTTAGGGTGTGCACAGAGCCTGAAAATAAAGGTTTTGTTGTTGTTTTTTTTTTAATATACTAAAGATGCCCTAGATGATGTTTTTCAGATTTTATGGGCACAATTCTTTAGGGAACAGCATTTGATTCCACTCAGTCCACCAAGTTACTGATGGTACATTAGGAATTTAGGCAGTATTCAAGTATGAGTTGGAGAAGGCAATGGCACCCCACTTCAGTACTCTTGCCTGGAAAATCCATAGACGGAGGAGCCTGGTAGGCTGCAGTCCATGGGGTTGCTAAGAGTCGGACACAATTGAGCGACTTCACTTTCACATTTCACTTTCATGCACTGGAGAAGGAAATGGCAACCCACCACATTGTCCTTGCCTGGAGAATCCCAGGGATGGGGGAGCCTGGTGGTCTGCCATCTATGGGGTCGCACAGAGTTGGACACGACTGAAGCAACTTAGCAGCAGCAGCAGCAAGTATGAGCACCATCTCCAGCTTCTCACTTCTCTTTTTAATGTATTCTTACTATGGAGCAATAGGAAAAGAATGAGTCACAGCCCTGTCCTGATGCGGACATACTGCTCTACACAATCTAAGGAACCAATGCTCTCTTTTTCTCTTTCAGAATCTGTGTTCTCTGAGCCCAGACTTCTACAGTGGCTCAGAGGGTAAAGAATCATTGTGCAATGCAGGAAACCTGGGTTCAATCCCTGGGTAACAAAGATCCCCTGGAGGGGGAAATGGTGACCCACTTATGTATTCTTGCCTGGAGAATTCCATGGGCAGAAGATCCTGGTGGGCTGCAGCTCATGGTGTCATAAGGAGCTGGACATGACTGAAAGACTAACACTTTCCTCTCTGCTTGCTAACCAACCTCGGAACCTCATTCTCTGGGCCCATTCATTGTATCTTCTCTATTTTATTCCAGGGTTTATGCCTCTACCACTTAAGCACTGGTGTGGTATAAGACTTGGTCCTCAAGCCTCTTTGTTTCCAACTCTTCACTAGATGAGCAGCATTTGTTCTATGCACTTGGCATCTCTTCCTCCATCCTTGGTTTCAGTTGTCTTCCTCACATAGGAATTCTTTTCTTCCTCCACCTAGCTGCTGGTGAAACTGTTAACCTAAGTGCTTTGCTCTGCATGACAACAGGAGAAGAAGAGTGAGCTAATCTGGCCCATTTTGTAGCAACTCTAAAATCTCAGGTTTCACTGCTGTGCAGTAAATCACCCCAAGCTCAGAGTCTTGAAATCACCTTAATTTATATTCATTTATGTGTTTTAGATTGAGGGCAGCAGGATAAGGGGGCAACAGAGGATGAGATGTTTGGATGGCATCATTGACTCAATGAACATGAGTTTGAACAAACTCCAGGAGATAGTGAAGGACAGGGAAGCCTAGCATGCTGCAGTCCATGGGGTCCCCCAAAGAATCTGTCATGACTGAGCAACTGGACAACAACAAATGTGTTCCACGAATTCATAGCGTAGGTCTTTTCCTCTAACAGATGTAATCTGGTGTTGGTAGGTGTTCCCTCTGAAATTCCTTGTTGTCACTGTTGTTCAGTGCTAAGTCATGTCCGACTCTTTGTGCCCCCAAGAACTGTAGCACCACCAGGCTTCTCTGTCCATCACTATCTCTCTGAGTTTGCTCAAATTCATGTCCTTTGGGTCAATGATGCCATCCAACCATCTCATCCTCTGTCATCCCGTTCTCCTCTTTAGAAATAAAATTCCTTAGGTCTGTCCAAATCTCAGTCCCCTTCTCCTGTAATTAATTTACATCCCTCATGAATTCTCATGGCAGCAGACTCCTTGCATTCACCACTTCCCATGCAAATGCTGTTCACACTGTTGTCATGGTGATATTCCTGAAGCACACATTTGATCATGTCCCTTGCAGTACAGAATCCTGCAAAGTCTCCCCTTAGACTTCGGAGTGAAGTCCACTATTATGATGTTGCAAGAAGGAATCTGCAATCTGCTCAACCCTTTTATCTTTTCCAGCCTCACCCCTTACCACAGTCCCCCTTGTTTCCCCTGGGCTTCACCCATATAGAAAGTGCTTCAATTCACTAAATGCATTACACTTTCTTTAGAAAGAGTTTTGAGACTTCTGACCGGCTTCTCTTTTTTAATTTGTTTGTTTCATCTGACCCCCCACACACACACTGAGACCACTATAATACTTACTTCCGGAGGGTTTTGGTAAGGTCGAGGCAGCAAGTGAGACAAAAATTATAAGATGAATATTAATACAATATAAAAATGTACCTACCCCTTGACTCAAAAATTATACTTCTAGTCACCAAATAGAAAAAGTACTCAGATTTGCTCCAAAATTATTTCATTGCAATACATTTTGTTCTGATGCACAGCAAAAATTAAAAACAGGGAAAACAGGGGAAAAGATGACTGGATGGTATCACCAACTCGATGGACATGAGTTTGAGCAAGCTCTGGGAGTTGGCAATGGACAGGGAAGCCTGGTGTGCTGCAATCCATGGGGTCACAAAGAGTCGGACATGACGAGCAGCTGAACTGACTGATACGCCTTCCGATAAGAAACTGATAAAAACATTTTGTACATTTATGCAATGAAATATGATACTAGGCCCCTGCTAGTTCCATATGTAATATCACTAAGAAAAATCATATTATTAAAGAATATGAAGAAACAGGGACACTAATCACCTGGGAACATTGCACATACGAGAGTGTTAATTTTTCAGTTGATTGGAATTTATTATTTATTATCAGAGAAATGTATATGTCACTTCTGGAACACACAGGTAGAAATGAGTTTAGATGTGCCAACAAGCAAATCTTAACTTCTATGTTAGAAAACATTCATCTTATAATAAAATTGTCCGTTTTCTTCCTTTACTGTTTCTGGTTTAATTTTCTGTCTGCATTTTGCCACTCAAATGCATGAAAGATCTATAAAATACAATCGGCTATGTTTGAGGAGTCATTTTCATGCTAAACTTTTGTTCTTAATCACAAGAAAATAGCTTTTGGTCTAAAATTTCTCTAGCTACTTTCAAGCCAGCAATAAATGTTATTTGGAAAACTTATGGAAAAAAAAAACTTCTTTCAGTTATTAATATTTAAACCAATGTGGTTTTTTAGGCACTGAAAGAAAAATAATAACATTTAAAGCCTTCTATCTCTATTGATTAAAATCTGAAAATGTTTTCATTGAATTTTTCTCACATTAGCATGATTGCACTTTGAATTTTTAAAGATGTTTTCTCCATTTGTACCTATATCCAGGTGAGTAAAAGTGAGTAGCAGCAATGAAATCAGATTTCCTTTGTGGCTTCTCTGCGTGATCAACTTCCATGTGGATTCATGCAGATGATTAAGTCTCTTCATGGAACCAGTGTGTGTGCTTAGTTGCTGAGTCGTGTCTGACTCTTTGCAACCCCACCAGGCTCCTCTGTCCATGGGGATTCTCCAGGAAAGAATATTGGAGTGGGTTGCCATGCCCTCCTCCAGGGGATCATCTTCCCAACCCAGGAATCCAACCGGGGTCTCCCACATCACAAGCAGATTTTCACCAGATCATTGTTTAATTCTTTCCTTACATGAACACATTTCTTTATGTCTGTTTTTAACAACAGCAGCAAATCAATATGGCATTTCTTATATATTTACATTATCCTCTTTCTCTCTCTCTCATCTGTTCTTTGACTTCAGAAGTCATTTTTTTTCTCTTAAAATGGTGAAGCTTGGCATGGGTGTATTTTATAGGGTGTGTGTGTGTGAGCACGCTCAGTCCCATCCAACTCTCCGTGACCCAGGGACTGTAGCCTACCAGGCTCCTCTGTCCATGGGAATTTCTCGGCAAGAATACTGGAGTGGGTTGCTGTTTCCTCCTCCAAGAGATCTTCCTGACACAGGTTTTGAACCTGCATCGCCTGTGTCTCCTGCGTTGGCAGGCGAATTACTCACCAATAAACCACCTGAGAAGAAATTTTTTTTTATAGAATACTATTTATCAAAACATTTCCTTTCACTTTCCTAATTTTAGCCTGTTGATCCCATGCCCTGAGATACTCGATTGCACCATTTCCTAGGCCATTTGAAGAATCTGCCATGTAAAATGAGTGAACTGAGGTTTCCAGGCTTTCTCTACACCATTTTAGAGTATGTACGCTCTCCTTAAAATCACAGCACCACCTGGAAGCCTCAGGTGACCCGAGTCTGTCTTCAGCATCTCCTTCCAGATTCTAAACCCCACAGCTATTGCGGCCTCTCCCGTGTTTTGCTGTTGTTGTTCAGTTGCTCAGGCATGTCAAACTCTCTGTGACCCCACGGACTGCAGGACACCAGGCTGCACTTTCCTTCACTGCCTCCTGGTGTTTGCTCAAACTCATGTCCACTGAGTCGGTGATGTGATCCAACCATCTAGTCCTCTGTCAACCCCTTCTTCTCCTGCCCTCAATCTTTCCCAGCATCAGGGTCTTTTCCAGTGAGTCATTTCTTCACACCAGGTGGCCAAAGGATTGGAGCTTAAACATCAGTCCTTCCAATGAATATTCAGGACTGATCTCCTTTAGGTTTGACTGGTTGGATCTCCTTGTCCAAGGGACTCTCAAGAGTCTTCTCCAGAACCAATTCAAAAGCATCAGTTTT
The DNA here is from genome assembly GCF_019923935.1 of Bubalus bubalis. Taxonomy (NCBI): domain Eukaryota; kingdom Metazoa; phylum Chordata; class Mammalia; order Artiodactyla; family Bovidae; genus Bubalus; species Bubalus bubalis. The sequence goes on along the minus strand of NC_059175.1, from coordinate 64,268,830 downwards.
TCAGTGCTCAGCCTTCTTTATGGTCCAAAGCTCGCATCCTTACATGACTGCTCGAAAAACCATAGCTTTGACTAGAAGTACCTTTGTTGGCAAAGTAATGTCTCTGCTTTTTAATATGCTGTCTAGGTTTGTTATAGCTTTTCTTCCAAGGAGCAATTATCATTTAATTTCATGGCTGCAGTCACCATCTGCAGTGATTTTGGAGCCCAAGATAATAAAATCTGTCACGGTTTACTTTGCTTCTGCATCTATTTGCCATGAAGTGATGGGACTGGATGTCATGGTCTTTGTTTTTTGAATGTTGAGTTTTAAGCCAGCTTTTTCACTCTCCTATGTTTTGTATCTTAAAAAAAAAAAAAAAAGGAAACTAGTTTTATTGGTGATTTCTGGAAGGAATGGATTTTGTTCTTACAGCTTGAATTCCATCTTCGAATTTATCCTAGAAGTTGTATGCAATCTTTAAATACAAGTGCAATATAATTCTCCTTTGTAAGTGGTTCTGGGAAGCTGAGATGGGCTAAAGAAATCTAACTATGAAATCCAGGATTTATTTCTTATTATCTTGGGTAGAAAACATCCTGAACTTTTCAGAACTACAGGTAATGGACAGAACAGTATTTTAAATAATAACAGAGTGAACATATTCCAAAGCAGCAGTACTAAGGCCTCTAATCTCCCATAGTATTGAAATGTTAAAGGACCATTTAATATCTTACTAAGATGCAGAGTTAACACTTTACTTGTAAAATATATGAATAATTTAAGAGATTTATCTAATGCTTCTGTGTGGGGCAGATAATCATCGATAACTTCCCAACTCTAAGGTGTTTGTTCTAAACTATGAACTAGAGGAACATTTGAAGCAAGTTTTATAATCCATTTTTTATTATCCAATTAAACTTATCTTAAAAGTACAATTAGAAATTCATGAGAAAGGAATCAGAACTCATTAAAGAGTAATGCTGATATCAAATTTCTAATTTATGGACTTTCAAACTTTTAGCCTTCTGCCCTTTGTATTGATTAAAACGCTTATTCTTTTCTAATCTACATGGACAAACTATTGAACTCTAATTTGTCATTGCTAAGTGCATTTGAAAATCCTACATGTTCTTTGTTCATGTAAAGATGAAAGCCATACTAAATGACACTCACGTTTGAGGTTTTGTATGAAATATACCTGTACATAACTATGATTATCTCTATATCTACATCTATAATTAATGATTTCCTTGGACTTATGCTCCTAACAATATGGCAAAATGAATACCTCACAATTAGATTTTGAATGAATTGAAAAAATACACTAATTTTTTCTTCCAGCTTTATTAACATATAAATGATATATAATACTGTATAAGTTTAAAGTATACAGCCCAATGATTTGACTTACATGCATGTTGAAATGATGATCATGATAGTTTAGTGAACATTTACCATCTCATATAGATATAAAATTAGAAGAAAAAGAAACAAATGTTTTCCTTGCAATGAGGACATTTAGGATTGACTCAACAAATTTCATATATAACATATAGCAGTGTTAATTACATCAATCATTTTTATCTAATAATTGGAAGTTCATGCCTTATGACCACATTCATCCACCTAGGAAGACTCAAAACTGGTGTGGCTTTAGCTGGTGGCTGAAATCATCTGGGGGCATCTTGACTTACATGGTTCAACTTGTACTCAAATTGGGCTGACAGAACCATTCCATATGACATCTACACATGTGGTTTTATCTGTGCACCCCACGATATGAGAGGACATATTTGGGTTTCTCAAGTTGTAGTGGGTCGGCTCTGAGAGCTAGTGTTCTGAAGGAGTGTGCCTTTGTTATGACCTCGCCTTGGAAGTCAGCCAGCATCACATCTACTATTCTCTGTTGGATGAGACAGTCACAAAGATCCAGCCAACCTCAAAAGGATGGAGCATACATGCATCCCACTACCAGATGAGCTGAATGTCAAGGTCACATCATAGGAGAACATTTTGCACCACCTTTAGAAAACACCCTGGGTCACAAGAGGTGAAAATCCATGGAGGAGATTAGAAAAGTCTCACATGTGACTAATCAGGATACCAGGAAGAAAGAAAACAACATCAGAAAAGCAATTTTCAAACAGAAAATGGCTGAGAATTTTTCACAAGGATAGACTACATCAATATATCAGGAATCACAGCCTCTACCAATAATCTGGGACATAATTAATGGGGATTGCTTAAAAATGATTTTTTAACAGAAAATGTATTTTTTCATACTATGGTAAAAGATACAAACAAAAGGAAAAATGGAGAACATTCTTAGGACAAAAAGAGAATAGAAGAATGATTTAATGAAATAATATAAGGAATGGTTACTCAGGCACAAAAATAAAAGATAGAAAACTATGTCCCCAGAGTGCTAAGGAAAATAGATCTCATCCTAAAAGTGTCTATGGAGCAACACTCACTTCATTAATGAAGGTCATTTTATTTCAGGTCATCAAAAACTGCAAAATTTCACCATCAGTCAATCTTCACTGAAGAACTTTAAAGGACATATATTTTTGGTAATTTTTCAGATTTGTTGAGGTATAATTAACACATAGCAATTGTATATATTTAAGACATACAGCACTTTCCTGGTAGCTCATTTTGTAAAGAATCTACCTGTTATTCAGGAGAACCTGGTTCAGTACCTGGGTCAGGAAGATCCACGGGAGAAGGGATAGGCTACCCACTCCAGTGTTCTTGGGCTTTCCTGGTGGCTCAGCTGGTAAAGAATCCACCTACAATGTGGGAGACCTGGGTTCAATTCCTGGGTTGGAAAGATCCCCTGGAGAAGGGAACGGCTACCCACTCCAATATTCTGGCTTGGAGAATTCCATGGACTGTACAGTCAGACATGACAAAGTGACTTTCACTAAAGACATACAACCTGATCTTTGGTATATGTATAAAGTGAGAAATGATCAACACAATCAAGCTAACGAACATATTCATCACCTCAGTAAGTTATTTATTTTTTTCTTATCAATTTATTTTCACCATTTCTCAATTCATAATTTGCTTTTGTTTGGGCCTAGTTCTATTATGACTTTTTAAAATTAGGACACTTTTTAGAGCAGTATAAAATTCAAGGTAAAACTAGGGGAAAGGACAGAGATTCCCCAAATATACCCATCCTCACATACTCATAACCACCCCCTCCCAATATCAACATCCTCTCCAGAATAAAACATTTGTTACAACTAATGAAACTATGTTGACACATCATAATTACCCAGTGCTCATGTTTTACTCTCTTGTTTTGCATTCTATAGGTTTGAGCAAATTTATAATATGTATCCATCATTATAATATTATACAAAATATTTTCTCTGACCTAAACGTCCTCTGTGCTCTTCTTATCTGTACCTCATCTCCAACCCTTAAACTCTGCAACCATTACTGTCTCCATAGTTTTCCGGAATTTCATTTCATGAAATCATATACTGTGCAACATTTTCAGACTTTTTTTAAAATGGTGGTGCTTTAGTCTCTCAGTCATGTCCAACTCTTGCAGCCTCATGGACTATAGCCCACCAGGCTCCTCTGTCCATGGGATTTCCCAGGCAAGAATAGTGGAGTGGGTTGCCATTTCTTTCTCCAGAGGGTCTTCCCATCCCAGGGATTGAGCTCAGGTCTCCCGCATGGCAGATGGATTCAAAGCTGTCTGTGTTGCTAATCTCAGGAAACAAACATGAGACAGGACCTGGAAGAGGTTACTGAGGGACCATGATCTCTGCTTGAAGTGTGGGAAGCACCATTCTGGATAGCGTCTTACAAGATAGGGGAAGGGTATTTGCAATCATTCTTTATGCCCTTTGTGTAAATATGTAAAACAGACCCAGGACTGATCTGTTGAAGCTCTGCTTTATTTTTCAAGGTTAATTCAGCTCTCACTGTATTGGCAACAAAACAGAATCAACTCGGTCTTCACCTTTCCCCTGTTGGAGTCTTTATCTTGTTACCATAGCAACTCAGTCTGCAGATATGATGATAATTAAAAACTAAACAGGAGAGTATCCTGACCTACTCAAATTGGGAAATAAACCCTCAAAACTATGAAGAAAGGTAAATATCAAGCTGTTAGCCAAAAGAAATTTCAAAAGTTGTACAACTCATGTGATGGGGAAATGTATTAATAATTAAATTGTTTATGCCTTTAACAGTTAATTATGCAGAAAAAATACTTGGTCACTACAATATGTACTAATAATTTTTTTTCACTTGACTCAAAATTATCATGTGGATTTGGGAGTATGGTTATGCATTATGTTTGGAAGTAAGATGACACTGTGCCATTTATTAATCTTTTGCAACAAATGGAAGTATATACTGTAAAAAGGGACAAGCCAATGCTCACTTTCCTTACTCTTAATCTCCAACCATTGGTAGCAACTCTAGTTCCTTCTTTGTAAAGAACCACTTTTAACACTGTCTGTGTGTGTGTGTGTGTGTGTGTGTGCGCGCCAGGACTTCTCAACCTGGAACTATTGGCATTTGGGGCTAGATCATTTTTTGTTTTGAGATGCTACCCTGTAGGATGTTTAGCAGCATCTTGGCCTCTATACAGTAGATGCTACCAGCATAACCCACATCACCCCCTCCCCAAGCTGTGTCAAATAAAACCCTCTCCAGGTGTTGACAACAGAGACTACTGTCCTAGGTCAACGTTCTCTGACCTTCTTTTGTTTATACTCCACTCACACTTCAGTGTGCATGGGTCTCCTGCAAAAAGGTTCAGATTTCAGCTTACAGCTGAGATAATAACAGGCCAGGGAAAACTCCCCAAAACCATGATGGTGGGGGCACAGGGCCTTGAATCATAGGATGTATTCAAGAATTTCAAAACTGTCACTTCGGGATTGGCTCAAAGTATCCCCCCAGCATCTCTATATACACTACAGGAGGTGGAAGTTGTCACTACCCAGATCGAGGTTGCTGCAATCTGCCTGCAGTGGAGAATAACTAAAAATCTTGCTGTGGAAGATCAAAAAAAGTGTTGTTGTTGTTGTTGTTGTTGTTGTTTCCAAATTAAGCCAATCTTTCATACATTGCTGATGAGAATGTAAATTGGTACAAATTCTATGGAAGGTAGTTTGAAAGTACATGTCAGGATTGTAAGTGCATACAGCCTTTGATTTATCAATTCTGTATCTAACATTCTGTCAATCTTCTTGCACACATGTAAAATGGTATATTTACAGAGTCTCAGTGAAACATTGCTTGTAATACAAAGCGTGGGAGGCAACCTGAATATTCTCAGTAAAGAGATTATATCCATAAAAGGTAACAAATCACAGTTCATTGTATATCCTTTTATATTTTATGAATCCTAAATTATGTGTATCTGTTACTCATACACAAATGAGATATAACGAGCCTCCAGCTTCTGAGAATAAATGAAGAAGAATGCCTTGTTATGTAGCAAAAACCCATTAATACTGATATCATTTAATTTAAAACATATTTCACCTCAACATACGTAAGATAAAATGAAAAAATATTTTTTGAAACCTCATACTTAGCTGATTCTCTGTGGTCCATGCCTTGTTTCTCCTATTTCCCAGGGTATTAATACTAATGGAAGAAATATCCCAGAACAGAAGTATTGGAACTTTAAGACATCAGTGGGTTTATCATCTATGATTAATCCAACTGAAAATTTTTTTTCAAAAAATAATATTTTCATCTCACATATGTTGAGGTGAACTATATTTTGGAATTTATGTGACATGAATATATAATACACATGACTACCAAAGTATAAAAATTTGGGCATGTTAAATGGAAACTTACTGTTTCTAGATATTAATATTTTATAAGTAGTACTATATTAATTCTAATTAGACTGTGAAGAATCAAAGATATACACTGTAATCCCAAAAACAATTATACAAAAGTAATGATGCTAAAGCTGCAACTCCAGTACTTTGGCCACCTCATGCAAAGAGTTGACTCATTGGAAAAGACTGTGATGCTGGGAGGGATTGGGGGCAGGAGGAGAAGGGGACGACAGAGGATGAGATGGCTGAATGGTATCACTGACTCGATGGACGTGAGTCTGAGTAAACTCCAGGAGTTGGTGATGGACAGGGAGGCCTGGCGTGCTGCGATTCATGGGGTCGCAAAGAGTTGGACATGACTGAGCGACTGAACTGACTGACTGATAATGCAAAGATGCCAGCATTAATTTTGTCTTTTTTTTTTTTCTGAGGAGGAAAAGAGGTCATTCTTCTAAGTATTCAGTATTATTTCAATGTGACTTTAATTTGCAATTCCTTCTTTCTTTTATGATTCTTCCATATTGTGTTCTATATTAAAACTTATACCCCAAGGTCATCAAGATTTTCTTCTAGAAATTTTATAGTTTTAGGCTTTACATTGGGGTACTTGATCCACAGTTATATGTATCCACTGATTTTTCACCCATACATCTTTGCAATATACTTGGTAGTAACTGTTTTGGGGATTACAGCATGTATCTTTGATTCTTCACAATCTAATTAGAATTAATATGCACCACTTATAAAATATAAATATATAAAATAGTAAGAAGTTTCCATTTACCATGCCTAAAGTTTTTTTTTAATTTTATTTTATTTTTAAACTTTACAATATTGTATTGGTTTTGCCAAATATTGAAATGAATCCGCCACAGGTATACATGTGTTCCCCATCCTGAACCCTCCTCCCTCCTCCCTCCCCATACCATCCCTCTGGGTCGTCCCAGTGCACCAGCCCCATGTGTATTATATATTCATATCACATAAATTCCAGATACAATGCTATAGTATTTGGTTTTTTTCCTTTCATTTTTATCTCAGCTGAACTCAGACTCCAAATTCTGTCTTCCCTACAGTTGTCGGAAGCTCACATATGTCAAGTTAGTTAACACTTTCTGGGTTACTTGGAGCATGTTCTATAGAAGCATGGTTAAGGGGAAAGCCAATAATCTGGACAGATTGGACAGAATTTGTTCCCCTCCTTTGGCTTTATTTTCCATAGAATTTTCTCCATCACATTCCAACTGCTGTGGTCTCTCCTTATTTCACTCTGATTCTGAATCCAGTAAAACTGCTGATATTTACCAGAAATTTAGCCACTCCACGTGGGAACATCCAGGGCCTGCCGCCAGGCACCGAGCCACAACCTGGGCAAGTTACACAGTGCCGGCATCTTTTCCCATGACAACTTTCCTCCTACCTGCTGTGCGTGCTTTTTAGTTCCTTTGGACTTGTTTTGTTTGTCTGTTTGTTTCTCAGTTGTTTAATATTATCAGAAGAAGAGTTAGTCCAATATGAGCTACTCTGCTGTTACCTGAAGAAGAAATCCTTATGGTGGTTTACTTTTTAGGAAAAAAAAAAATTTTTATCGCTAAGGGTATTAAAAAGAATTTGCTTCAAGAAGGATCATAAAGGAAGAGCAAATTGATTAATTCCCTAATAACAAAGTTGCATCAGAGTGCTATGATAACCTTGTGAGCAGAATTGACTTTCTGTTTATCTAAATTTACTTCTGAAACAAACATAGTGATCATTCCAAGTATGTTCTTTTTTGGAAAATGGATCTGCACTCTTTAAAAGCACATAGAGTGAGAGACTACTGCTGGAAAAAAAAGGATGGCAATTGTATCAGGAATGAAGGTAAGTATAAATTGAAGAAAAGACAATTTAAAAAAAGAAACAATTTTATTTATTTCAACTTGAAATAAATTTTTTCCATTGAATTTCTCATTTTGCACAAGCAATCACATAGAAAGTTTAAAACATTCCTAATTGTTTTGTTCTTCACTGATTCCTAAAGTGCTTTATGATAATAAAATTCATGGTTATAAATACTATTACTATGCAGAATACAAAAAAGTGTATTTTTTGCACTATCCAGAAATAACACACACTATTTTCAGTCCTCTTCAGAAAGTTTTTGTAAATAAGTCTGTACATTATCATAGTGTTTCTGCATTGATATAATAATAACCATTCTTCTATCCTGTGACACGTTTAGTCAATAGAATTTGAATGTAACAACTCTCTGATTTGTCTGCATTCTAAAGAAAATCAGTCCTGAATATTCATTGGAAGGACTGATGCTGAAGGTAAAACTCCAATACTTTGGCCACCTGATGTGAAGAACTGACTCATTGAAAAAGACCCTGATGCTGAGAAAGATTGAAGGCAGAAGGAGGAGATGACAGAGGATGAGATGGTTGGATGACATCACTGAGTTGATGGACGTGAGTTTGAGCAAGCTCCGGGAGTTGGTGATGGACAGGGAAGCCTGGCATGCTGCAGTCCATGGGGCCACAAAGAGTCGGACATGACTGAGCAAATGAACTGAATTAATACTTGGAAATATCATGTGTGTATATATATATAAAGCAAATGGTTTGTATTTTTTAGCAAGATGACAAATTCTTTTGACTTTCAAATTATAAAAAAATGTAAATACATTTTATCTCAGAGAAATAATGTGTGGCATATTGTAGCTAATAACTATTTACCTAAAATATTTTTCTTTAAAAGAATTCATGACATGCAATATTCACTGTGTTGTTTCTGAGGCCTTGCAAAATCTTGACTCAGATAAATCTGTGCTTCTCAACCTGCCAGTTTCTCCCAGGTTTCCAATCTACTAAGAACTTCTGAAAATGGGGCTCAAGCATAAACATTTTCTAAAAAATTTTTCCTAATCATAATGTGCATACAATATTGATAATTACTGACAAACTTCATCAAGTAGAGCTATCTATTATACCTTGGTTATTGTTTTCCTGATAAATATGGATGATAATAAATATATATTTATATATGCATATCAGAAACTTAATTCCAGATAATCCTGGACAAATCTGATATTTGATTTTTTTTGACAGAACATGTTTAAAATAACAATAAATTTTTGAATATTTAATATAGAATAACTGGGCTTCCCAGGAGGTGCAGTGGTAAAGAATCTGCCTGCCAATGCAGGAGATGCAAGAGGTGTGGGTTCAGTCCCTGGGTGGGGAAGATCCCCTGGAGGAGGAAATGCCAGTATTCTTACCAGGGAAATTCCACAGACAGAGGCGCCTGTTGGACTATAGTCCCTGAGGTCACAAAGAGTCAGATGTGATTGAGCACAGTCCTTATTCCTTCCAGCAGAGTAAAACTAAGATGCCTGGAGACCTCATACAAGAGAATAAATATAATCTCGTTGTATTCCTCCAATAACTATGAAATAAGTGACTTAGTCATTGCCGTTTTACATGCAAGGAAATCAAAGCATCAAATAGCAAAGAAACTTGTCCAAGGTTGTAGGACAAGCATGAGCCAAGGATGAACCCAGACAGCCTGGCTTTTTAAACCCAGCCTTTACTGTTAACACCCAGACTTTTCTACTCACACAGTAGTGATTTCCAGTGAAAATTAACTTTCCTGGAACATCCACTTCAAAGATGTCTTTCCTCTTAGTCTCATAACTCCTGAATTGTTTTCTATCACTGAGCTTCCCTGGTGGCTAAGATGGTAAAGAATCTGCCTGCAATGCGGGAGACATGGTTTCTATCCCCCTGGGTCGGGGAAGATTCCCCAGGAACTTCTGAATTGTTTTCTATCAATCACTACCTCTCAAGAAAACCAGAGAAAAGATTTTTAATTTTTTCCCAAGAGCAGTACTCCAGAATTCATGGTCCCTATTACTTCTATTCATGGTCCCTATTATTCCCACGGACACAGGAGCCTGGTGGGTTAACAGTCCATAAGGTCGCAAGAGTCAGACACAACTGAGTGAGTACACCACCACCACCACCAAGGCAGTGCTCAGTGTAGACTTACGTTTCCTCGCTATGAAGGCAGGACCCTTTGAGCATAATTGAATCCCTGTGAATTAGGAGATTTTGAAATCTGGTCATGGCAACACATGCTATTCCGATACTTTTGGTTGCTTCCTCCCCCAGACTTGAGGACTTCCTTACACATACACACTCCTGAGTATTCTGTGAAACAAACTCTGTGAACATCTGCAGATCAAGACCCTTTGAAAACCTCCAGATTTCTTCCTCTCCACAGTTCTTTTTCCTCTCTGATTCTCAGTCCTATAAATTTTAGCCAGCTGGGTCTTCTGTGGTTATTGGAGGAAGTAGTCAATTGATGTCAACTATATCCAGTTACTCCAACTACCGCACAATTGCACTCATCTCACACGCTAGTAAGTAATGCTCAAAATTCTCCAAGCCAGACTTCAGCAATATGTGAACCATGAACTTCCAGATGTTTAAGCTGGTTTTAGAAAAGGCAGAGGAACCAGAGGTCAAATTGCCAACATCCGCTGGATCATGGAAAAAGCAAGAGAGTTCCAGAAAAACATCTATTTCTGCTTTATTGACTATGCCAAAGCCTTTGACTGTGTGGATCACAATCAACTGTGGAAAATTCTGAAAGAGATGGGAATACCAGACCACCTGATCTGCCTCTTGAGAAATCTGTATGCAGGTCAGGAAGCAACAGTTAGAACTGGACATGGAACAACAGACTGGTTCCAAATAGGAAAAGAAGCACGTCAAGGCTGTATATTGTCACTCTGCTTATTTAACTTCTATGCAGAGTACATCATGAGAAACGCTGGGCTGGAAGAAGCACAAGCTGGAATCAAGATTGCCGGGAGAAATATCAATAACCTCAGATATGAAGATGATACCACCCTTATGGCAGAAAGGGAAGAGGAACTCAAAAGCCTCTTGATGAAAGTGAAAGAGGAGAGTGAAAAAGTTGGCTTAAAGCTCAACATTCAGAAAACGAAGATCATGGCATCTGGTCCCATCACTTCATGGGAAATAGATGGGGAAATAGTGGAAACAGTATCAGAATTTATTTTCGGGGGCTCCAAAATCACTGCAGATGGTGATTGCAGCCATGAAATTAAAAGACACTTCCTCCTTTGAAGGAAAGTTCTGACCAACCTAGATAGCATATTCAAAAGCAGAGACATTACTTTGGCAACAAAGGTCCGTCTAGTCAAGGCTATGGTTTTTCCAGTGGTCATGTATGGATGTGAGAGTTGGACTGTGAAGAAAGCTGAGTGCCAAAGAATTGATGCTTTTGAACTGTGGTGTTGGAGAAGACTCTTGATAGTCCCTTGGACTGCAAAGAGATCCAACCAGTCCATTCTAAAGGAGATCAGTCCTGGGTGTTCATTGGAAGGACTGATGCTGAAGCTGAAACTCCAATACTTTGTCGACCTCATGCGAAGAGTTGACTCATTAGCAAAGACTCTGATGCTGGGAGGGATTGGGGGCAGTAGGAGAAGGGGATGACAGAGGATGAGATGGTTGGATGGCATCACCAACTCGATGGACATGAGTTTGAGTAAACTCCGGGAGTTGGTGATGGACAAGGAAGCCTGGCGTGCTGCGATTCATGGGGTCACAAAGAGTCAGACATGACTGAGTGACTGGACTGAACTGAACTGAACTGTGTAACCAACTATACATGATTAATGATTTCTATTCAAGCTCCTCAGTTTGATCCTTCATATAGTGAATAAATATGAAATGATGCCTTAAAGTATTTGTTTGCATCATCCAGAAAAATAAAGACTTTTTAAAATATGAAAACACTGAGAAATCTAAAAGTGAATTGACTTAAAGCTTTGTCTAAAATTAACATAGAAGCAGCCTAAATGTCCATCGACAAGAGGAATGGCTAAAGATGTTGTACATTTATACAGTTGAATATTACTTAGCCATGAAAACAAATGACACAATGCCATTTGCCACAACATGGATGGACCGAGAGATTGTCATGCTCAGTGAAGTAAGTCAGACAGAGAAGGAGATATGTCATATCACATCCCTTATGTGTGGAATTTGAAAAGAAATTATAGAAATGAACTTACAAAACAGAAAGAAACTCACAGAGAACCGATTTACAGTTGGCGAGGGGAGGGCATAGTTAGAAAGTTTGGGAAGGACATGGACACACTGCTATATTTAAGATGGATAACTAACAAGGACCTACTGTACAGCACATGGAACTCTGCTCACTGTTGTGAGACAGCCTGGATGTGAGGGGGGCTTGGGGGAGAATGGATGCATGTATGTATATGGCTGAGTCCCTCCACTGTTTACCTGAAACTATCATAGCATTGTTCATCGGCTGTACCCCAATACAAAATTAAAAGTTCAAAGTAAATAAATAAAATTAAGAGTAAAAAGTAGTTATTAGATCACTTCTCAATCAAAATAAAGAAATTTCAGGGTACAAATTTCTTTTATTATTAAAACTGCAAAATTTTATACTCCACAACTTTGTTTCACTAAAGCATATAAAACATAAAATTATCATTCTGCTTTTGCCGCTCTTTCATGACATGACTACAAAATATATAAATACTGTTTAATATTCAATAGAAAAATTGAAGAGTTTCTTTACGTATATCAAGACTTTTATTAAGATACCTGCCTGCATTTAATTTTATTTTCATTTTGATTGAAGATATAATGTCTTACTAACAATAGGACTTCAAAATATACTGCTGCTGCTGCTGCTGCTAAGTCGCTTCAGTCGTGTCTGACTCTGTGCGACCCCAGAGACGGCAGCCCACCAGGCTCCCCCGTCGCTGGGATTCTCCAGGCAAGAAAACTGGAGTGGGTTGCCATTTCCTTCTGCAATGCATTAAAGTGAAAAGGGAAAGTGAATTCGCTCAGTCGTGCCTGACTCCTAGCGACCCCATGGACTGCAGCCTACCAGGCTTCTCTGTCCATGGGATTTCCCGGGCAAGAGTAATGGAGTGGGTTGCCATTGCCTTCCGTAAACTAAAATCGCTTTGTAGTTTAAAAAGTTTCTGTAGAAAATCATGTACTACTGTACCAAATATTTCTTTGGATCCCCAATATGTACTTTTTCAGGAGTTATCATTTATACGTGTTTTGGTGCTTAGTCTACTAAGTCATGTCCCACTCTTTGAGACCCAGTGGACTGTAGCCTGCCAGGCTCCTCTGTCCATGGGATTTCCAAGGCAAGAATACTGGAGTGGGTTGCCCTGTTCTCCTCCAAGGGATCTTCCCAAGCCAGGAACAGAACCTGCATCTCCTCTGTCTCCTGCTTTGCAGCTGAGGTTTTTACCAATCCAGAAAATTCATCCTGAGTGATTTTCCCCCACTGATTAATTACAGAACTAATTGTTCACACAATTGGAATGTTTCCTATTTATATATGCTTTGCCCTGAGGATAGTTTGAAGTTATTTACACTTCAGTCATTAATTTAAATAGTTCATATCACAAAAATATCAGGTTCAAACAAGACACAGAGAGTAGCAACTTCACTTGCTGACTGACATGCATTTGATTGATCCATGCAGAATGTGCTTCCAGAAAGGCTTTAGGGAGGCTCACACTAACACACAACGTACTAAGATGAAACACGGTTAAAACTCAATTGGATCTGGTGAGCCGCCTGCTCTTTCACTCCTGTGTCCCTATCCTACCTTCCTCCAAAGGTCACACTGTGTTACTCAAACACCCTAATTCTTTGCAGGAAAAAAATCGACCCATCAAAGAGAGTCAAATTTTATTGAGACACATGGCACTGAATGTTCTAGAATGTCACCTGTGGGAATTCTGACCGTTCATCGATCTGCAATTTGGGCAGTTTTGCTTCTCGCAGATGTATTTCATGTGACCACCTGACCACTCTTAATTATACCTCTTTGCAGACTCTTTCTTTGCTTTTTAAAAAGGGGAGATGTTGACTTCCTAATCACAAGTTCACACAGAAGAAATAAGAGCTGGAATTTATGACACTAGCGTTGCAGGAGCTTAGAAAATGCTGACGAAAATGCTGAAACACTCTGTGCTGTGGGACTAGCACACGCCGGCCATCCAGGATAAATAGCTTTAAGCACCTGGAGCAACGAGGGAGAAAGCACGGCCTCTAGCCAGGCCACCATCACATTCACCTTCTCAGGGACCCGGCTCAACTAAGGCCTAATCGAAAGATCATTTACACCTACATATGACCTCTTGATTTGACCTATTTGGTAACATTAAAATTTCAACTGATAAAATTATATTCACTGAGTTTTACCAAAGTCTCCATTAGTTTAGCAAATGTACTTGCCAGTGCAGGAGACACAAGAGACGCAGGTTCAGTCCCTGAGTTGGGACGCTCCCCTGGAGGAGGGCATAGCAATAATAATAGTGGGCATACAGTTAGAACCAGTAAATGGATTTTTCCCATGGTAATTACAGGTCCTGACATTTACCTGAAAAGGGAAAATTTAGAGGAAAACATAAGCAGTCAAAAACATTGGCTTAGAGTGCTTGCTTCAGAAGCATGTACACTAAAGCTGAAATGATAGAAAGAATTAGCATTTCCTCTGAGTGAAGATGACATGCAAATTCTAGAAGTGCTCCACATTTTAAAAAAACAAACATTGGCTTAGATGCACAAGGAGGACAGAAAGATGCCTAGATATACAATATGATCCAAATCCCTCCTTCTTGGAAACAAGGAAGAAATTATTTGTTTTGTACAGAATGACTTCCATGAGCTAGCAGCAGGACCTGGCTGGAATCAGAAATGGAAGCAAGTGCTGAATCAATGCCTTTTCTAAACCACAGTGACCTCTCTCTGTAGACTCTTCTTTCAGATCCCCTGGAGAAGGAAATGGCAACCCACTCCAGTACTCTTGCCTGGAGAACTCCATGGACAGAGCATCCTGGTGGACTATACAGTCCATGGGGTTGCAAGGAGTCGGACACAACCGAGTGACTAACACTTTCAAATATTTACATAATGAGGATTGAGAGATGTATCAGAACTGCCCTTTAGAAGCCTAAGATTTCCTTTTGGCCCTAAGGAAATAAAATTCTATTTCTTGGGCACCTGGAAGCAGCAGTCTGGAGGAAAGGAGTGAATAAGTGTAAGGCCTTCCTGAGATTGGATTACTGAGATAAGCTTGGGGTGGAATGAAAATGTATCTCTTACCCCAGAAGTACAAATGACAAATCTTTTCTGTTTCACCATTTCCAAGGTATGGTCATTTTTGCTTGCCTGACTGTTGCTAAGGTGTTTTTGGTCCCTATGAAAGTGAAAGTGATAGTGGCTCAGTTGTGACCCCATGGGCTGTAGCCTGCCAGGCTCCTCTGTCTATGCAACTCTCCAGGCAAGAATATTGGAGTGGGTAGACATTTCCTTCTCCAAGGGATTTTCCCGACCCAAGGATCAAACCCAGGTCTCCTATGTTGCACGTGGATTCTTTACCATCTGAGTCACCAGGGAAGTCCATGTGGCCCCTATGCACCTTTCTCCGCAGCTCAATTTGGCTCATTCCTTTCTGTTTGGTTGGCTTAGTTTATCCCTATTGTTTCCCAACACCAAGTTCAGGTCTCACTTTCTCCAAGACACCTTGCTGACCCTCCCTGGAGCGGGCTAGGGTTCTATATGAAAGCCTGCTCAGTCACCGTCATAGTGGCTGTTAGTAATTATCACACTGCATCTCCATTGTTTCGTACCACTGAGCAGTGAACTCCTAGAGCACAGGGTCTGAGTTTTCCATCTCTGTCTCCCAGGGCATAGTGGATGTTCAGAGAAGACTTTAATCGATGAAACTCCAGCCCTATCTATTTTCTGACACCATCAGAGTCTGTGCTGGGTTCCACACAAACCCTTTACTATCCTCTCATGAAGGAGTCTTAGAATGCAAGCGACAGAGGCTAGGTTCCAAAGATAACAGTCCACCTACTTTGATGCAAAATAAAGAGTGAGGCATCATTAAGCCACTCTAACTAGTAATAAATGGCTTGTGAGCACCTCACGTCAGATTACAATTCATAGATGTCTTACCAATCTGAAGTTGCCAGTGTAGATGTCTTACCAATCTGAAGTTGCCAGTATAGATGTCTTACCAATCTGTCTTACCAGTCTGATTAACTAGCACCTATGGATCGGGAAAAAGAAAGTTCTGTGTAATAGACATGTCCCCAAAACACACGAAGACACAAATATAACCTTAGTCATGTGTGTGCATACTCACTCAGTCATGCCTGACTCTTTGGGATCCCGTGGACGGCAGCCCACCAGTTTCCTCCATCCATGGAAATTCCCAGGCAAGAATACTGGAGCAGGTTACCATTTCTTCCTCCAGGGGATCTTCCTGACCTAAATATCGAACCTACATCTCTTGTGTCTCCTGCATTAGCAGGTAGATTCTTTACCACTGTGTCCCGTAGGAAGTCCTAGCTCATGTGAATTATGAAATTATGAGAGCTCCACCCCTATCACTGACAGCAGATGCTTCCCCAGATTACCCATGTTAAACCCAAAGATATGAGGTGAGAGAAGCAACTCTCAAGAAACCCAAGTTAAATGGTACTTTAAAATAATATAAGAATATCTCCCTATAGCAGATTTATACAGACTCCCCTCCAAGGTGTGCTAACACAGACAGGTAAGGTATAGTAAATTTAGGAACTACCTACTGCTTCTGTTAAATCCACATAGACTTATTTGTTAGCAAAGCCCACCCTGTTTTCCTGCTTGGGATTTTAAAAAAACCTAGCTCTTTCAGTCAGTTCAGTTCAGTCACTCAGTCGTGTCCGACTCTTTGCGACCCCATGAATCGAAGCACATCAGGCCTCCCTGTCCATCACCAACTCCCGGAGTTTACTCAAACTCATGTCCATCGAGTCGGTGATGCCACCCAGCCATCTCATCTTCTGTCGTCCCCTTCTCCTCCTGCCTTCAATCTTTCCCAGCATCATGGTTTTTTCCAATGAATCAGTTCTTTGCATCAGGTGGCTTCAGCATCAGTCCTTCCAATGAATATTCAGGACTGATTTCCTATAGGATGAACTGGTGTGATCTCCTTGCTGTCCAAGAGACTCTCAAGAGTCTTCTCCAACACCACAGTTCAAAAGCATCAATTCTTTGGCACTCAGCTTTCTTTGTAGTCCAACTCTCACATCTATACATGACTACTGGAAAAGCCACAGCTTTGACTAGACGGACCTTTGTTGATAAAGTAATGTCTCTGCTTTTAATATGCTGTCTAGGTTGGTCATAACTTTTCTTTCAAGGAGGAAACATCTTTTAATTTCATGGCTGCAGTCACCATCTGCAGTGATTTTAATACTATAAATCCAGATTACAGTCCTGATTCACAGAGCTACAGTAGGAGTTGAGTAAAATTGGTTGAGGAAATAACATCAAGAGAAATTTGACATGATTAGTTCTCAGCTGAAATGAATGAAGGGTTATAACTTTGTTCCATGGTTATTAAGGTGAAAAGTATACAAAATGGATTAGAGGATCAGGTGTGCTTGTGTTGTTGGACTGGACTCTTTCCATGTTTCATTTGGGCATTAAATGCTATGATTCTAAGACGAGAGTCTCAAAACAGCCTTTTTCCTCAGGTGCCACTGAGGACATCTATGAAAACCCACGTGGAGGGAGCCACACTGTGTGCCTTATCTCCTGGCAGTCGGGTGTGTACAGAGCACGAGCCAGGAGTCATCACCTCCTCTAAGAAGGAGCAGAGATGCCAGTGAAGGGTCTCAGAATCAAACAGAAGATGAAGAGATCAAAAATCAGAAGCAAAGAGAGATGAGGGTTTTAAATCAAAGTGCTGTGCACTGTTCAGAATTTTTAAACATCCACTTTCTCCATGCAGGTCAATGCTGATGGCATGTCCTTAGTAATTCAGTCTTGTGAAACTCCTGTTTGATGCTCAGTTTTGTTGTGGAACATTTGCATTAAACTGTGTGAGGCTGTGGATTCTGCGTTGGGAGCTGGGTGGGGAACATAATGGTCAGGCTCCCACCATGCCGCTATATCGCACTTGGGAACGAGCAGATCTCTGCATTGAGTTTGGTCCAGCGATGATGAGAAAAAGTGAGGACCTCAACCCAGCAAGTCCACCAAAGTGAAATATCTGCCAGGATTTCCAGGGGAGTTTGAAACAGAAGCTAGCATGAGAGAAATGGACCTTGACAAGGGGTGAAGGATGATTAAAAGCATCAGATATGACAGTCAGGGTGCAGTGTTGCCTGAAGTGTGGCAATGCTACTCTCTCATTAAACTCCATGAGCAACAAATGTCAACCTTTTAAGCTTTAAGGAGTCACTTTGGCATGAAGGTAACTACCTTAGGCAACAAAATACAGTCATTTTTCTGAGATATCAAAGCCTCTCTTTCACTACTTTCTGGATGAGATGAATCATAAGAACATTTCTTTTCTACACTGATGTCCCCCATGGACCCCATCCAAGTCCGATACCAGCTTTCTGTGAGTGTGAGTTACTGGTGCATGGACAAGAATGATAAGAATTCAGTGGGCCTGCACATCCATGTCTCAGTCTTTGGAGAAAAAACCATCAACATCATGCAAAAGGCACCCAATTAAACACATGTGGGATGTAGCATAA
The DNA here is from genome assembly GCF_019923935.1 of Bubalus bubalis. Lineage (NCBI taxonomy): Eukaryota > Metazoa > Chordata > Mammalia > Artiodactyla > Bovidae > Bubalus > Bubalus bubalis. The sequence continues at coordinate 64,250,395 of NC_059175.1, read as the reverse complement.
GGAAAAGTTCTACATGTAATAGAAAGTGAGCCAGCCCTCTTGGGAAAATAGAGCCCATCAGTAAAATGGGTTTTATTTCTACTCTGAAATTACTGGCTAAAATCAGAAAGCCAACATGAAAGAGAAAATGGGAGCGATGAGAGAATTTCATTATATTTGCACTTTTAATTCATCTACAATTATTTTTGTAGGCTGTCAGATGTTTTTTCCATTAGAATATGAAATTGGTCCGATGTTTTTATTTAATAATAGATATGTTATGGAACCATGCAGAGATATCACGCATGTATTAAGGACTTTGTACTTTTTATCCTACAAGCACTGAGAAAAACCATTGGAAGTTTTTATTAAGGGCAAGGCATGATTAAATTTACTTCAGAATCTAAAAGAACATTCCCCTTAGAGTACACAAAATGGATTAGAGGATCAAGTGTGCTTGTGTTGTTGGATTGGACTATTTCCATGTTTCTTTTGGGCATTAAATGCTATGATTCTAAGATGAGAGTCTCAAAACAGCCTTTTTCCCTTGTATATGAGTCATATGAACTTGACCAAAAGTAGCATTCTATAGAAACTCTTCAAGAAATGGTTTTACACTCTCCAAAGAGGCAAAGAACAGCTCTGAATTTATAAGACAACACAACTTGCAAGAGGCCAACAGAAAATTCAAACAGAGTATTTGACAAATTCTGCACCAAACAGAGTACCTGTGTTCTGTTTTCAATGCCTTTCAGAATGTCGAGATTTCAAAGAAGTCTATATGACAGCTGCAAAGATCATATTGTGTTATAGGTCACTTTAGAAATTGTACTATATATAGATAGATAAATCAGTTGCCAAAACTACTAATTTTAATATAGACCATTTACCAAAAAGCCATTTATTACATTTTAGTATAGGCCATTTACTAAAAGGATGGGAGTTGTGTGGATGAACTCAGTTGGTTCTTTCACCGAACCAAACTCAAGGCAATTCTGTGAATCCTCAGATGTATATTTCCCCTGGTCAATCAATTATGAAGTTCTGGATATCTATTGAAGAGTAACAACTAACTGGATTAAAACAATTGTTTGCTATCTCTCACAATTGTGGCAATTGATGAGTCATCTGAGCATCTGCATCTTAGGGTCCCCATCCATTGAGGGAGGTCAGGGCTGAGTCTGGAGATGTCTGAAGTCTTCTTCACTACATGCCTGCCATTGGTCCTGGATGCAAAGTGGGTGGAAAAGTTGAGGGTAGACCAAGCATCTCTTTCCATTTGTTAAACAATCTTGGAATCCTTGCTTGTACAGTGGTTTCAAGGGTTCAAGCATCATGCATGGCACCTGAATTACACCAGAGCAGGTGATGTGAGGAAATATGCAGAAGTTTCATAGTGTCATTTAGGTTTCTTGTAACTTAGTCTCAGGAATCAGCATCACTAACACTGCATTCTCTTGGTTACACAGGGTCAGCTTGAACTAATGCGAGAGAAGGCTACCCAGGGGGGATGAACACCAGCAGGCATGGTTCATCAAGGCCATCTGGTAAACTAGCTTGTTGTTCAATCACTAGGTTGTGTTTGACTCGTTGCAACCCGTGAACTGCAGCATGCCAGGCTTCCCTGTCCTTCACTGTCTCTCAGAGTTTACCCAAACTCATGCCCATTGAGTCAGTGATGCCATCCAACCATCTCATCCTCTGTTGCCCCCTTCTCCTCCTGTCTTCAATCTTCCCCAGGATCAGGCTCTTTTCCAGTGAGTTGGCTCTTTGCATCAGGTGGCAGAATTATCGGAGCTTCAGCTTCAGCATCAGTCCTTCCAATGAATATTCTGGGTTGATTTCATGTAGAATGGACTGGTTTGATTGCCTTTCATCTACTGGAGGCTAGTGGAGCAAAGAAGATGTGATGATTAAGGAAGTACAGCTTTTCAGCCCAGTTCTTTTGAATGAAAGGGATGCATGCTACCCAGTAGATCAGTGCTGTGATATCTTATTGAGCAGATTCCACATAGGAAGCCAGTTTAACTAAAGAGGAAACTCATTTATTATCATTTAATATTTCTTAATATTTTGGGAGGAAACAGACAGTAAGATAGGTACTGAACATTGCTATTTCTTCCTCTCACAAAAGGATTAAATAACGGGAATATCTCTTGGAGTCCATAGGTTAAGTTTACTTGATAAAAGTGTCAGGAATGGCTATTTACTGCCAGGAAATGAGGGACCAGCCCAGTGATTAGAATCCTTCAGATTCTTGAATAGTCCCAGCAGTCAAGGAAGCTGGTAACTGATTTTTCTGTAAACCAGAAATGTCACTTGCCTCTATCATCGATCAGGAGGATGTCGTGTCAAGATGCTGTAACGTGTGCTGCCTGGTACAAATTATCTGCAATGGATGGATCTGTTTCTCCTCATTTTCTTCATCCTTTAGAGGTTAATGGACACGAGAATCACTCCAGAAACCCCCAAAGCCCCAGGGCTTTTGTGTTGTAGTCGGTAGCTATCTAAATCCCCATGATTACAGAAGTTGAATCTCAATTTAAAGAAAAAAAATTCCAAAAATACTTTAAAAGTACCATCTTGTTTAACTTGTTCAGTTGCTCAGTCGTGCCTGACTCTTTGCAACACCATGGACTGCAGGACACCAGGCTTCCCTGTCCTTCACCCTCTCCCGGAGTTGTTCAAACTCATGTCCATTGAGTCAGTGATGCCATCCAACCATCTCATCCTCTGTCATCCCCTTCTCCTCTTGCCTTCAATCTTTCCCAGCATCAGGGTCTTTTCCAATGAGTCACCTCTTTGCATCAGGTGGCCAAATTATTGGAGTTTCAGCTTCAGCATCAGTCCTTCCTGATGATTGATTTCCTTTGGGGTTGATTTCCTTTGGGAATCACTGGTTTGATCTCCTTTCTGTCCAAGGGACTCTCGAGAGTCTTCTCCAGCACCACAGGTCAAAAGCATCAATTCTTCAGTGTTCAGCCTTTCTTATGATTCAACTGACCATCCATACATAGCCACTGGAAAAACCATAGCGTTGACTAGAAGGACTTCTGTCAGCAAAGTGATGTCTCTGCTTTTTAATATGCTGTCTAGGTTTGTTGTTTTTTTTTCCAAGGAGCAAGCATCTTTTAATCTTATGGCTGCAGTCTCTGTCCACAGTGATTTTGGAGCCCGAGAACAACCTCGTGACAAGTCAGTTTGTCTTCAGCAGTACAGAAGCATGGAGGCTGCAACCCCACATGAGCGTTTAAGCCAGGAAAGAAAAGTGCCCATGTGATTGGAATATGTGGAAGGAGAATCTCTGTGAGCACCAGGAGTGATTCCAAATTCTGGAGAAGAGCCAGCAAAGCCTGAGGCCCCCAAACAAGGAGGGCTTAAACGTTCGGGGATTGGGGGTAGTCTCAGCCATGGAGAGACCCACCCAGCCCAAACGTCGCCAGTGAAGTCTGTGTCTGTGGAGGAGAGCAACTTTGCCACCCGCTGGACCACTGGAGACCCAGGGAGACACAGCAACAAGCACCAGGACAAGAAGGATGCTGTGCATACACAGAAGGTACAAGCACGTGAGGACAGCTGGTCTATGGACCGGTTTTCAGGGGATGGGACTCAACATGGATTTGCAGACTCAAAGTTGTCAGGCTACGTATGTGCCCTGTATTTAAGCTTTTCTTCTTTTCCCACTTCTAGAAGTCTGGAGAGAGTGATGTTTATAAACTGACTGCGTCTTGGAGCAGTTTAACAGACAGGTGTGGATATTCGAGGTGAGCATCTCATCTCCACCTGGGGGACAGGAGAGCAGCTAGAGGCAGGGCAGGGCAGCAACGGGGTTCATTGCTCATTACTCACAGAGTCCTCTTGTGTTGGGGGAGGGAGCTCTGCGTCACCTCCAGGGAAGGGTGTGTGGGGTCCTATCGCTTTCGGGGTCCAGTCACCCTCATGCCTCACCCAGGGGCCCCAAACGTGTTAGTGAAATGGTAGTGAGAATGCACATTCGGGCACAACCCCACCTCTCAGGACACAGAAGCCTCAGGGACAAATGTAAGTCTGGCTCTGAGTTGACTGAATCAACACAAGGACCGTTCACAGCAGCCGTGCGAGGCTCTTAGGGAACACATTCGGCACTGTTCCTGGTTGGTTCACAATCCAGGCGCTTTTTCTCCTTATTTCATGTTTAGTAAGTCTCCCCAGATTCCCAGGGTTAACAGAAGAATGCAGTGGCAGGACAGCCCTGCCCTGGGGGCTTTAGGACTTGTTTCTATAACCTTGTAGTTTTACAGCCGTGTTGCCAACTCTGTCCATTTGGAGTTCATCCTCCTTAAGACAAAACACAGGCTTTGAACCAGCAGATCTCTGACCTTCTGTGGCATTTAGATGAGACCATGAATGACCATAAAGCATAAGCAGATTAGTGTTGACTCCATTCCTTCATCATTCACTTATTTCCACATGTGTCGTTAAAGCCTGATCCGTGCCCAAAAGTCATGATAACAGAGGTGATACTGTGTAGCCCGGGTCCTCAAGCAGCCCCACAGTCATGAAGGGACAGAAGCACAATATCTTTGATTGCATTCATTGATATATTAAAGGTAATTAATGCTTAAGGTTTGTTAGAAAAAAGGAAGACCTCTGACTGACACTCACAATCTGACATCATTTGGGTCCATGGCTGTCAGAGAGCCCACACCCACAAGGCACCTGTGATTCAGGAGGAGAGTCCCCAGGCGTCCCTCAGGGCAGCTTGTGGGAGGTCAGTGAAATAAGAGCTCCTCATATGAGCAGGACAGATTAAAGTCCTACCACCTGCTTTGGCACGCTTCTGAGAGGTCATTAAACCCTGAGACAATGATAGGACTCAACTCAGAAAGGAAGGTGTGTAAATGATACCCCCAAACCTGAGACTGCAATAAAAACGTGACGAACGCTCCACACAAGATGTGGTTTCCCCCAGCCACAGTCATTACGTTTCATTACCTCAGAACTCCGTGAGCTACACAGATGAGAACAAATGAGGTTCTGCGGGCTGAATCTTCTCAAAATTTCCCAGCTGGTGGTGGTGTTCTTCAATTTCTTTTAGTTGGAAATGCTGTCTTATTTGTTGAAACAAAGGATGCCGACCCCACAGGGCCTTCGATCAGTTGCTGATTTTACATGGGATTCACCGCATCAGGCTGTGTTATCATAACACCCACCGACAATTCCAACAAAAGAGCTTCTCGTGATGAACTGTGGCCAACTCCCTCGAGGCAGCCACTTGAGCATTTGTATCCACCTCTTAACCCTCATGGCTTTTGCCCTGTGTTGCTTTTGCTTGACCTCTAGAGTTTAAGCTGCCCTCTGCTGTTTTTTTCTTTCTTTTCCACTAGTTCCGCTGTGTGAGCTCAGGGTGACTGTCACTCAAATCCCTGGGCAAAGGTCTAGAGAGAGACCCCACTTCACAGAGAAGGGCAACACTAAGCGGTTATCAGATCATGGGGGAGAGGACTCGGATGTCAAGGACAACCAGAGTGCTCCTGTCAGGCCAGAGCTGAGACCCATAGGCCAGTAAACTGGGAGGAGCAAGGGGCTGGCTCTGCAGCCCCCCACCCCACAGGGACCTGTGAGGGGAAAGGCAAGGCTGAGGGGAGGCTGGAGATGTGCCCTGACTGCCCCAGGGGGGCAGCATGGGGTCCTGACGGCAGGGCTCCTCATTCCTGTAGACCTCAGCTTCCCGGGCCCTGTGCCTGGCTTTTCCCTCTGTCGGCTGAAATGACAGCGTTTCTCCAAGAACGGGACTCTTTTCAGAGGACCTGGAGGGAGGGCCGTGCTCCCAACCGCACAGCATTTTTCTTTCCTGGGCAGGATCCATGAAGCTTAAAGCTGAAGGCTAACAGGAGACTGAATCACACCAGCCTCTCATGCCTGGGTGTCCCAGCAAACGCCCGTCTCAGCGCTGGTGTGGAGCCGTGCAGAGGGGGCACGTGGTCTGCAGCTCTTGCTGCTCCTGAACCAGAGGAAGGGGCACTCAGGGACTGTGGGGGCAAGGAAGAGAAGGAGGGTCTCAGCCTCCATCCACGTCCAACCACGTCTGACAGGGTGGGTCCCATACCAGCTGGGCTGAGACCCAAGGCTGGTGAATCTGCAGAAAGTGTGTGTGTGTGTGTGTGTGTGTGTGTGTGTGGAATGGGGTGTGTGCATGGGGGTGTGAGAGAGAGAGAGGTGGGGTGGAAAATGCCTGTGATAATATGTGTGTTTGTACTCTATCCTTAAAAATGTGATTGTGAGCACATGGGTATTGTTGAGTGCATGATGAACGTAAGAGAGCGTGCATGAGTGTAAAGGAGTTTGTGAGTGTGGGTGTTTTGTGTTTGTGGATGTGAGTGAACTGTGAGTGAACTGAGGTTGTAGTTGTGACTACACAAATGAGTATGAGTGTGTATGAGAGTATGCCAATGTATTTGTGTGTCTGTGAGTGAGTGAATGAGAGAAGGTGTGTGTGAAAGGGCTGTGTGCTGGTGTGTTCTGTAGGATTGGGGAAATGTGGTGAGAAGGGACATGGAGAGAGTCTTAAGCACTTTCCAGGGAAAACATGGACCCTGGCATTTCCCCTAACTCATGCACACACATCGTGCTGAACCACAGGCCCAGGGAGCCTGGAAAAGTGATGTGGAAACCCTGTAAGATGAAAACTGGGACCCCTCTAGATACAGTGCCCCAGTGCACATTCTTGTCCTGGCCCATCGGCCCCTTCACCTTGGGCAGCTCTCAGTCTAGGCGTAGGCTGGCAGCATCAATGGAAAGAAAGCCCATCATTCCCTTGGGCAGGCCTGGTCTCCTGCTCCTGTCTGTTTTTGGCCTGTCTTCCCTTCATGCTTTCAGAACATATGATACTGATCACTTCTGGGCAGTAATTTTCAAAAAGAAACGATCTTAAAAAGGCCCATTCATTTTAGATTCTGCTTCCATACACCTGTTGAAGCAACTTATGTGACAAAATGAGCAGAAGCTGGAAGAATTTATGGATTTGCTGTTTCTCATTGCCCTGAAGGAACGCCTACAACTGGGCACTGAGAGCTTATTGGAAAGTCCTAACCGCGGGATGCGGCTGCACTAGCTTCTCTTGAAGACAGAATGTCCCTCCCCTTCAGGGGAAAGTCTTCCTCTCACAGGTGTTGAAGGGCTGTGGGAAGCAAAGGGAAACCCCCATCACAGCCTCCTCTTCTGTCAAATCTCTCTGAGAAAACAAGTGTTGTCAGCTCTCAACTCCCAAAACAACTTTTTTCAACCCAGGACATCTCCAAAAGAGGGAAACGCATTCCCTGAGAAAGAAGGCAAAGACACGAGAGCAAAGAAAAATAACAGACTGGTGGAACGTCCCATGGATGAGATCCTGGGGCCAGGAATCAAGACCCAAGGCTTTGTCTTCAGCTTCTACAACTTGACGTGTGATTCCAATTCTGAAATATTAAAATCGATATAGATATATTTAATAATAATTTGAGAAAACTTGCCTTATTCTAAGGGTATCAAAGATCCCATTAGAAAAGTCTATATTTACTACAGATTTTGAGGCACAAACTAAGAGCTGCCAGTGGTACCTCCTCCATACGAGGGAGTTTCTATGTTGGTGATGCTGAACATCGGCTCCAGGTGAACAGGGGTAGAGACATTTCAACCTTCCCCTGACCTTGGTCTTGGGTCCATTCTGCAGCTGCGTATGGTGGCCACTGCAGCCATGGTGTCAGGAGATGACCTTCATAAAGAAAAAGCAGAGGTGATCAGAGTCTCAGTGTTCCCAGAGAATGTGACCCCACTCTGTTATCACTGCTTTTTCTTTTCTGAAAATACAAATAATGTCTTCCCTTTATCTATTCATATGGGTATAAGTGTCATACATATTGATATAGCTGATCCTACTAGAAAAATAGGGGCTTCCCTGGTGGCTCAATGGTAAAAGAATCCGTCTGTAAATGGAGGAAATTCAGGTTCAGTCCCTAGGTGGAGAAGATCCTCTGGAGGAGGAAATGGCAACCCACTCCAGTATTCTTGCCTGGAGAATTCCATAGACAAAGGAACCCCCGAGGACTACAGTCCATGGAGTCGCAAAAGAGTTGGACACGACTTAGCGACTAAACCACTGGAAGAATATTCCTTCTGATTTGTTTCTTTATGGGTTTTCATTTTTATGACCTCCATGGTTTTAAGGTTCAACCCAGAGCCAAAGAAAATTCCTGCTAATGGTGAGAAAGACATTTCTGTATCATTTCTAACATTTTAAGAAGCCAAGATATTTTCATTTCTGAGAAGAACAGCACCTGAGGCAGGGACTCTTGCCTGAGCTCCCCTTACTGACATAAAATAGAGACCCAGAAGGATTTTTAAAACCTCTTGATTGAAGAAGTGGGGGAAGACTGAAGTTTCACACAATAATGACATTCTGGAAAATTATTTGGGTCACCTGTACTGGGCCTGTCTTAATCTGTCTACACCAGTATCTGTGGACATGCTCTGGTTTCCTTCAGTCTCAGAGGGCAACCCAGTGTTCCCCACTGTTAGGCATGTGCTACACAGAATTGAGAGAGAAACAAGGGTGACAAAATCATTATTTGACACTTAGCACTAGAGTATTTTTCATTACCAGGTCACTCTATTCAGATGATGAAAACTCCTATACGTATTGTTGTATGGTGACCAGGCCTTGCATCTACTGAGAAAGGCATCTCCTTCAGTGAAGCTGAATATGAGTGCTTCAGTTTTAAGCTCCTTTGATCTATTACTCATTGACGAGAAGCCAGGTTGTTGGTTCTGAGGAGATACTGAAGCTTAAAGGTCAATGTGATGTTTAGGTTAAAAGAAAAGAAAGTCAGACTTCCAAAGTGGTATATTTGGGAGCCATGGAGTTTAAAAGAAGTGAAGTGCTTTTAGTGAATGCCAGGAACAAATTTTAAAATGTACGTCTTGGCATAGTTGAAAAGATTTTTTTTAGTGGGGGGAAGTGTATGGAAAATGCAAGCAATGTATTATGTTACTTTATCAATACAGGGCTTAGGTACATGAAGCAAAGAAGAAAGATTGCATTCATATGCATGTGTCAATTTAGACATCAAGAGCAAAGACACACTGAAGAAAAGCAAAGCAATCTATTTTGAGCTAGATATTAAACTCCCAGAACTGGACACTAAAAAAGGCTGCATCCAAAAATAAGGATTTTCCAGTGGTCATGTATGGATGTGAGAGTTGGACTGTGAAGAAGGCTGAGCGCTGAAGAATTGATGCTTTTGAACTGTGGTGTTGGAGAAGACTCTTGAGAGTCCCTTGGACTGCAAGGAGATCCAACCAGTCCCTTCTAAAGGAGATAAGTCTTGAATGTTCATTGGAAGGACTGATGATGAAGCTGAAACTTCAATACTTTGGTCACCTGATGCAAAGAGTTGACTCATTTGAAAACTCCCTGATGTTGGGAAAGATTGAAGGTGAGAGGAGAAGGGGATGACAGAGGATGAGATGGTTGGATGGCATCACCGACTCAATGGACATGAGTTTGAGTAAACTCTGGGAGTTGGTGATGGACAGGGAGGCCTGGCATGCTATAGTCCATGGGGTTGCAAAGAGTCAGACACGGCTGAGCGACTGAACTGAACTGAAAAATAAGAATATTTCTCATATTGTCATAAGTGTACCAAAATCATTTAGTTTCATATTCATGGGTCTCAATATTATTTTGGACAACTTGATATGCACTTTCCATGTCCTGAAATAAGTAGCTGAATTTGCAGTTTGTGGGAGTATACCTGAGAAACCATGGCCGGTGAGGCAAATTTGCTGCTCCTAGACATGCCTTCTTGCAGCGCATGTTTTAATCAAGAATGTAAGATTGCTTAGTAGAAAGTAAACCACACTGCCTGGATGTTCCATTTGCTTTGAAAGATATAAAGAATAAAATAAATACAGGTACTGAATTCATTTTACAGTTGCTGCCATGACAAATTACTACAAACACAGAGGCTTAAAACAGCAAATTTATTATCTGAAAATTCTGTAGGATGAAAATCCAGGCAGCTTGGCAGATGTTCTTGCTCCTGCCTCTCACAACTGAAATCAAGGTGTCAGCGGAGCTGTGCTCCTTGCTGGAGGCTGTGGAGCATCCTCTCCTAGGCTCTTGATGGCTGTTGGTAGAATTCAGTACCAGGTGGTGGCCGCATCGAGGTCCCCATTTTGCTAGCTTTTGCCTGGAGGTCATTCTTAGCTTCTAGAGGACATCTGAATTCCTTGACTTGTGATAGCCTGCATCTTCAAAGTCAATGTCAAATCCCTCTCAGGCTTCCAATCTCTTGGACATTCCATTCTGCCTCAGCTGAAAAAAGTTCTCTGCTTCTGTGGGCTCACGTGATCTGACCGTGCCTGTCTGGATAATCCAGAAGACCCACTGCATCATAAGGTCCAGAAATTTAATTAGATCTGGTAAATGCCCTCTTTTAAAAAAAAGAAAAAAAAAGCATATTTCTTTCATTATTAAAAGCATACACAGGAGAAGCCATTAGTTTTACATAGGAATGTACTCATGAACAAAGCATTTCTTACAGTTTTCCAAAACTAATACAGTATTCTAAAATTCATTGAGTAAATATATCCAAATTTTTAAAGCTAAATTGAAATCCCTAAAACTACTGGGCAGTGTAGACTTTTTCAAAATCAAATAAAAAGAGAATGTGACTATGGTTTGTATTGCCTGCTATGTCGCTTCTGTCATGTCTGACTTTTTGCGACCCAGTCGACTGTGGCCCACCAGGCTCCTCGGTCCATGGGATGCTCCAGACAAGAATACCGGAGTGGGTTGCCACGCCCTCCTCCAGGGGATCTTTGCAACTCAGGGATTGAACCAGTGTCTTTTGAGGCTCTTGCATTGAGGCAGATTGTTTACTGCTGAGCCACCAGGGAAGCCTGCTCTGTATTAAATAAATTTCATTTTTAGCTTTGGCGTTGTCATTATCGTTCATTTGCTCAGTTGTGTCCAACTCTTTGTGACCCACATGGACTGCAGCAGGCCAGGCTTCCCTGTCCTTCACCACCTCCCAGAGCTTGCTCAAAATCCTGTCCATTGAGTCAGTGATGCCATCTAACCATTTCATCCTCTGTCATCCGCTTCTCCTCCTGCCTTCAATCTTTCCCAGTATCAAGGTCTTTTCTAATGAGTCAGCACTTTGCATCAGGTGGCCAAAGGATTTTATAAGATGCACCCTTATTGTATCTTTGCAAACAGGATAACTTTCTTTAAAACCTGATCAACATTTTCAATATTTATAGCTCCATATGACAGATAACAGGGAAACATTATTCTCATTGTGTAATTATAGACATATTATAAAACCCAAGAGCATGAGATAAGCAAAAGAAATACAACTCTGAGCCATATGAACAAGATATAATGGAAAAAATGCACAGGTTTCAGAGATTGGGAACCAGCCATCTCTCTGGGGCCATTAGTTTTTCTATCTTAGGTACTGTTTTCAAATAATACAGAAAATTTAAGATTTATCCCCATAGAACTATCTGGGTTTTTTTTTGAGATAAAATTAGAATTTTGAATTTAAACTATTTGGAATTACTTAATACTTAAATACATTGTTCAAGTATTTTGGTAAGGATTTATGCCTCATATTGACTTCATACATATGTCTCCTACCACACATGCACACATAACTTGTATTTACATTATATGTAAAATATTATATATAGCATACATATATATGAAGTATGCATATTAAAGCTATGAAATAAAGGTCACTGAATTTTTATCTGTATTGAATATTTCAACTTCTGATAATTCATTACATTTTTAAGAAGATAATTCTTCTTTCTGCTGTTTTTTGATTGTTGTTCTTGTCATTTTTTGTTTTAATGATTATCAATTATTTTCTAAGTTACAAGTAAAGGTTATTTTTCTTTGGCACACTGTGCAGGATGTGGGGTCTTAATTCCCAAACCAGAGATCTAGCTTGTGCTTCCTGCTTTGGAAGAGCTGAGTCTTAACCACTGGACAAGCAGGGGAGTTCCTAGCAAAACTTTTAAAGACAGTTTCACTGGGGAATGAAGCTGTTCAATAAACATGAAACAGATCTTCCTGTCTTCTACTATGCTTTCCCTCCTATAGTACAGTGAACTATTTTAGGGCTTTTGCATAATGTAGTGCCTTCTCTCTCAACCTAAATGCTACGATTGTTACTAGGGACAATATGAATTAATAGGGGAAAACGGAAATGATTATAGTTTCCTTTTTATCTATCTTTAGAGGAATCCACATTATTTTAAGGGCATAAACCTTTTGCATGCATATTTACTACAGTCAAATATTTAACTTTCAAATTACAAAATGGGTTGATTTCTAAGAAACATATCCCACTGTGGCCTCACAGTGAATGCATGGTTGCAAAGCAAGGGCTAGATGCTAAAAAAATACCTGATGCTTCAGAAACATTCATTCCAAAACAACAACTAAAGGAGTGAAAAAGCACCCAGTCCAGCTGCATTTCAAGGGCAACCTTCAGCTTTTCTCAGGTCACAGAGAAAATAAACAAAAACCCTTAAAAGCTTGAATAATTTTTTTGTTGTTCTAATAATTTGTCACAGGAGAAAACTTCTGATCATATCTGTCCAAGCTTCTAAACAAAACACTGAAATTCAGGTCACCACATTACCTGGACTCATTATGTTCCATCTTTTTTAAAAAGTAAATTCTTTTTTAAACAACAGCTTGCAATTTCTGTTCAAAATAAAAGGCTGATTTCAGCTCATTTGCCATGGAAAATTTCTAACATAAGAAATTCAGAGCAAAATAAATTGAATTCAATTTCTTCTCATGCATTGCTTAGTGAAGGCAAAGGCTTTCTACAAAGAGAAAATTACAGCACTGAAGGTTACATAAAAAGGAAGACTGAAAATAAAATGACAGAGAGGAAACATTAAATATGAGAAAACCTGCCTTGAGCAAATACTGTACATTGATGTCTTGATTTCATAGCATTTCCAATAGCATTTGTAAAACTGTTCTGCAAATTGCCCTTAATGTTTTGAAAGGAATTCAATAGATTCAGGCAAAGTTGAGACAGAATATCCATCAGTGAAAGCTAAGGCACTTGGCTTTGGCACCGGAGCTGTCCACCTGGCCTCGGAGGACACGCTGGTGTGTGAATACATGAGGACATGGTCCTGGCAGACTGTTTAGTCTCTCCACAACAGGGAGTGGGTGATGAGATTAATCGTCCAATACAACCTCTATGCCCCCCAGCTCCCCTGCCTGGCCCCACCGGGGCTCCGCATCTGCCAGAGAGTAAATGAGCAGATGTCTCATGAAGCATCACCACCCGACCTGATAAAGGCTAGCAGGAGACACTGGATTCTGGAGCGGGAAGAGGCTCAGTGAACCTGGGAACAGGCCAGCCTCCCCACTCCGCTCAGGCCAAGGGCAGCACCTGCAGGCAGACTCGCTGGGTCAGGCAAGTGCCCCCAGAGAGGAAGGACAGGGCAGCCTGTGTCACCCAGCTCGCACTTCCAGGGGTCCCTACTGGCCTCAGCTCTTCCCTGGGCGCCATGAGGAGAAGCAGGGAATCACACAGATGAGCACCCCTCCTGGGATGAAGACTCAAGGTTGAGTTGATTCTCTGGGGTGAGACACCCCTGATCTTGACTCAGACCAGCCACCCTAGGTGGGCAAGCTTCCTGATTCTCACTGGATTTCATCTCTTCATATGTAAATGAAGGCACAGTTCATTATGTAGATTCAGGAATGGGAGATCAGCTATGTAAAACACTTAGCAGATGCTTCATAAATGTGAGTTAATATAAAAATTGCCACTCTGAGCCAAATGTATATTTAGTCAATCATGGTGTTCTTGATGTTTATTCATACGTTAACATCTGACTGGTTACAGTTATACCACAGTGCCACTCCACTTAATCTTTCTGCATTCATTTTGATAGAAATCAACATATCCTGTACATGGATAATGGTGTACTTTCAATCAAATGCTTGAAATGCAACTAAGTTGTATCCAGATGCTACAGACTGAATGTTTGTCTCTCCAAAATTGCTATGCTGAAGTCTAATCCCCTGTGTGATGCTTTTGAACTGTGGTGTTGGAAAAGACTCTTGAGAGTCCCTTGGACTGCAAGAAGATCCAACCAGTCCTTCCTAAAGGAAATCAGTCCTGAATATTCATTGGAAGGACTGATGCTGAAGCTGAAACTCCAAAACTTTGGCTATCTGATGTGAAGAACTGACTCATTTGAAAAGACCCTGACGCTGGGAAAAATTGAAGGCAGGAGGAGAAGGGGATGACAGAGGATGAGACGGTTGGATGGCATCACTGACTCAATGGACATGAGTTTGAGTAAGCTCTGGGAGTTGGTGATGGATAGGGAGGCCTGGCGTGTTGCAGTCCATGGGGTCACAAAGAGTCAGACACAACTGAGTGACTGAACTGAACTGAACTGATGGAGTAGGGGTGGGGCATTTGAGAAGTGATTAGGTCCTGACCGTGGAGTCCTCTAAATGGGATTAGTGTCCTCATAAGAGAGACCCCAGAGAACTCCCTGTTCCCCCAGAGAACACGTGGCTTTCTGCCACAAGACGACTCAGAGAGATGGCCATCTGCAAACCAGGAAGCAGCCCTCATCACACACCAAATCTGCCAGTGTCTTCATCTTTGGACTTCCCCATCTTCAAACTGTGAGAAATAAATTTCTGTTGCTCTGGCTACCCAGTACATGGCATTTTTATTATAGCATCCGAATGGACTAAGACACCAAATTTTCTCTCCCCAGAGTCCCTCTGTTAATTTTACCTTCTTAATATGTCTGAAATGTGTTTACCTTTCTGCACTTTCTTAGACACTACCTTGGTGAAAGCCCTCTCACCTGTCCTTCTGAATAGGTACCTGGTGACTGATCTGTTTCCTTCAATCTCTACCCCAGCTGACCGAGAGAGACTCATCTAAGCATGCAGATCAATTCAAGGACATTCCTTTGCCCCAAGACAAAGTCGAGGCTCTGCTTAACACAGCCGCTTCTAGAGCCTGGGCTCCAGCCCTCCTTTCTTTAGATTGAGTCAGGTCCCCAGTGCCCACCCTCTGGACCTTCACATTTTCTCACCTGCACCCTGCCCTCCTCTGCTGGCCTGATTAAACTGTACTGGCTTTTCACCTTTGTGGGTTTATCACTCCTCTTATTAGACGTGACTTTCTCAGAAAAGCCATCCTTGACCTCCCAAGGCTGGAGTAAGCACATATGTGTGGGTACATGCTAAGTCATGTCCAATTCTTTGTGACCCCATGGACTGTAGCCCGCCAGGCTCCTCTGTCCATGGGATTCTCCAGGCAAGAATACTGGAGTGGGTTGCCATTCCTTCCTCCAGGGGATCTTTGCAACCCAGGGAATGAACCTGTGGCTCTTATGTCTCCTATACTGGAAGGCACATTCTTTACCACTAGTACCACCTGGGAAGTCTGTAAATACATACAGTCAAGCTATTACCTCATATTTCACATTATGTTATAAATTAATTTTTAACTACCTCTGCCATCGGACTAGACCCTGTGCCAGAACACAGAGCCAATTATTTCATAAGTATTCTCAGTACCAGGCCAAGGATAAGCACATACTGTGTCTTGAATAAGCATTGCTGCAATTGATTAAGAATGAATGAACAGGATAAAAGTTTACCTCATGACTCTGTTCTCTCAGTTCCCATTCACTGTTCCTAGTGCCACACTGACTTCTTCATCTAGAATAACCAGGATAAGATTCAAAGTCAAGGTCACTGTCATGACATAACGGTGCAATCAGTAGAGTTGACATCATAAAGATTAACACTGTAGAAGCTGAGACTTCCCTGGTGGTCCAGTGGCTAAGACTCTGCCCTCCCTATGCGGGGAGCATGTGTTTGATCCCCGGGCCAGGGACCTAAGATCCCACATGCCACATGGCATGGCCAGAAAACGTGAATAATAAAGTAAATTTTAAAATGAATAGATAAAACTGTGAAACCCACTTGGCACACCCCTTTGAGAATCTTTCTTCTTGGGATCTTCTTCCCCTTTGATTTTTCTTCTTTTGCATGCTGTACTTCCTCCTTCCTCATGTCATAGTCAACCCTTTTCTTTTGGGCTGGCCAACTTGAGCAGTCTTTGGGTTTTTATATGTTCAGTTATCAGCTAAAGCAGGCTACACCTGCACAAGACCAACACCTGAAACTTTAGAATGGACAGGAAAGAATCCAGAAGTGTGGGGGGGTGGATGTGAGTCTTTGACCAGCTACATAAGATTCGAGAAAGTAAGCATCTCATTATCCTCCCTACTGAAGTGCACATCTATGGAGGATGAAACAGAGGGGGGGTAAATAGATGTGTGAAAGATGCTAGAGACAAGCGTTTTTGCTATTCATTTTGTTAGCCTGTACTGTTCAGAACCAAGTTTGTGCAACTAATACCTGATAGAGTTAACTTTAGGCAAGTTGGTAAGGAGTCCAAGGCCCCTTAAGAAGGAGGTATACATTCTTTGCCTATAAACAACAATCTATCTTGCTCAAGAATATGTTTTTCCTTAGGCTCTGTGTTAATGACTATAGAGCAACAATGTATCTTCCCTGAGGACATATTTTTCCTTAGGTCCTGTGCTAATGATTATATAACAACAAAGTATCCTGCTTGAGGACATGTTTCTTCTTTTTAACAGGAACCCTTTCCTTCTGGCTAATCTTGTACCTATGTTATTTCAAAATGTATACTGTGGGAGAGCTTCTGGGAGAACTTTTACAACCTTGAGATAGTCTTCTGATCCATTGCTAGTAATAAATCAAAACATATAATGTTCTGCTCAAGTTAATGACCCAGGTATTCTCTTTCACCTCCTTCTGATGTCTGTGTCAGAAGTCTTCTCTGTTTCTTTTCAATAAACTCTCCTCACCCGAAGCCTCAAGTGGTCCCTGTTATCTGCCAGGATGGGTGAGAGAATTCCTCTCCCCATGAAAGCCATGAGCTCAGGTACAGCCTACATTCCATGGCTTCATCACATCGGGACAAGTTTCACACTCAGTCCAGACTGGTCCACCAGGTACAAGTCTTCCATGCTATGATCCTAGATCAAGGAATAAAGCAATAAATTATATCTTTGCTTGATTTTCCCTGCTCATGTTCAGATCCTTGCAGAAGTAGGAGTCAACTACTTGAGGTTTTAAAGACCTTGCATCCCAGCTATTTCTGCATGGGATCCTCATAGACAATGAGAATGGCATTGCCTCCTGATGAGGGTCAGTTCTTCTCCTCGCACTTACGACTTGATTTCACTTTGCACAATGAAGCATGACTTCTATCATGTCTTTCTCCCCTCTGGTTGCACCCTTTCTTTAGCATGCATTAGTGTCCACTGCGCACAGTCGTGTCAGAACATACAGTAGCGGCTCAAAAAATCACTGCAGAAGGTGACCGCAACCATGAAATTAAACGACGTTTACTCCTTGGAAGGAAAGCTATGACAAACCTAGACAGCATATAAAAAGCAGAGACATTTCATTACCAAGGTCCATGCCAAGGTCTGTCTAGTCAAAGCTATGGTTTTTCCAGTAGTCATGTAGGGTTGTGAGAGTTGGACCATAAAGAAGACTGAGTGCCAAAGAATTGATGCTTTTGAACTGTGGTGTTGGTGAAGATTCTTGAGAGTCCCTTGGACTGCAAGGAGATCCAACCAGTCAATCCTAAAGGAAATCAGTCCTGAATATTCATTGGAAGGACTGATGCTGAAATTGAAGCTCCAATACCTGATGCAAAGAGCTGCTCATTAGAAAAGACCCTGGTGCAGGGAAAGATTGAAGGCAGGAGGAGAAGGGGACGACAGAGGACAAGATGGTTGGGTGGCCTCACTGAGTCAATGGACGTGAGTTTGAGCAAGCTCTAGGAGATGGTGAAGGACAGGGAAGCCTGGAGTGCTGCAGTCCATGGGGTCACAAAGAGTGGGACACGGCTGAGTGACTGAGCAACAAGTGTCCGTTACTCATTATCTCTGAAAGAAATACTTCCTCAATCTTCTCATCACGTCTTCCTCTCATGCAGCTAACCTATCTCTATCATTCCCTTTTCTTCCAAACCCCTAGAAAGAACCATCTAGGGACTTCCCTTGTGACTCATTGGTTAAGACTTCATGCCGCCAAAGGAGGGGCTGAGGGTTCAATCCCTGGTCAGGGAGCTAAGACCCCCATCCCATGTGGCATGACCAAAAGATATAAAAAAGTAATAAAAGAAAAAACTAAATAAAGAACCATCTAGCACCACTGTACTTACTTCCTTAACTCTCATTCATTGGCCAAGTCCCAAACTCTGATATTTCCTTAAAATCAATTTATTTGTTATTTTCTGGAAATTGCATTTGCCAAGGTCAACAGTGACCTATAACTTGCACATCACATCCAATGTTGTTTTGTTGGTTTTTTTTTTTTTTTTTTTTTTCATATAAAGGGCATTTTTTTTGATTGGCTGCTAAAATATCTTCTGGGGGCTTTTTGGTCTTCCACAAGCATTGCCTTCTTTCTGAGATCTTTACAGACAACATTTCTTCACAGCTCATGTCTCACAACTTCCCCTCCTCCTCCACTCTCTCCCCTTTCCCAGTGTTACTCAGAAGTCCAGTATGAGGCCAAATTTCTTCTCCATCTCTGCACCATTTACAGATCACACTATCCATCTCCATGTCTTTAGCTACCACTGACAACTTTTAAACATCTTTCAGCATTTTGACTTTTTTCTGATGCTTAAATCCACATCTCCAAGCTGCATACAGAACAGTTTCGTGAAAATGTCCTAAGGCAGTTGAAATTTAAAATTCTAAAACCAAATCTCATTATCTATCCCTAAACACACTCTACTTATCTACAACTTGTGGGTCCAGGATGGTTTTGTTAATAACATTTTATTAATTGTTTAAAATCACTTCTGTTTTCCATGGGGAAGGGGCTATGACAGAGGAGGTCTTATTAATCTACAGAATGCTATGAGGTGGTTGTGAAGCTGAGTTTATCGATGGAAGCTGGGGTGAGTTAAATGCCGACATAAACAAGAACTGTGAATGTCCAGTTACTTTCCAGGAGAAAGAGTGAGGGATTAACACAGGAGTAGGGAAGAAGAGAAAAGAGTAGGTAAAATAATAAGCCAGGATTTCATCTGGTAAAGAAGAGTTAGGGAGAGATGTCAGTGTCAAGATAACTGAAAGGAGACAGTCATTGTATGTTTCAATTCATGCAGGACTGAGCCCTCCCTGTGTTTCAGGAGAGAATTCTGGCCAAATTTAGTAATTGCCTTAGGCAGAGAGAAAAAAGCAGAAGGGATTATTTCTTGGGCCTGGAAGGATTCAGTTCAGTTCAGTTCAGTTGCTCAGTGGTGTCCGACTCTTTGCGACCCCGTGGACTGCACCACATCAGGCTTCCCTGTCCATCACCAACTCCCGGAGTTCACTCAAACTCATGTCCATTGAGTTGTCGATGCCATCCAACCACCTCATCCTCTGTCATCCCCTTCTCCTCCTGATCTCAATCTTTCCCAGCATCAGGCTCTTTTCAAATGAGTCAGCTCTTCGCATTAGGTGGCCAAAATATTGGAGTTTCAGCTCGAGCATCAGTCCTTCCAGTGAACACACAGGACTGATCTCCTTTAGGGTGAACTGGTTGGATCTCCTTGCAATCCAAGGGACTCTCAAGGGTCTTCTCCAACACCATAGTTCAAAAGCATCAATTCTTCAGTGCTCAGCTTTCTTTATGGTCCAACTCTCACATCCATACATGACTACTGGAAGGACACCAGGGCATTAATTAAGGACCATCTTAAAACAGACAAGAGATAATCAAGTTCACAGAGGTAATATGTTGACAACAAAGACAAGGAAATGTATACCTTGATGGAAATTTGGAGAGATCTGGGGGATATGTTCAGATGTCCCCAGTTTCTGAAAGAGAGTTGGAATCAATCTTTTCTGATTATTAGGTCAGGAAACTCCCACCAGAATGGATTTCTTCAAATGAGTTCATAACTTGATCACCACCAACTATCTGGGAATGGACTCGGAGACAGTCACCATTACCACCACCATCTCCAACAGGTCCTACTTCTGGACTATTGGTCTTTGTTGCTTTCCTCATCCTTCTCCTCCCTACTTGCTAGGGCATCTGTGTATGTACGCTCAGTCATTCAGTCATGTCCGGCTCTTTTGCAACCCCATGGACTGTAGCCTGCCAGGCTCCTCTGTCCAGGGGATTTGCCAGGCAAGAACTCTAGAGCGGGTTGCCATTTCCTCCTCCAGGGAGTCTTCCTGATCCAGGAATCAAATCTCATCTCTTGCATTGGTAGGTAGATTCTTTACCACTGGGGAAGCCCAAGCAGACTATGTCTCTCGTTCTCCCAAGACAGCTTTGTTCTGGTGGGATCCTGCCAATACGAGGCTCTAGAGGGAAATGGGAGGGAGAAGGGAAGGGAGAAATCTATCATTGCTGGAGACTTTGTCAGCAGCTGAGTGTCCTCTGTGGATCCAGACAGAATTCTGCCCTAGCCCTGCCACTGGGTGACCCCAACCCTGGGCTCTGGACATTGCCTCCTGCCTTTGAGCTTCCAATCTGCAGAGGAATAAAGTCCTGTCCTGTGTGGCCCATGCCTGGGTGGCCTCACAGACTCGTTCGGACTCTCAATTTCTCCGTCACATGTATAAACAACATTGTTTAAATCTCCTCTTTTTTTTTTGTAAATTAATGTATTTATTTTAATTGGAGGCTAATTACAATATTGTAGTGGTTTTAAATAGACAAAATGATTCCCTTTGTCCTGTTTAAACCCTCACTGATAAATTACTCATGGACAAAGGTCAGTAACCAGCCCTAATGAGACATATACACTCATGTTTCAATTTGGGTATCATATTTCAACCATTATCATTTCTTGAATTTAGTGTTAAACAAATATCTGAAGTATTAAATACATAATATTCTAAACAAGGGTATATCAAGGGCAAAACAGCCCTGAAATGCAAAATGCTTTCTTGGCGTTTTGAACAAACCTGAGAAAGAAACGAAAGTTGTTCATCCATTCATTTCTCTGCACCTATTTGCTGAACAAACATTTACCAGCACCTTCCGTGAATCAGAAATTCTCCTTTGTTTCTGCAGGAGTGGGATTAGAAGTGTGTGGAAAGGGATAAATGACAGCAAAATCAGCAGCAACAACGAAAATAAAAAGAGGTTTCTGTCTCTGAGGAGTTCAGGTTCAATCGCAGGAGAAGAGTGTAAACAAATAATTACCGACTCCAACAAGGTTATGCCTCTATGGTGCCAGCTGGGGAAGGAAGGACCCCACAGTCATTTCTCATTAAAAAGACAGAAATGTGACTTTTAAATAAATATTTATTATCTCCTGTGTGTTTACTCTTACGGCAATTCACTTTTATGCATCTTCTGTTTGACTTTCTTAGATGTTCTGTCCATCAAGCCTTGCCTTCTCACAGCTGGAGGAGACCGATGTCCATGTTTTTGTGTTAATTTGATTTATCATACAGGAAACAAATGTGTGCTCTGCTGAAAGGACCAGAGAAGCCATATAACAAGACCTATTTTAAAACTTACTACATTATGTATTGCTTTTTTTTTTCCAGTTCACTGAATATTTCCCAGAGCAGAAATACATTTAAATTTGTTATTTTGTAGACTTATCTGTGTACCACCAAACACAATATTTCATTTGATTTGAAAGCCAAATGTAATCTAAGCTGCTCCCCATATCTTTTATGAAATATTGCAGCACAGACCAAACCTTGAAGAATCACAGATTGTGAGTGATGTCGTGCGGATCACCTCAGCATCTGGGTGTCACTAGGGAGCCAGACAAATCTCCATTATTCATATGAGCATAACTCTAAAAGGGCACAAAAAGATTTTTGGGAATCAATTGTGTGAGAGATTGAGTATACAAATGGACAGTGTTAGACTGTGTATGAAAATAGAACCCTGACCCACAATTTTCAGTGACCAGCCCAGGAAACCAAACCATTATCCACATAAAGGGCCCAGGAAGCCAGCTTGCTTTCTATGTCAGACTTGTAGGAAGTCAGATTACTATCTTTCTTGACTAATCCTGGAACCTCATCAATAATTCTTATAATGATTGGTCAGAAAGAACCAGGACTTGGTTAACAACTGACAGCCTCCTTCATTTTTATCCCCACTTTTAATCTAGGACTAACCAGAGTAACCCGTAACCAATGTACTCCTAAGCAATCACATTGGAGACCTCAATTCTAGTTAGCTTACGTCCAGCCTCCTTACACCAACAAATTCCAATAAGAGCACACCAAACACTGTCTCTTGGTTTTCCAAAATAGAATTCCCCATTCATCTGCCTGCCTTCGAGTCTCTGCTGAAATGCAAGTGATGGTAACTGACTCCCTTACTCTGGCAAGCTCTGTATAAGTAGCTTTTGATTTTCTCATTTGATTGATCTTTATTTTCACATATGATTTCTCTTTGCACGTGAATTTAGTTGACGATACATAAAGTTCATTACTGCATTGAACAATGCACTCAGGGTTTTAAAACAAGATTAACTGTCAGAGTTTCAGTAAGCTATTTCTAAGAAAGACTATGAAACTGTTCATCATAGCATCTTGGCTATGAACCTGAATGTATCTAATAAACTCAGTATAAGTGCTGAGAAATTCCCTATTGGGATCTACATCCTTTGTTCTAAGCATAAATGTAGGTTCTTGTGGAGACATGAGCTGAAGAGGTGAAATTAGAATGTACCTGGAGCACAACTCTGCCATATGAAAGAGGATTTGTAACAACTACAGTACCCAGAAGAGGATCAACAGGACACCAGAATGGGTCTGGACGCCTCAAGAGAGTGGGCCAGTTACTGCGGCAGACAGTCCACTCATAGCAGAGGTTAGAGAAGAATTTCAGGGGGCAACATCATAGGACTGGATCACTAGTTGTGACAAATACACCAGAGAACGTAAGATGCTGATGGGGGAGGGTGGGAGGAGGCATGGTGAAGGGAGAGGAGCCTGAGCTCCAGGCTCCCACAGGCACGAGGAGGTGCAGCCACACGCAGGGCAGCTCTCACTGAACACAACCTGGAGTCTGGAAGACGGGCTCTGCTACCGAGAGAGCCCACACATGCTAAAGTGGTTTCACTAAAAATGCTTAAGTGCTTTCTTTAAGGGGAAAAGAAAACACATAAGAAGGAAGAATTCATAGGAAAGGAAAAATTCCACTAGTGAAGGACACGTGAAGGATGTGGACCCACCACCTACAAAGCCAGTGTGATTAAAAGACAAGAATTATGAAATTAACTATAATTACAATAAATAAACCCTTAAGGCTGAGACATGAAGATATAAAATGTGACATCAAAAACACAAACGTAGAGACATGGAGTAAAAAAATGTGTTTTAGAAAGTGTTTGAATTTAAATGATTATAAGTTTAAAATAAGTAGACATAGTTACAGGTCAACACATACGAACCCTGTGGTGACCACAAATGAAAAACCTACAATACACAACACAAAAACTTTCCAGAACCGAACTCCAGCACAGCACTAAAGGAAATCGACAAATCACAAAGCAAGACGTTAAGAGAACAGAACTGAACTCCAGCACAGCACTAAAGAAAATCAACAAATCACAAAGAAGACGTTAAGAGAAGAAGAGAACTAAGAATAACTAAGAAACAAAACAAAACTCCCCCCCTCAAAAAAGCAGCAAAATGGCAATTCAGTAAATGCATGTTATCGATAATCCCTTTTAATGTCAACAGGCTAAATAATCCAAATCAAGAAACATTGAGTGAATGATTGGATTAAAAAACCTAAACACATCTACATGCACCCCAGCTTTAGGGCTGTATTATTTATGATTGCCAAGATCAGGAAGCAGCTTAAGTGTCCATCAACAGATGAATTTACAAACAAGATTTGAGATACACACCCTCACACATGCACACACACACACACACACACATGCAATTGCACATTGCTCAGCCATAAAGAAAAGAATGAAATTTTGCCTTTTGCAAAACATGGATGAACCTGGAAGGTATAGGCTAAGGGAAAGTATTCATTTAGGGGCAGACAAATAATCCATGCTGTCATTTACACGTAGAATCCAAAAAATAAAACAAATAATGTGTGTGTATATATATATATATAATATTTAAAAATATAAATAAATAGGTAACAAAACAAAAACATACTCACAGATATAGGGAATCAATAAGTGGTTACCAGTCCAGAGAGGGATGGGGGAAGGGAAAACTAGGTTTAGTGGATTAAAAGTTACAAACCACTATGTATAAAGTAAGTTACAAAGATAGAAGGATACATTTTATAGCACAGAGAATATAGTCAACATTATGTAAAAACTTCAAATGGAGTGTATTCTATAGAACATCCAGACACTATGTCATACTGAAAACTAATATAATGTTCTAAATCAACTGCACTTCAATAAAGAAAAATCTATAGAGGAAAGAATATAAAGTATATAGAACTCTCCAAACTACTTTTACAACTTTTTTGAAATCTAAAACTATTATAAAGTTGAGTCGATATAAAAAAATTGATCCTTCTTAAAAATGCAAATGACTGAGTGCATAGTTTTTAATTTTCTCTTTCATTAGGGTTATTCAGGAAAGAACATTGTCAAAATTATAACATATCAATCAGACATACTAGATTAAATTATAACCTAAATCTGTGAGTTGGGAAATTCAAATAAAGTGAGGAGAGTTCATGCTACCCAAACAATTCAGAGTAGTAAATATATTCAGGAAAGTTTAAGAATCAGTCATTGCCATAGTTTCACCTGAGACCAGTCTTATTTAATCATTTTTCCAGTGTCCAAGCTTACTGTTAAGGCATGGGAGTATAAATCTTTATTACAAACTATATAAAATATTTTTAAATGAGCTGGTTCTTTTATGCGATTCCACTTATGGATTTGGATTTTTAGTGTGGGAATTTTAACTTTTAGTCACTACATTAAAGAAACTGTTATAACCAAAGACTTTTGATAATGGCCCATTGTTTAATAGATTGCCACTAACAATAGTCAATTATCATGAGTGATGACAAAGCAAAACATAACATCTGCAGGTTTCACTAGATTAAACCCTGTGATTCACTGAACAGGACACTCTGAACAATTAGGGATCCATTGTAAATTAAGACTAATTGAAAGTTAAACTTGAGAGATAAAGGGAAAAAAACTAACAAAATATTTGTGAGCAATTCAAGCAATCAACTCTGGATTTCATTACGAATCCATCATAGAGATATTTTAATGCATGAAAGCTATACTATAGGAAAAAAGTTAAAGAAAGATGACTTACTTTTGCATTTTGAAGTATGTATATGTACTGGAGCTTTAAAAAGGATTTATTGAGGTATAATTGACATACAGTAAGCCATATATAGAAACCATAAAATATGTGCAAAAAACATAACTATTACCACAGTCAAGATGGTGAACATATTCATCAACTCTATAGGAATTCTCGAGCCCTTCTGAAATTTCTTCCTCCTTTCAGTGTCTGCCTCCCATCCCCAGACATGCACCAATCTACTTTCTGAATTTTCTATAATTACATATAAGTAGATGATAGACAATTACACACAGAGAGAATATACTTCTTTCAATCAGGGTAGTTTATGATTTATTAATGTTGTATGTATCACTACAGCAACATCCTCTTTAATTTTTGAGTAATATTCCCAATATTTTATGGTATAGATGTATTTAATACTAAACTTTGTTTATTCATTCACCTGTTCATCAGTTCAGTTTCTCAGTAGTGTCTGACTCTTTGTGACCCCTGGGACTGCAGCACCCCAGGCTTCCCTGTCCATCACCAACTCCTGCAGTTTACCCAAACTCATGTCCATTGAGTTGTTGATACCATCCAACTATCTCATCCTGTGTCATCCCCTTCTCCTCCTGCCCTCAATCTTTCCCAGCATCGGGGTATTTTCAAATGAGTCAGCTCTTCACATCAGGTGGCCAAAGTATTGGAGTTTCATCTTCAACATCAGTCTTTCCAATGAACACTCAGGACTGCTCTCCTTTAGGATGGACGTGTTGGATCTCCTTGCAGTCCAAGGGACTCTCAAGAGTCTCCTCCAATACCACACTTCAAAAGAATCAATTCTTCAGCACTCAGCTTTCTTTATAGTTCAACTCTCACATCCATACATGACTACTGGAAAAACCATAGCCTTGACTGGACAAATCTTTTTTGTCAAAGTAATGTCTCTGGTTTTTAATATGCTGTCTAGGCTGGTCATGACTTTCAAGCCAAGGAATAAGTGTCTTTTAATTTCATGGCTGAAGTCAGCATCTGCAGTGATTTTGGAGCCCCCAAAAATAAAGTTTGCCACTGTTTCCATCCTCATCTATTTGCCATAAAGTGATGGAACCGGATGCCATAATCTAAGTTTTCTGAATGTTGAGCTTTAAGCCAACTTTTTCACTCTCCTCTTTCACATACATCTTTTTCGTTTTCTGCCATAAGGGTGGTGTCATCTGCATATCTGAGGTTGTCGATATTTCTCCCAACAATACGGATTCCAGCTTGAGCTTCATCCAGCCCAGCGTTTCTACTCTGCATAGAGTTAAATAAGCAGGGTGACAATATATACAGCCTTGATGTACTCCTTTTCCTATTTGAAACCCGTCTGTTGTTCCATGTCCAGTTCTAACTGTTGTTTCCTGACCTGCATACAGGTTTCTCAAGAGGCAGGTCAGGTGGTCTGGTATTCCCATCTCTTTCAGAATTTTCCACAGTTTATTGTGATCCACACAGTCAAAGGCTTTGGCATAGTCAATAAAGCAGAAATAGATGTTTTTCTGAAACTCTCTTGCTTTTTTGATGATCCAGTGGATGTTGGCAATTTGATGTCTGGTTCCTCTGCCTTTTCTAAAACTTTATAAATCTGGAAGTAGATGTTCATAGACACATCATTTGTTTCCAGTTTTTGGCTCACCATAGCCTGCCAGGCTCCACTTGTCTATGGGACGTCCCAGACAAGAATACTGGAATGGGTTGCCCTTTCCTTTTCCAGGGATCAAACCCTCCTCTCCTGCATTGCAGGCAGATCTTTGCAACCGAGCCACCAGGAAGCCCCAGGATACATGATGTGCTGTGCTGTGCTTAGTCAATCAGTCATGTCCTGTGCTTTGTGACCCCTTGAACTGTAGCCCACGAGGCTCCTCTGTCCGTGGGGTTTCTCCAGGTAAGCATACTGTAGTGGGTTTCCATGCTCTCCTCCAGGGGATCTTCCCAACCCAGGGATCAAACCCAGGTCTCCTGCATTGGAGACAGATTCTTTACCATCTGAGCCATCAGATAAGCCCAAGAATACTGGAGTGGGAAGCCTATCCCTTCTGCAGGGTATCTTTCCAACCCAGAATTGAACCAGGGTCTCCTACATAGCAGATGGATCCTTTACCACTGAGCAACAGGGAATCCCAAGATACATGGTAGGTGAATGCTAACTCTCTCTCAAATGGTTGCGCCATTCTATGTGTCCTCAGGAGTATATGAGGGCTCCAGTTACTCTGCATCACGAACAACACTGTTTTGTAGGCTAAATTTTTAGCCACTCTAAATTGGTGTGTAGTACCTTTCATTGCGGTTTTAATTTGCCTTTCTTTGTTCACTAATGGGCTTCCCTGGTGGCTCAGCAATTAAGAATCTGCCGGCCAATACAGGAGACCAAAGAGACATGGGTTCAAACCCTGGGATGGGAAGATCCCCTGGAGAAGGAAATATGTGACTTGTATATATTTTCTTCCAATCTTCTTTAGCATCTGTTTTAGTACTTTTAATATTGGGAGAAATATCAATCATCTCAGATACACAGATGACACCACCCTTCTGGTAGAAAGCAAAAAGGAAATAAAGAGTCTCTTGATGAAAGGGAAAGAGGAGAGTGAAAAAGCTGGCTTAAAACTCAACATTCAAAAAGCGAAGATCATGGGATGCAGTCCCACCACTTCATGGCAAATAGATGGGGAAATGATGGAAACAGTGACAGATTTTATTTTCTTGGACTCCAAAATCACTGCATATGGTGACTGCAGCCATGAAATTAAAGGATGCTTGCTCCTTGGGAGAAAAGCTATGACCAACCTAGACAGCATACTAAAAAGCAGAGATATTACTTTGCTGACAAAGGTCTGTCTAGTCAAAGCTATGGCTTTTCCAATAGTCATGTATGGATGCAAGAGTTGGACCATAAAGAAATCTGAGCACCAAAGAATTGGTGCTTTTGAACTGCAGCGTTGGAAAAAACTCTTGAGAGTCTCTTGGACAGCAAGGAGATGAAATCAGTCAATCCTAAAGGAAATCAGTCCTGAATATTCATTGGAAGGACTGATGTTGAAGCTGAAGCTCTAGTACTTCGGCCACCTGATGTGAAGAACTGACTAATTAGAAAAGACCCTGATGTTGGGAAAGATTGAAGGCAGGAGGAGAAGGGTATGAAAGAGAATGACATGGTTGGATGGCATCACTGACTCAATGGACATGAGTTTGAGCAAGCTACGGGAGTTGTTGATGAACAGAGAAGCCTGGTGTGCTGCAGTCCATGGGGTCTCAAAGAGTTGGACATGACTCGGTGATTGAACTGAATTGAATATTGCCTTTTAAAAAGCAGATGGTTTTAAATTGGATGAAGTAGTAGGTATTGATTTATATTTTACATGCTCAGCTCAGATGTTCAGTCGTGTCCAGCTCTTTGTGACACCATGGACTGTAGCCCACCAACCCCCTCTGTCCATAGGATTCTCCAGGCAAGAATCCTGGAGTAAGATCCCATTTCCTCCTCTAGGGAATCTTCTCAATCCAGTGATCAAATCTGAGTGTTTTGCATCTCCTGCATTGAACAAGCAGATTCTTTATCACTAGTGCTACCTGAGAAGCCCATGTGAAAGTGAAACTGAAAGTTGTTCAGTTCTGTCCGACTCTTTCCTGTATAGTCCGTGGAATTCTCCAGGCCAGAATACTGGAATGGGTAGCCTTTCCCTTCTCCAGGAGATCTTCCCTTCTCCAGGGATCAAAGCCAGGTCTCCCACATTGCAGGCAGATTCTTTACCAGCTGAGCCACAAGAGAACACTGGAGTGGGTAGCCTATCCCTTCTCCAGCAGATCTTCCCGACCCAGGAATCAAACCGGAGTCTCCTGCATTACAGGCAGATTCTTTACCAGCTGAGCCACAAGAGAAGACAAAGAACATTGGAGTGGGTAGCCTACCCCTTCTCCAGCAGATCTTCCCGAACCAGGAATCAAACCGGAGTCTCCTGCATTGCAGGCAGATTCTTTACCAGCTGAGCCACAAGAGAAGCCCAAGAACACTGGAGTGGGTAGCCTACCCCTTCTCCAGCAGATCTTCCCGACCCAGGAATCAAACCGGAGTCTCCTGCATTGCAGGTGGATTCTTTACCAACTGGGCTATCAGAGAAGCCCATATATGTGTGTAATTTTATTACATAAATTATTTCTTCCATGTGTTTTTGCTTGTTCATCCTCGAGAAATCCAGAAGAGCCAAATGTTTACAAGACTCACCCTCCCCTATCAAAGAAGTGAAATGTATCTTCCCATGACTTATGTGTGGGCTGCATATAGCAGCTGCTTTCTAAAAGTATAACCCTGAAAGGGGTAAAAAGAGTAACTTCATGGTAAAGAAGCCTGACAAAATACCTCAGTCAATTGATCAAAGCTAACACCCTTAGTGATGAGTCATGTTGAGAGTATGTACCTTTGACATGATGTGAGGAAAACCGCACTTTATTTCTATGGTCTTCCTCTCAAAACTAAAAACCCCAGGGTGGGAAACATATCAGACTCAGCCTAACAGAGGGGAATCCTACAGTGTAAGGGATCAATGCTCCTCAGGACTGTCAAGGTCAACAAAAGCAAGGAAAGTCTGAGTAACTGTCATAGCCAAGCAGAGCCTTAAGAAGAGGTCACTTGTTAATAATTGCCATGTGATTGGCTCAGTGTATCCCAGAATCAAAAGGGAACATTAGGTAAAACTTCAGGAAATCTGAATAAAGTATAGACTTGTAATGTATCAACACTGGTTTATTGTGTAACAAATGTACCACACTAATGTGAGACATAAATAATAGGAGAAATGGTGTGAAGCATATGGAATCTCTGTACACACTCCAAGTGCTCCTTAAATCTAAAAAGGTTCCGCTTTCAAAGATACGTATTTTAAAATTGTCTAAGGACTTGGATTTATGTAATACCTTTAAGCTCTTCTTTGGATGTAGATATTATGAATTAAAGAGTCGTTTTCTATATTTCTTGTAATATGAATTGGTCACTGACTGCCATAAAGCTGCTAATGATATACTTAGAAGCAAATGTTCCTTTTCGTGTTTGTTTGGTCCAAGTGAGTTACTATCATGAGGAATAATTGCCTATGATTTGCAAAAGTAGATAAATATTTCACATCAAAGACTCCCATGGCTTATAGGATTTTCTTTGCTTGAGTGGTTTCTGAGGATGAAATTCAAGCTGGAACAGACATTGCAGTGAAATCTTAGTGAATTTTGAAGAGGTCTGAAGGATTGAAAACATTTAATGAAACAGAAGACAAGTATCACTCCTTTCCATAGATAATGCTATAGAAATATAACCAACTGAAATATTATATTAAATGCCCTAAGTAACATTTAATATGTTGACAGTTTCGTGTTTACCGTATGAACATAATGTGAGGGTTTAATCACGCAGTTGCCATAAATCACTAATAAATGAGAGTGGTGATAAAAGTAATAAATGGTGCAAGGTTGTATGTCAGATTCTCATCTCCACCCTTCTTATCTGCCATGTGATTTTTAAGTAAACCATTTAACCCAGGGTGTTCCTGTTCTTCCTTCTGTGAAAAAGGGATAATAAAGTACCCACCTCCTAGGATTATGAACGAATGATGTTTCTGTCATATCATTTACCTCTAAATATATTGTAAATCCTACTCTATAGTGTTCCTTCAAAAGTCAGTTTTCTAGTAAATTAAATAAAGACAAAAGAACACCCTTTTTATAGTTAATCATCGGTTTATCATTTACTGTGCCCACAGTAAATGATCAAGTTTTCCAACTGGTCTCAGGACCTTCAGCCTGAAGGGACTGACCCTACTTAGCATTTTCTGCTGTGCAGATTGTCTCAGCTTCTGTTAACATGAAGCTATCCTGATTTCCTCTCAGCTTTGGAGGATACTTTTGGCTGATAAATTTTTATTTTTTAATATTTAGTACTTTAAAAGTATGATATATCTGTAAAATCAGCAGTTATTCTTATCTTTAAATGCCTTTTCGTAATGTTTCTTCTTTTCTCCCCACTCTGGCTGTTCCCAAGTTTCTTTGGTTTTCTTTTTTGATTTTGGTTTATAGCATTTTGACTATGGTATGTGTAGTATGAGTCTTTTAATACTTATTTTGCTTGTGTCTTACTGAGATTCTTGCATATGTAAACACATTTTTTCTGCAGATATTGAAAGATTTTAGCAATTATGTCTTCAAATATTTTTTCTACTCCAATTTTACATATTTCTTTTTCCTGAGGAACAATTACATGGACACTGGATAATTCAATATTATCTATAAGTTCCCTTAAGCTATTCATTGGGTTTCTTTTTTTCTCATTCTTTTTCATTCTAGTTATCTCTGTTCTTCAGATTGGATAAATTCAATATTTATACATTTATTTTAATATAACAGATATTTACTACTTTATATATTTAATGATAAATATTATAATAAATGTTTAATATGCAAAATAACACAATACATAATATAATGAATATACATAGTATGTATTACTTTGTATTATATGTCATATATTAATAAACCATATATTGTGGTTTATGTTATAAATATTGTAATATAGAGTGTATTAATATGCAATATAAGTATAAATAATTATAATTTAAATATTTATATAAATATACTTAACCTATAAAATTTAGGCATTTAATTTATATTTTGGAGAATGCAATGGCACCCCACTCCAGTAGTGTTGCCTGGAAAATCCCATGGGCAGAGGAGCCTAGTGGGCTGCAGTCCATGGGTCGCTAAGGAAATGGCAACCCACTCCAGTGTTGTTGCCTGGAGTATCCCAGGGATGGGGGAGCCTGGTGGGCTGCTGTCTATGGGGTCACACAGAGCCGGGCACGACTGAAGTGACTTAGTAATTTATATTTTAATTATATATAAGTTGCATATTATGTTATATATAAAATAATATGTAAATATGATTCTGTATATGTTTGATGTGTTATGCATAATTCATGTATAAATATTTATATTTTATATTTGCAGTCATATTTGTATAAACATAAATATTGTTAGGTGACATTATATGTGCATATATTTCTGGGATACTATTTTTGCTCTAAATAAGTTACTTATTTTCTGTCTAGAAGGTTTAGCTCCTCTGTTCATCTTTCTGCAGACTAAAATTGTGTAGCAGTTACCATTGCCCTTCCTCAGGAGAATTATTCTTCCTGGATATTCTGAGCTGACCCACAGCAATATTACTTGCTTTGATCAATCAAACGAGATTGAAACCGACACAACAATTCCAGACATTAGTATGAGTCAGTGTGCCAAACAAAAAGTAAAAATTAGGGTTAAGACTCTGTGCCTCCAAGGCAGGGAGTACAGGTTCTATTCCTGGTCAGGGAACTAAGATCCCACATGCCCCAGTGCAGCCGAAATAAGTAGATAAATAAAAAATAAATAATGAAAATTAGTATCAAATCAATAGGGGGAAAAAAAGCATCAGTGTGCCCTTCATCTGATATTTTTTCTCTGGTTTGTTATCTAAGACTGTTCTAGAAAGTTTAAGTCTCAGCAGGCTGACTTTGGCATGAAAATTACAATCATGCAAAGCAAGAATCTATAATGATCTGAGCGAAGAATAAACATTTGTTGTTCTAATCAATGAGATGTGGGTGTCTCTTGTTACTGTAGCCAAGTTAATTTATCTTTCTGATACCTTAGATAATATATGTACTTATGTATTATAGTTTTACAATAACTTGTCATTTTAAAGTATATTCCACTACTTACACTTTGGAATTTTGTTAGTCACACAGAACAGTTCAAAGTAATATACATATTGAGATTATTGAATCACCTCCTTCAAAAGGATAATGTGTTTCCATTTATGTAAATCTTCTCTTATGCGACTAAAGAGACATTTTAGTGTCTGTCATCGCATAATTTTAGAGAAGGAAATGGCAAGCCTTTTCAGTATTCTTGCCTAGAAAATCTCATGGACAGAGGAGCCCAGGGCACTAGAGTTCGAGGGGTCACAAAGAATCAGACACGACTGAGCGACTGAGCACACACATCACATAATTTATGTCAATCTTTTTCTAATGAACAGAAATTATTTTTATTTTTAATCTATTAATAGTAGTATAATCAAAAACATTCTGCATAAAACTTGACATGACTTCTAATTAATTCTCCATCATAAATGCATAGAGTAGGATTACTAAATTCAAAATGATAATGATTTTTAAACTCTTGATTGCTGTTAAATAATATCTTAGAATAATTGTATGAATTTACTTTCCCACCAGCAATATATTTATACTGGTAATTTCATACATACAATGTTACTACTGTTAAGTTTTATCTTTTCTTTAATAAAGCATCCATATGAATATGTAGATAGATAAATAGGTAGATAATGTGTGTTTTGTGAGTGTCGATGAAGATACTCCCACAAAGAGTATTTAAAATGCACGTGTGTGTACACACACATATATTTTTCACCTAAACAGTGAAATATAAAGTTATATATTCATTCACATATTCACATATATTAATACATATGGCTGCTGCTACTGCTGCTAAGTCACTTCAGTCGTGTCTGACTCTGTGCGACCCCATAGACGGCAGCCCACCAGGCTCCCCCGTCCCTGGGATTCTCCAGGCAAGAACACTGGAGTGGGTTGCCATTTCCTTCTCCAATGCATGAAAGGGAAAAGGGAAAGTGAAGTCGCTCAGTCGTGTCTGACTCTTGCGACCCCATGGACTGCAGCCCACCAGGCTCCTCCATCCATGGGATTTTCATATGGCTGCATGCACATGTAATTGTTGGCTGTTGTAGCAGTTAGAAATCATTAGTTGCTCAGTCTTATTTAATTTGTACTCTCTAACTTCCCATTAAAGTACAATGCAAATCCCTGGCATCGTGTCATTTTGCCTGTAAATTCTTCAATCAAGAATCTTTCACAGATAAGAATGCAGCACCATTACTACTATTAGCAAAGTCCTAGTGCACCCTTATAGCCATATAGTGCATCCTTATAGCCATATAGTGCACCCTTATAGCCATATAGTGCATCCTTATAGCCATATAGTACATCCTTATAGCCATATAGTACACCCTTATAGCCATATAGTGCTCATTTGGCTCAAATTTCCCCCAATAGCTCACAAATATTTCATGTTTTACACTTTTTTCTGTTTTTCTGTTCCCTTTATCATTGGAATCTTTGATTAAAAGTTATTTAAAGTAAGACTACTTTTAACATGCATGTACCTATATCTTTGTAAATGTGTGCTTCATTTTATCTTTGGTCTCCACATAAAAATGAAATTGTGGGATCATGAAACAAATGCACCTTCTTCTTTTGGATGAAACTAAGTAATTCTCTGAAGTGTTTAAGTTTATTTGCTTGTGTGCTCAGTTGTGCCCAGCTCTTTGCAACCCCAGCGACTGTAGCACGCCAGGCTCCTCTGTCCATGGAATTCTCCAGGCAGAAATGCTGGAGTGGGTTGCCATTTCCTTCTCCAGGGGATCTTCTTGACCCAGGGATCGAATCGGCATCTCTTGCATCTCCTGCATTGGCAGGTGGATTTTTTACCGCTGTGCCACCTGGGAAGCCCCTTATACTTATTCGTATAATCACTAATAGTACGTCATAATTATTACTTCTTATTGATCTACATTGAAGCTAGAATTTCTTTACAAGAGACTATCATCTATTGTTGAATCTCTTATCATTATTAGTACAATTGCAAATCATTTCATGCTTAATTAAGGCTTTTGTGTTCTACCTTGATTTCTTTGCTTGCATCCTTTGATATTCTTCTCTAATAAGAAGCTTTGCCTTATTTTATTGATTTGTAATGATACCATATATTCTGAATAACAATCTTTTGTAATAAACAATATAAGTATTTTCTTCTAATCTCTGTTTTGACTTTTATAAAGTTTAATGTCACATAGAAGTCATACAGAAGTTTTACATTTTAATGTAGTCAGTCTTTCCCTTTATGTAGCCTTTTGTCTCCTGTATAAAAATTATTCTGTATTACAAGACCACAGATATTTTATATATTTATCTAAACATTTCAAATGTTGCTTTCACATTTACATGTTTATCTAATATTTAGTATATTTCTCCACTTGTTTAGTTACATTTCTAAAAAAAAAACAATTTTTTCTCATTTCCCCCAATATATCTGCTGTTACTAGGTCTCATATTCATATTTCTATTTCTTGTTTCCCCAGTTATTTAAACTTATTTATCTTCATGAAGAAAACTCAAAAATGGTTTAATTATTGTTTCATGACAAATCATGTTATCTTGATTAAGTCAATCATTACTACTCCATTTTTTCCTTCAATTTTATGTATTCTTAAGTTTTTATTCTTTCACAAGAATTCAAAAATTAGCTTTATTGTATATTGCATTATTTTATCAATCATTTGTTTATAAAAAAGAAATACTAAAAAGATATTTTAAATGAGAATTCTTCAAGAAATATATGATTAGCTCATCCAATTTAATTTTTAAAATCTTAGGAGTTTGATTAGAATTTATTAAATTTATACATTATTTTAGATAAAATTAATATTTTGCTTTGATTATTCCCATAGTATTCCATTACATTATTATTTTTTTCAAATAATATTTCACAGTTTTCTCCATATGTTATGTCCATCTTCTTTATTGTTTTATTTCTAGGTGATTGCAGTAGACTTTTCTGCTATTTACTCATACTTTCATCCTCTCCTCCAGATCCTTGGAAGGATTAAACTACCCTCACCTTGAAGTTAGATGTGGACAGGTGTCTTGATTTGATCAACAAGATGTGGGCAAAAATTATGTTTATGATTTCTAGATGTCAGCTTTTAAAAATCAGTATCCCATTCCCCTTCCGATCCTAGAGCAAACTCACAGCAAAGAAGGATGCCTCCGGTGACACATGGAGGCCGCAGGACAGCGGGGTCTCCGTCGGCAGGAAGATTGTTACAAGGGGATGTGAAGGGCAGTCAGTCTGGAGACACAGTGGACACTGAGTCAGCAAGAAAGAAGGCTTCCTCTGTTAGACTTCTGAATCTGGGTGTTCTGCAGCATAATTTATTCTAATCTGATTGATATAGTACCTTCCCAGTAAATTGTCTGTGTAGACTATGTATCTACAGTTAAAAAAAAAAAAAAAAGCTGTCTTTTTTTTCTTCGCAACTCCCATAGCACTTACTTGTTTTCCTCATATACCTGAATTGAGAGAATCTTCCGTGCATTGTTGTGCAGAAGGTGTACCTGCAACTGAACACTCATTGAATAATAAGGGAAGAGAAGATGACTTTGTCTTGCTCCTTTGCTTAATAGAATAGCTATTTGTTGTTGTTCAGTTGATAAGCGGTGTCTGACTCTTTGCAACTCTGACTCTGCGGCAGCACACCAGGCTTCCCTGTCCTTCACTATTTCCCAGAGTTTGCTCAAATTCATGTCCATTGAGTTGGTGACGCTCTCTAACCATCTCATCTCTGCCACCTTCTCCTTTTGCCTTCAATCTTTCCCAGCTATTTAAGTATCTCTAAAAAGCACTGCATTTGCTGTAGGTCTCTGATAGCTGATCTTTATCAGGTAATAAAATGCATTTTTTATTTCTTCTTTACTTGATAATTTTTTTAAATCACAAATGATGCTGAATTTCATCAAACATCCCTTATATAGCTTTATCCTAAGATGTGGAAGCTGGTGAATCTTATTCAAGGTAATTTTGTATTCTCCATCCTTTGCATTTACATAGACAATTGAGAACATACTTGTAATTTTCAACAACAACAAAAAAAATAAAAGCAAAAACATCAACAAAACCCACTGGATTTACCATAGATCTACCAGGGGAATTAATAATAATTTATAGCAATATACGATGTCTGGTAACATCATTATTTGTTGTCAGTTTTGTAGAAAATACTATAGGCTCTGGGATTTATGAGTTGTTTTTGTTTGTTTTCCCAGAGATGAGTATCCCTGTTATGTAAAGCAGGTGTGATGAGAAAACTGATCTCAGTTTAGTGAGGAACTGGAGAGGGTCCCACCTGGTAGGCACTTTCGTGACACCCAGTCTTCCTCTGGTCTCCATCATCTGGAGCCTGTGGGCTCTGCTCTTCTGTAGCTGCAGACCTTTGCTGTAGGGGGACTTGATTTCCTGGACACCAAGAGGAGGCAGTCCTGCTGCTTACCTTTCCTTGCCATCCCAACACTCAGCAAATGCCTCGTGGAGAAAAGCAGCCTCCTTCAAGATGTGGTCCCCGTGAAGTCTGTCCCTACAGCCTACACTCTCTGCTGGTGTCTTTCTCTTACAGAGTCCTCTGCCCTGAACCAAGAACACGACCATCCCCTCCACGGATTGCCAAGTGTCCCCAAGAAAATAACTTGAGAAAAAGTTTAAGTGTTGTGATTTTTCATGGCCACAAAATTTTACAGCTGATGTATCTCCCTTCATCCAGTAGGACTTAGGAAATGGAATTCTGCATCTTCTAGCCAACCTCCAAACTCAAATGTTCTTAATTCATTCCTACCCCATTATTAACCTGGAAAAACAGCTGCTTTGGGGGCCTTTACCTGCAGTTTTCAGGGAAGACGTGAACATCTTAAGGCTCTAAGATGAACTGATCCTACTTGTAAGCTGCTGGCTGCACAAGCCACGCCATCAGGCTCCTCAGTCCACGCAGTCTCCTAGCTTCCTCCTCGCCCCTTCAGTTCCTTTTCCTTTTCAGATACAGGATGGGGTTCACACATAGTTGGGAGTCCTGGAAACGCCAACACCTTCTTTCAGTTCAGTTGCTCAGTCGTGTCCGACTCTTTGTGACCCCATGGACTGCAGCACGCCAGGCCTCCCTGTCCATCACCAACTCCCAGAGTTTACTCAAACTCATGCCCATTGAGTTTATGCCATCCAACCATCTCATCCTCTGTCATCCCCTTCTCCTCCTGGCTTCAACCATTCCCAGAATCAGTGTCTTTTCCAATGAGTCAGTTCTTCGCATCAAGTGGCAAAAGTATTGGAGTTTCAGCTTCGGTATCAGTCCTTCCAATGAATATTCAGGACTCATTTCCTTTAGGATGAACTGGTTGGATCTCCTTGCAGTCCAAGGGACTCTCATGAGTCTTCTCCAATACCACAGTTCAAAAGCATCAATTCTTCAGTGCTCAGCTTTCTCTATAGTCCAACTCTCACATCCATACATGACTACTGGAAAAACCATAGCTTTGACTAGATGCACCTTTGTTGGCAAAGTAAATTAAATTAAAAAGTAAAAAGCTTTTTAATATGCTGTCTAGGTTGGTCATAACTTATCTTCCAAGGAGCAAGCCTCTCTTAATTTCATGGCTGCAGTCACCATCTGTAGTGATTTTGGAGGCCCCAAAAAATAGTCTGTCACTATTTCCACTGTTTCCCCATCTATTTGCCATGAAGTGATGGGACCTGATGCCATGATCTTAGTTTTCTGAATGTTGAGTTTTAAGCCAACCTTTTCACTCTCCTTTTTCACTTTTAACAAGAAGCTCTTTAGTTCTTCTTTGCTTTCTGCCATAAGGGTGGTGTCATCTGCATATCTGAAGTTATTGATATTTCTCCCGGCAATCTTGATTTCATCTTTACTGGATACAGAAACATCACCTGTTGCTAGCAACCCCCTGATCTTAGCTCCCTTATTCAAACAACTCTGAAGAATAGTCATCTCCATGGGTTACTCTGAACTCTAAACCTCACATCCCATTCCATTCCTGCTTCCCCATGCCTTTAACTATACCACAGGGATGCTTTGGGGCAGAACAAGTAAGACAGCTCAGAAACACTTGAGTCCAGTTCTTCCTGCATCTTCTAGCTTTCCCTGCACACAAGCAAGTGGAAGGACCCCTCCTGTGATCATTTCCTGTGGATGCCACCCCCTCTGTCCCATACAGAACTGCCAACCAGGCTCCTGGGGGCTAAGGAGTCTCTCAATTTTGTCTGCCCCAGAATTTGCAACAGGAAATGATCATGGGTAGTGGAGACTATTGCATGACTATTAGCAAAATGCTTTGTTCAAGGATGAGTCTAGATTCACTTCAGCAAATGTTGGATGTGGAGCAGGGCTGTCTTGGGCCCTGCTGTTGTTGCTCAGTCACTCAGTCATGTCTGACTCTTTGCCACCAAAACGACTGCAGCACACCAGGTTTCCCTGTTCTCACTATCTCCCAGAGGTTGCTCTGACAGACGGTAAAGCATCTGCCTGCAATGCAGGAGACCCGGGTTCTATCCCTGGGTTGGGAAGATCTCCTGGAGAAGGAAATGGCAACCCACTCCTGTATTCTTGCCTGGAGAATCCCACAACAGAGAAGCCTGGTAGGCTGCAGTCCACGGGGGTCGCAAAGAGTCGGACATGACTGAGTGAGTGCTTTGCCTTTGCCTTTTGCATGTCCACTGAGTCAGTGATGCCCTCCAACCATCTCATCCTCTGTCACCCCCTTCTCCTCCTGCCCTCAATCCTTCCTAGCATCAGGGTCTCTTCCTATGAGTTGGCTCTTCCTATCAGTATTGGAGCTTCACCTTCAGCATCAATCCTGTCACTGAATATTCAGAGTTGATTTCCTTTAGGATTGACTGGTTTGATCTCCTTGGCACTCTTTAAGGGGCTCTCAAGAGTCTTCTCCACACCACAGTTGGGCCCTGAATGGAGAGAAATCCATCAGTTCTCTTCTGCTTAGACAACTGTTCTCTCATGAGAATCAGCTTCTTGATGGGTCAGAAAATCAAGCAGAATACTATATGTTAAAAGTCACAGAGACTGAAGGCAATTAGAAGCTAGAGTGTAAATCCATCACCTTTCAGGGTCTTGCTGCCTGAACCCCTTCAAAGGAGAAGGGTGCCCTCACAGCTGGAATGGCAGCACAGATATCTAAAGGATCCCACATGGAAGCTTTAGAGTAAGGGTGACTTAGATTGGAAAGAATTTGGCTGCAATTCTGGGATACCCGGGTTCGATCCCTGGGTTGGGAAGATCTCCTGGAGAAGGGAATGGCAACTTACTCCTGTATTCCTGCCTGGAGAATTCCATGGACAGAGGAGCCTGGTGGGCTACAGTCCATGGGGTTGCCAAGAGTCAAACACAACTGAAGCAACTAAAACAGACGCATATAAGAAACCAACGCACTCCGGGCTGGAATATTGTAAAAACCTGCTGTAGAAGGTTAGCCAACCTTCTGTTCTTCTCTCAGTACCTTTCCCAGAAGGAAAGACAAGAGGAGGAACCTGCAGCAGTGAAGTAAAGCTTTCTTCTGACTCATTTATTTTCCGCCTGCCTATTTATAGGAAGCACTTGCTAGCACTAAACCACCACGTGTCCCTGTTTTGTCCTCGGTTTTTAAGCTGTGGTGATTCACCCGATGCATCTCATCTCCATTTTGGCAAAGGCACAGTTGATGTGATGCCACAGACTTTTCCAGATGCTGTCATTAATCAAGATTTCTCCTTCAAACACTTGTTTCCTTGCAGGCAGGATTATTATTCGACCGTAACAGCCACGAGGAGACACCTTGAGCCCTAAAACATAGAGCTTCTGGAAGGTGGTCCTGATTTCTTCCAGGGTTTGCAAAAAATTAAATCTCTCCCTGCTGTGTGCTGTCATAGCACAGTCATTAGTCAAGAGTGATTCTTGCGCATCTCAGTGTTCCCTGTGAGGATAAGGTTGACTGTTTATGACCCAATGTTACTCAGAATCTCCAATTTCATCTTACCTGTTAAAACATATGCTCTTAACCTGATTCTTCAAGAATCAGGTTCTGCAAGGAAGCAATTTCTCTGTCTTACAGTAACACTTCTTAAAATCTTCCTCTCGACCTAAATCTCAGGGCAGAGAAAATAATGAGACCACTGAAATATCAGGGGGAAAGTATAGCTTTGAAAGTGAAAGTGTTAGTCACTCAATCATATCAGACTCTTTGTGACCCCATGGATTGTAGCCCACCAGGTTCCTCCATCCATGGGATTTTCCAGGCAAGAACACTGGAGTGGGTTGCCATTCTCTTCTCTAGGGGATCTTCATGACCCGAGTCTCTTGCATTGTCAGTCAGATTCTTTACCATCTAAACAACTGCGCTCTGAAGTGTACCTTTAGAGAAACTGAGATTCAGACTGAACCCTCATGTTTCACCTATAAATACCATGTGAATTTTTACCATGTACCACTTATTACATTTATCTTTTTCAGAGAAGTAATATTTTGTATAACCCGTCTTCAAGGAAAATTAATTTTACTTTGAAGTTTCTCATCTTTATCTTGCAGCTTCCTGTCCTGACATATGTGAGTCCCATTTTGAAAATTAATGATTTAAGGTTCTTAGCTCCTTTTACTTGGAAATATCCCTTTAGTCCCAGATCATGGGATGATTTATCAGTCAACTGGCCAATTACAGTTTAGTATGAATAAGCTTGCTAGATCTTTCTTGAGAAAGAGTTACTGCAAAAGAAAAGGTAGTGTAATTATGAGAATGCTGGTGACCTAAGAGGGGGACTGAGTAGCACTGAGTGAGGGCTTTGGCAAGGAGCTGGACAGAGGATCATCCAATGACGGGGAAGCAACACACATCCAGTTATTAGTTTAGGAGTTAGCACCAGGGATCAGAAGCTGGCCTCCTTTATAGCTGAATACAGGCAAATTGAATAACTTCTATAGCAGTAGTTCTTTTAGTCCTACAAACCACACTCCTGATAATAGCTAGGAGTAAAAAGTAGAACATATTCCTGAATTAAAATAAAATGTGATCTAGATATGAATGGTTGATGCAAATGCAAGATCATCTGAATACATGTCACAAGGCTGGTACAAATAGGCTGCTCTAGAAGTTCATTTCATGGAGGGGCCCAGAACTTCTTTAAAGGGTGAAGCCTCACATAATAATATGCATAGTAAATTGATAGTGCCAGGAGAAATATCAGCACCCTCAGATATCAGATGTGTGTGTTCATCGTTCAGTCATGTTCAACTCTTTGCAACCCTATGGACTGTAGCCCGCCAGGCTTCTCTGTCCATGGGATTCTCCAGGCAAGAGTACTAGATTGGGTTGCCATTTACTTCTCCAGGGGATTGTCCTGACCCAGGGATCGAACCCAGGTCTCTTGCATTTCAGGCAGAGTCTTTACCGTCTGAGCCACCAAGAAAGTCCAGATATGCAGATGATACCAGTCTAATGGCAGAAAGCAAAGAGAAACTAAAGAGCCTCTTGAAGAAGGTGAAAGAGGAGCATGAAAAAGCTGGCTTAAAACTCAACATTCAAAAAACTAAGATCATGGCATCCAGTCCTATCACTTGTCAAATAGATGGAGAAAAAAGCAGAAACAGTGACAGATTTTATTTTGTTGGGCTCCAAAATCACTGTGGCTGGGGACTGCAGCCATGTAATTAAGGCTGAGCACCAGATAACTGATGCTTTCAAACTGTGGAAGGACTGATGCTGAAGCTGAAGCTCCAATCCTTTGATCACTTGAGTCAACTCATTGGAAAACACCCTGATGCTGGGAAAGATTGAGGGCAGGAGGAGAAGGGGACAACAGAGGGTGAGAGGGTTTGATGGCATCACCAACTCAATGGACATGAGTTTGAGCAAACTCCAGGAGATAGTGAAGGATAGTGAAGCCTGGTGTGCTGCAGTCCATGGGATCGCAAAGAGTAGGGCATGACTTAGGGGTTGAACAGCAACAGCAACAAGGCCAGACAAAATAAAGTTGTACCAGAAAAGGTCTCATGGCTCATTTTAAAAAATCACAAATGTTTTAAACTTAGTTTTTAGAGCACTTTTAAGTCCAAAGCAACATCAAGAAAATGTACAGAAATTTCCCATATACCTCCTGGCCTCATACATGACAGCTTTCCCATCATCAGCATCCTCCCCCAGAGTGGTCCATTTGTTATAACAGATGACTCTGCACTGACAGGTCATTATCACCATGATTCACATTAGGATTCACTCATGGTGCTGTACATTCTATGGATTTAAACACATGTCCATCATTATAGCATCATAGAGAAGAGTTTCACTGCCCTAAAAATCCTCTGTGCTCTGGGTATTCATCACCCGTCCTTCAGTACCTGACAACCATTGCTTATTACTTGTCTTCATGATTTTGCCTTTTTCAGAATGTCATATGGTTGGAATCTAACAGTATATAACCTTTTCAGATTGGTTTCTTTCATGGGGTAATATGCATTTAAGTTTCCACCGTGTCTCTTCTTAATATCTTGTTTCTTTTAAGTGCTCAATAACATTCATTTGTCTGATTGCCACAGTTTATTCATTTACCTACTTAAGGGTATAGTGACTATTTCCAATTTGGGGCAATTATGGATAAAGATGCTATGAACATCTGTGTGTGGGTGTTTTTATAGGTATAAGATTTCAGCTGATTTGTGTAAATACCAAGGAAGATATTGCTGGATCATAAGGTAAAAGGACATTTAGTGTTATATGAAACCAGCAATCTGTCTTCCAAGGTGACTGGACCATTTTGCCCTCCCACCAGCAATGAATAAGAGTTTCTGTTGCTGCACACCCTCACCGGTATTTGCTGTTGTCCCTGTTTCAGATTTTCATCATTTTAATAGAAATCATCAGGAAGATCCCCTGGAGAAGGAAATGGCAACCCACTCCAGTATTCTCGCCTGGAAAATTCCATAGATGGAGGAGCTTGGTGGGCTACAGTCCATGGGGTCGAAAGAGTTGGACACGACTGAGAGACTTCACTTTTCACTTCACTTCACATCAGTTTTTAGCTTGGCTTGGAATTTCAGGGCATGTGAATGGGAGTAGTGGGTGCCAAGTAAGCAGACCGAGCTCAAATTGTAATTGGTTCTAACAAAAAGACCACATCATTCAACAGACATATGATCTGAGTGTCTTCTCTCCATTTTTTCCAAAGGTCAGCTCTTTCCAGGTCTAAGTGCAAGAGAACAGAGTTTATCCTACAATCCTCCACTCTGGGGCTCTGAACTTGCTTTTCATGTTCGTGTGCCCCATCCCTGGTCCCAGCAGTCCCTCCCAACCCACCCCATCCCAACTCCTCCCTCCTGGTGTCCCTCTGTTCATTCCCTCCCTCAGTTCCCTTACTGATCCCTTCCACATTTTTCATTCTTTACCCCCACCTTCCCCTCCCTTTTGTTTACTTCCCAGGCCCTGCCATCTCCTCTTCTCACTGGGATGGATGCTGCACAAGATGTTGCTCGTCTGCAAGGGTAACAAGGGGAAGACCTC
The DNA here is from genome assembly GCF_019923935.1 of Bubalus bubalis. NCBI lineage: Eukaryota > Metazoa > Chordata > Mammalia > Artiodactyla > Bovidae > Bubalus > Bubalus bubalis. Next base: position 64,205,795 of record NC_059175.1, on the reverse strand, counting down.
ACCTTCCTTTACTTCTCTTTATTTATTCCCTGTCATCTGACCCTACCCAAGGCTCTAAAGATGGATCAGGGCACCCCCAAATTCCTAACATGGTATTTTCTTTGCTTCACATGCCATGACTTTGAAGAAAGAGCATCATCTCAAACCTGTGATGATGGGTCAGTCTCCATCTGCCTTTCCAACCACAGAACTCAAACTCATGGCATGGATTTGTCTTATAATCTATCTGTTCTCCCCGAAGCCCCTGTTGAAGTCTGATTCAAGGATGACCAGAGACATCCCAGACACCAAGAACATCCCAGGAAGGGTTTTGCTGTTCCAAGTGAAGGCCAAGAGCCCAGGGCAGCCAGGGACAACCTTGTCCACCCTCTTCAGAGGTCATGGCTCCTCATGTTTTGGGTGACAGAGCCGACACGGGAACCACACCCCTGGTGTATAGACTCTCCCTGCACAGACACGAACTTCTGACTCCAGCTCACCTGCAGCTCCCCCTGCTGCCTGGGGGTCACTGGTCCCAAGCGAGCTGGCAGCGTTGGACCTTGATCCATCTGCTGCCACTGGTCCCCATCCCAGTGACACTGGTGTCCAGGTGCTCAGCCCTTCCTGGCATTTAAGAGACAGCAGTTTCATGGAGCCTGATATATGGTGTTATCAGCATGGAAACAAATGGCTGCCTGCCTGCCGCTGGCTTGTCTGAACCTGGGCAGCCACTCACTCGTTAGAGATACTGGCATAGTCAGATGGTAATTGAGGTCAGCAAGCCTCGCTCTGTCATGCCTGGACAGAGGCTCTGCCCTGCACTTTTTCATTTTTTCATTTGGACTTTAGCCTAGAAGAGGTCACAGCAGTAACTGATCAGTTTGAACAAATGCCCAATATTTTGATTTTGCCTTTGAAGGTCTGTTTTGAAGGCGGTCATTGGGAACCATTAGCACACTCAGGGAACTTTTATGAGAGCAGCCTTATCTGTTTGAGTAGTTTAAGCTTTTTGTTTATAAAAAGGTAAATAACATTACAGGAAAAATGTATTTGAAAAGCAATGCTTTCTTTTCAGTTTGTCAACCAAGGAAGACCACTATTGTTCTGTTCTGGAGAGGAATGCACGTGAGCCAAGAGCACTGATAGGTGTGACCCCTGAAGCCAGCGAGCGTGGGGCTCAGGTACCAGGACTATCACCCACCTCTCACTTGGGGCACACCTGTGACAATTAAGGACAACTGTTGTATTGCGCCTGGGGCCCATGGGTGGACACAACAAAAAGCCAGTTTGGGAATCTACACAATTAAAATTCTTACTGGAATAAACTATTCCTGTACCAGTGCCCCACCTGGAGATTAAGTTTTGTTTATTCTGTGGTTAGATGTGGATGTTGGAATGATAAAAATGTTCAGCTAGAATTATATATCCCTGATGATCATGCCAGGTGGGGATTGGGTCTCAGGCAACATTGTTCTAAATATTCTTTTTCTCTTCTGAGTCTTGGTCTGAAGACTGATTAAAAAAATAATAATGATAAGGCAACTTTGTTCACATATACTGTCCAGGGTTCCAATTAGCTATCAATAAGCACAAAGTTGTCTGGGCTTCTTGGGATGTTAAATATAGAGTCCTAACACCCTTTCAGTTCCTGTAACTTTATGTTACAGACCCAAGAATGAATGACTTCACCAGGAAACTTGAGGCCAGCTGAGGGCTGACACCTAAAGTCAGCCTCCACCAATCATGGTTTTTCAACCTGTGAACTGAAGGGGTTAAACTGTGTTACCAAGAAGTTCCCTCTCAACCTGCATTTCTACCAACAGCTTAACTGTGTCACAGGCATTAGAGATGTTTACAAACAAGTGTCTTTTCCACTTTCTTTTGCACATGTCAAGCCAGAACTTCACTTCTCTGTTCAAAAGTGAGCTGGCACTTGAGTTGTCTTGGCCATTGAAGAGTGAATGGAGGCGAAATACATGACTGCAGAGCAAAAACTTCAACAACCAAGCCATGATTTATCATGCCCCCATTCATGATGGCAACTTGAACTGAGAGGAAGCTTTGTTAGTGTGACGATGGAATAATAATCCTGGGGCAACACATCTTTTCCAGTCCACATTGTAAAAACCAGAGACAAACCTTAACTATTTAGACCACTGAGAAGTTAGAGATATTTGTTACTGTAGCACATTTATTTTCTTCTAACTGATACAATATATCTCAACTTCTGAAAGCTTCATGAGGAATTTTTAAATTCTTGCTGCCCCACTGAGAATGACTTAGTCAAATGTGTAATGATCATGTTGATCCTGAAGGAGTAACCTCTCTAACTTACCAAAAAAGAGACCATTTTTCATGTATGGTAACGAGGTGGGTGCTAAGACTCTTCAGTCATGTCTGACTCTGTGACCGTATGGACTGTAGCCTGCTAAGCTCTTCTATCTGTGGGATTATCCAGGCAAGAATACTGGAATGGGTTGCCATGCCCTCCTCCAGGAGATTGTCCCGACCCAGGGATCAAACCCAAGTATCTTATGTCTCCTGCACTGGCAGGAGGGTTCTTTACCACTAGCACCACCTGGGAAGCCCTATAAAACATGTTTATTACTTCATTTGTCAATTTCTTGGATTTGGCCAGTGTAACTTGGAGAGGTTAGTGTGATCCAGAGATTTCTGATTCTGAAGCTGAAAATTTAAGAATTTTGACTCTAAGTGACAGCCACCAGTGAAGCAGCAAGAGCTTTTTTGCCATTTAATACTTGATGATTTGGATATCAAATGCTACAGAATTTGTAAGATAAACTTCAGAGGAAGTAAATTTCCCTTTTTGAGATTTAATCTGATTGTGTTTAACATTTCATACCTGAGATATTATTAGCTTACACTTGTGGCAATGAACTGGGTAGATGGCATTCAGCTGAGATCATATGCACAAAATTACATGAAAAATTGAAATATCAAGGTTCGTTTAGCACAGCTGTTTGCTAATGAAGACATATTACTAATGGAGAAGTTTGTTCTCTAAAAGGAACTTCCACCTGAGGCTGTGAAAATACAAAAGAGATAAGTAAACTAAGATGGAGACAGAAGGAATTATTCCTAATTAAATATCAGTGATTTATTTGCCAAATCTCAGATATTGCAATGAATAAATCACTGGTTGTGAAGGTGGAATTCAGGCTCTCCTCCTGACTGATACTGTGATGAACTAATTTGAGTTTGAAGTCTCCCATGTACTTTGCCCTGTGTTCCTGTCACTATAAAACACATTTCCTTGTATCTTTGTTCTTCATTCATGCATTCCAACATAAGGCAGTGAAACAGAAAACAGCTCTTGAATTTTAGAATAACAACAGCAGCAGCACAAAACTGTACAGCAAAACTGTTCTCCTTCCTGTGCTGAAGATGCTAAAATACTGTTACCTGCCAGAGTCCAAGCAGGTCCATAACTTGTCTGATAGTTGGAAGCGCGTCTCTGTTTTTCAACACACTCAGCAGTGTGTGCTTGCTTTGTGGAAATACATGGTCTAGCTGAAGAAAAATCATCTATGTTGGATATACCCAAAGCTTTAAGGAATGAATTCAACATAAAATAACAGATGGCAAGCACTGAGGCTATTAAGTTTGAGGCAATAATGTGCAATACAGAGGGGCTGGGGAAGCCAACGAGGGGATACTGGCCAGACATGGAAGGCTGAAGTGCCAGGGCTAGTTCTAGCCCCGAGGACAGCTGATGGTGGGGTCTCACCCCTGTGGTGGATGACTTGATGACCCCATCCACTGAGCGGTTATTCAAACGGGAATGTGTTGGAACATTTTGATAAAAGCTTATGTCAGAGGTTTCTTGCAGACCTCAAATGACAGCTCATGTGCTGTTTTGCATGCAGAGCTCTCCCGTCCAGAGAATGTAGCAGCAGAATGTAATGACTTTTGGATACTGATGTCCACCAGTTCATCATGGGTATTTACTGTGTGCATCAGTGCTAGAACTGAGGATATAAAAATGAACAAGGCCAACACTTGGTTTTCAAGGTAGCAAATCTGGGTGGCCCTTGAGATTTATATTCTTGTTTCTTTGGGGGCCTGGGTAAAGAGTAGAGAATCTGCCTGCAATGTGGGAGACTTGGGTTCCATCCCTGGGTTGGGAAGGTCCCTTGGAGAAGGGAATGGCTACCCACTCTGTATTCTTACCTGGAGAATTCCATGGACAGTGGAGGCTGGCAGGTTACAGTCCTTGGAGTCGCAAACAGTCGGACACAACTAAGCGACTACCAGTCTCACTTTCACATCTTTGGGGGTTCAGCAGACAGGAAACTTACGAAGTCAGTGTTATTTCAACAGACAAGTAGGCTGATACCAGCCACTGCTCGCCCTTCCTAGAAAGGAAGTTCTCAAACGAGGGACTGTCCATTGGTGACAGTCGCACAAGTGTTCCTTTCTCCCAGATGCTAAAGGTGGATCAACAGAAGACAGGGACGCTCTACTCTGGCAGGTTGGTCACTGGCTGGGGCAGACAAGGTGTGAAATGGTGAGAGTTCAGGGGTCCATGTGCTCTTCTGCTTCTCGGCGTGTAAGATTTCCCAGGAAATCCCACGTTCTACCTGCACCAGGAACTAGTGGGATTGGAACCATGTCCCCTAGAGTTACCAGAAGCTGATAGCTAGTAGGAATTCTTAAACCTGTCTTAGCAACAAAAGTGGGAACAGCTTGTTAAAAATCCTTTGCTCATATACTACCTTCATTGATTAAGCTTCTTTTTTCTTTTTTTCTCTTTAATCACATACTTCCCAGCTTCATGCAGCCCAATTGTTTTACAGGAATTGGAGTCAGCTCCTGCCCCGTGTCCGACAGCTAGGTCTGGTTGGGACCACCGACCCTAAAATGAGGCCTGTGCAGGTGTCGGACGAATGGCTTCTTGACATCAGAGGACTCGAAAACTCTCCCCTCAGGTCACGCTATGAATTTACATTTTGAACATGCACATGCATGTAACTGACACTCACCTGGGCAAAACTCTGGCTGCCTCCCCTTGTCCCCACCTCCAATAACCTTTCCCCAAACTTGGGATCAACATGCTTACCCCATAAACATCCCAGGCCCCTCACCTCTGGGGAGGCAGATCTGAGACTTGGCCCTACCATGTCCTCACTTGGTTGCATTGTAGATAAACTTTTTCTTAGCTGTGAACCTCTGTGTTATCTGTTTGTCTTGCTGCACATCAGGCAAAGAGACTTGGTTCATTAGCAGAATCTGAAAGCAACCCCTTGGCACAGTTCCAGAGGAGCACAAACAAGTCAGCCACCCACTAAGATGCTGCTAAACTGATATAAAGTTATCCTTGTGATGCAGAGAAAAGAGCGTCGATTCCCTCTGAGTCTACTGGAAGGTTTCGCAGAGGATAAGGACTTTAGGTTGAGCCCTAAAGACCGAGTAGGACTTGGATTAAGGCAGGGAGAAGGCCTAGGGGTGCAGGCAGGAGTTCAAAGTGAAAATTCTTGAGTGGTGAGAAGCCCTGTAGGACTGGGATGTCTGTGGACTCGGTGAACTGCATCTGTCCAGACAGCAGAGCCTGCAGTGAGCTTCAGGGTCAGTCTCAGCCTATGACAATGACGCTTTCTGCTAGGAATGACTGGGCACTCACCTGGGCACATACTACCTGTGGCTGTCCCCACAGGTATTTCCCCGTCAGAGCCGATGTCATGGCTGCACCAGCCCTTGTGCATCTTGCTAGTACTGTAAGTTGCTCCTCAGCAACAGCACCAGGAAACCTTTAAATAGCAAACTTACTACTCACAAGTCCTGCAGGGTACACAGCACACCCGCGGTCACACAGCAAAGTGGAGATGGGGAGACCTCAGCTTCTGCCTTTATTGGAATCAAGGGTGGGGTGACTAGGATTTTACAGGTTCACTCTTCATTGGTGGATTGTAAATCTAAGAGTGAAAATTAAAGCCCAGAGAAAATAAATAAAGCAAGCAAGCAGGTCACACAGGGCTTCCTAAAAGGAGACATCATAGGTGGAACATCATAGTTGACTCCTTTTTTAGTTGAATAGCAGGGAAATCAGTCGTGAATATTCATTGGAAGGACTGATGCTAAAGCTGAAACATTGGCCACCTGATGCAAAGAACTGACTCATTTGAAAAGATCCTGATGCTGGAAAAGACTGAAGGCAGGAGGAGAAGGGGATGGCCGAGGATGAGATGGTTGGATGGCATCGATGACTCGATGGACATGAGTTTGAGTAAACTCTGGGAGTCGGAGATGGACAGGAGGCCTGGCATGCTGCAGCCCATAGGGTAGCAGAATCGAACATGACTCAGTGACTGAACTGAACTGAACTAAGGCAATGTATTCTTTCAACATGAGTGCCTTGAAGTGGATGCCTCAGCAATCCACCTCCCCTTCAAAGCATTGCTTCCTCTAATAGTAGAGTCTTAAGCTCCTAGTACAGTGCATGTATAAAGTTTATTAAATATTCATTTATTTTAAAATCTTTGTATTCATTGTTTCTCAAAACCTGGGGCTAGAATTTGATGGTAATCGACTGGTGCCACTCCTCCTCTTTTGACACATGGATTTGTGCTTTTTTTCTTCTGAAAGTTCTGTAGTTTGCATTGAATAGGGCCAATGTTGTAAGTATCTAAGGAGAAAAGATCAGTCTCTTTCAAAGTCTTAAAGAAAATACCTGTGTTCAAATGCCAACTATATAATAATAATGTGACATTCTGTAAAGAGCTGTCATTTTCTAGGAAGGCTTTCTGATATCACTTTAGCAGAATAAGTGCTGAGCATGGTGGAGGGGGGTGACTGGAAAGGTCATCCAACTGCTTCTTTATATTTTTCTCAAAAACGTGTGATACCATTGACCAAAGGTAAAAATTTTAATTCACCCAAAAAATATCTTTGAATTAGTGAGCAAAGATTTTAAATATTTGAGGTTAGATGAAAATTATAAACTTCATAATGCAACTCAATATGAAATACTTTAGCTTTTCACGATGGAACATGAATGGGTAAAAAGGGCAGTTTTAAAACTGAATTAAATGCAGAGTTAATATTTTTGTCAATCTTCTTATTTCAACTGTCTTTTTTTCTTAACATGCAGTTCACTTTAACCTTCTCAAGTAACCTTTCCTAGCAGCTTGAAGAGAATTAGGGGAGCGTGACACAATGAATACCATGAATTACTAGAGGGGAGATGACCATCTAGAAACATATCTAGCTAAATTTTCCTCCTAAAGGCAAAACGAAGGGTTGCTTAATCAAACAAAAATAGAGACAACTTTTTTCTTTGCAAACAGACCTTGTCTATAAACTCTGTTAAAGAAATGTCTTCAGGTTGAAGAATAGTAATACTGCGTGGAAACATGTATCTACGTAAGTAATGAAGAGCACTGGAAATGATAAATATGTTGGCAAATAAGAGATTTTTAAATATTCATTTTAAAGAGAATTTGTGTTCCTGAACTCAGATTTGGCTGCTCACCACTTGAAAGCCAGTACCTGAGAGAAGAATGTTGGTAGGAATGGAAATGTTGCCTTATTCAGGAGGCTGGCAACCTGGGGAGAAGGTGGACTCATGTGTAAGAACCAACTCCCAAAGATTCTACTGAACCATTGGAGTTTTCAAAGGGGGAAATTAATTGTAGTTCATCATTTCAGGAGGCGTCCGAGTCTTTGTTATCTTCCACTGTTTGCAAAGTTTCTTATAATTGGTGGTGAGGTTATAGGAAGTTGCTCCAGGACTCCTGTGCTCAGCCTGAAAAAGAACCTTCCTGCCAACACAGATTAGACATGAGAGATGCAGGTTCAATCCGTGGATTCAGAAGATCCCCTGGAGGAGGGCATGGCAACCCACTCTAGTATTCTTGCCTGGGGAATCCCACAGACAGAGGAGCCTGGCAGGTGCTCTGTTGTGTCTGACACTCCTTGCAATCCCATGGACTGTACCCCACCAGGCTCCTTTGTCCATGGGGATTCTCCAGGCAAGAATACTGGAATGGGTTGCAATCCCTGATCCAGGGGATCTTTCCAACCCAGGGATCGAACCCAAGTCTCCTGCATTGCAAGAAGATTCTTTACCATCTGAGACACTGGGGGCCGCCAGGGGAGCCCTTAGTTGCAGGAAAAAAAAAAAAAAAAAAAACTCTAAGGTATTGTTATGTATATTCCTTGAGGAGGAAACTGGACTCTGCATTATTGGTTTACCATTGCTTCTGCTTTGTTTCTGCATTTCCTAACTTTTCTAATCAGCAACTGTTTGAATCTGTCCTTTGATATTCAGGGAAGTTTTAGGAGGCTGAAGCTTTTTTTCTAGAAACAAGAAACGAGAACATTAAAAGGATTTGTACCTTGGAGGCTCCCATAGGGTCCTTTTTAGTTTCAATAGTCAATTCTGAAAAATTTTAAGGAATCAATTCTGAGGTAAAATGTTTTATTTCAGATGAACTTTACAGTCTTAAAAATTATTGAGAACCACAGAGAATATTGTAATATCTACCAATACTTTGTCATGTAAGAAACTAAAATAAGAACATATCTTCATTAATAAATATTTTAAATATTTGCTTATTAACTTGCTTTAAAGTATTAATAATTAACCATGCAAAATACATGTTTATATATAACTGAATCACTTTGTTGTATACCTTAAACTAACACAGCATTGGTAATCAAATATGTTCCACTATAAAATAAAAAATTTTTAATTTAAAAAATAAAGATTGAAGGCAGGAAAAGGGGATGACAGAGGACGAGATGGTTAGATGGCATCACCAACTCAATGGACACGAGTTTGAGCAAGCTCCAGGAGATGGTGAAGGACAGGGAAGCCTGGTGTGCTACAGTCCATGGGGTCGCAAAGAGTCAGACAGGAGTGCATGACTGAACAACAACAAGTAAGAAAAAATAACTACATCTTCCAAAAGATATTATTTTTTTATTTTTCAAATCTCTTTTATACTTAAATAAAGACAGCTAAAGTATAATATCTGATTTTTTATTCATTTTGTTGTAATATAATACATAATACAGCAATTGGAAAATTCTTTTTTATGACAGAGTAAAAATTTAGAAAGCAAACACTGTTTCATCATCATGAAAATGATTTTAAACTCATGGGTGATTTGAAAGGATCTTATGGACCACAGGAGACCTTAGGCTGTTCTTCAAAAACCACTTGTTTAAATGAAAAATAATAACAATATGTTTTGAAGTTAATAACATATGTAGAGGTAAAATGTGTAAAACCGCTAGCATTTAGACTGGAATGAAGGAAATGAACCTAAGTACTGCATAGCTCTCACACTCTACTTGAAATGGCATAATTTAGAAGTAGTCCGTGACAATATATGTAAATTGTAAATCTTAGAGCAATTGTTAAAAATAAATAAATGAACCAGATTCAGTAAATATTCCAAAATTGAAGACAAAAATCGAGTATTAAAAATCACTCTCAAAAAAAAAAAATAAGGAAAAGCAAAAAAATGAAACATTAATATGCAATATGTCAAGTTTAAAAATATATGCAATGTGAGAGTTGCAAATTATGTTTTATGGGAGACAGTGCCTCAAATAACGCTGAGAAACTGCTCCAAAGAGGCAAGGGGGATAGGTCAGTATATATGTGATTTCAGTGAAGGGAGAAAACATGCAAGCAAGCACACATTTTCCCAGAAGGTTTCTACTGGTCTCGTGAGCCTGGCCTAGTCACAAGGGACAGTTGTCACCATAAAGGGTTTTAGTGCTTTTCTAGATATGGGGAAATACAAGAATCAGGGCTCATAAAATCAGCTCCTGAAAAGATCTAACTATCTGAAAACCTATCCTGTCAAATATTCGCCAAGCACAGAGTGCCTCATTTCTGCTCTCCACCCTGAACTGCTTTCGGGGGCTTTTTAAGGTCAGCAGCTGCTGCAGCACATGATTTAATCCTTGTAGAAGTAGGTGGCAAGTGCCAATTATCAGTTGACAGATACAAATAGGAAGTACATTAGTACACACAAACCTAACACTATCAGAAGGTACATTAAAAGTAAAAAGTTGACAATCAATGACACCTTCAATTATTTAAATTTCACCTTAAGAAGACAGAAAAAGAGCAAATTGAACCAAAATAAGTATGAAAAAAGTGAAAGTGAAAATCACTCAGTATGTCCGACTCTTTGTGACCCCATGGATTATACAGTCCATGGAATTCTCCAAGCCAGAATACTGGAGTGGGTAGCTGTTCCCTTCTCCAGGGGATCTTCCCAAACCAGGGATCAAACCCAGGTCTCCCGCATTGCAGGTGGATTTTTTACAACTTGAGCCACCAGGGAAGCCCAAGAATTCTGGCATGGGTAGCCTATCCCTTCTCCAGTGGATCTTCCTGACCCAGGAATCAAAATGGTGTATCCTGCAGTGCAAATAGATTCTTTACCAGCTGAGATATCAGGGAAGTGCAAAATACTGAAGTAAAACACAAAGAGTGGAAACAATGAAACAGAAAACAGAACCAGTAGACAAAAATGGTAGAACCAAAAGCTAGATTTTAGAATCTAGCTAAATCAATAAAATTTGTAAAATTTTAACTCTACTTAAAAATGAAAAAAAGAAAAGCAAAACCAAATATTCAGTTCAGTTCGGTCACTCAGTTGTGTCCGATTCTTAGCGACCCCATGGACTGCAGTCTACCAGGCTCCTCTGCCCATGGGATTTTCCAGGCAAGACTACTGGAGTGGGGTGCCATTTTCTTCTCTGTAGACTTGAATTATGGTGATATTGAATGTTTTGCCTTGGAAATGAACAGAGATCATTCTGTTGTTCTTGAGATTGCAACCAAGTACTGCATTTTGGACTCTTTTGTTGACTATGATGGCTACTCCATTTCTTCTAAGGGATTCTTGCCCACAGTAGTAGATATACTGGTCATCTGAGTTAAATTCCCCATTCCACTTTATTTTAGTTTGCTAATTCCTAAAATGTCAATGTTCACTATATGGTCTCCTGTTTGACCACTTCCAATTTGCCTTGATTTATGGACCTCATATTCCAAGTTCCTATGCAATATTGCTCTTAACAGCATTGGACTTTACTTCCATCAAACTTTATTTCACAACCAGCTGTGGAAAATTCATAAACAGATGGGAATACCAGACCACCTGACCTGCCTCCTGAGAAATCTGTACGCAGGTCAAGAAACAACAGTGAGAACTGGACATAGAACAACAGACTGGTTCTAAATCAGGAAAGGAGTGCATCAAGGCTGTATATTGTCACCCTGATTATCTAATTTATATGCAGAGTACCTCATGAGAAACGCTGGGCTGGATGAAGCACAGGCTGGAATCAAGATTGCTGGGAGAAATATCAATAACCTCAGATATGCAGATAACACTACCCTTATGGCAGAAAGTGAAGAATAATTAAAGAGCCTCTTGTTGAAAGTGAAAGAGGAGAGTGAAAAAGTTGTCTTAAAACTCAACATTCAGAAAACTAAGATCATGGCAACTGGTCCCATCACTTCATGGCAAATAGATGGGGAAACCATGGAAACAGTGAGAGACTTTATTTTGGGGGGCTCCAAAATCACTTCATATGCTGACTGCAGCCATTAAATTAAACCTAGACAGCATATTAAAAAGCGGAGACATTACTTTGCTGACAAAGTTCTGCCTAGTCAAAGCTATGGCTTTTCCAGCAGTCATGTATGGATATGAGAGTTGAACTATAAAAGCTGAGTGCTGAAGAATTGATGCTTTTGAACTGTGGTATTGGAGAAGACTCTTGAGAGTCCCTTGGACAGCAAGGAGATCAAATCAGTCAATCCTAAAGGAAATCAGTCCTGAGTATTCATTGGAAGGACTGAAGCTGAAGCTGCAATACTTTGGCCACCTGATGTGAAGAACTGGTTTATTGGAAAAGACCCTGATGCTGGGAAAGATTGAAGGTTGGAGGAGGGGGAGATGACAGAGGATAAGATGGTTGGATGGCATCACCGACTCAATGCACATGAGTTTGAGTAAGATCCGGGAGTTGGTGATGGTCAGGGAGGCCTGGCATGCTGCAGTCCATGGGGTCGCAAAGAGTTGGACAAGACTGAGTGACTGAACTGAACTCAATTGTGATATGTTGATGAGAGAAAATACAAAAGTAAACATCGGAACTGTCCTGTAGGAATGTTTCTTCTTTCAGATAGGTCTAAAACAAATTGGGATCAGGAAAGGCAGGGTTTGTTTTATCACACAGCTCAGTGTTCACACGGGATCCAATATAACAATAAGGGAAATAAAATTATCTCCCATTCATAAAAGGACCCACCACTCAGGTGTGGAGATCTGCTGAAAGGCATAGCAATGACTCGCTGACTTTTCAAGCAGCTTGCCTCCTGGAGCACCCCGTCAGTCTTTGTTACGGCAGCCACAGACTCTCCCACAGCAGCAGACATCATTTAACACAGGCGTCCCATGCACCCGTTGTATGTGTTGGCAGGTGTTTAATCACCAGGATCACCCTGAATCATGGAACCACATGGAGGCTAGTTACCTGAAAATTGATGCCCATCAACTGTCTACTTTTAACTGATGCTCTGTGTGTGTGTGTGTATGTGTGCTAGTCACTCAGCTGTGTCCTACTCTTATTGACCCCATGGACCATAGACCACCAGGCTCCTCTGTACATGGAATTCTCCAGGCAAGAATACAGGAGTGGGTTGCCATTCCCTTCTGCAGGGGATCTTCCCCACCTAGGGATAGAACCTGGATCGTCAGCATTGCAGGTAGATTCTTTACCAACTGAGCCGCCAGGAAAGCCCATAACTGATCCTATTATATTCAAAAGAAATATGCCTGGCCTGGTGCTCCATGAAGACCTAGATGGATGGGAAGAGGGGAGGGGAGGCAGGCTCAAGAGACAAGAGGTATGTACGTAAAGTTATGACTGACTCATGTTGTCATATGCCAGAAACCAACACAGCATTGTAAAGCAATTTTTTCTCCAATTAAATAATAAAAAAAGAAATACACAAAGTAGCAGCAAATTAAGGAAAACTGAAATCTGAACCCCCTGAGGCTCTATCCACACAGGTGGGTTTATTTGTTCCCCTTACAAGGCAAGATAATAAAGGACTTCTGACTAATTAGACAAATATGAATATTACTGCAGATGGAATGACTGACTCAGGGACAGATTGCTTAACTGGCCTAGTGTAGAGTGTGGGAGTACTGGGCTGTGTAAACCAAAGGTTCTTCAAGGAGACAGGATAAAATATTCCATGCAAGCAATTTACAACCATTTCAAGGAAGACAAGCAAAATATTCAGAGGAAGAATAGATGAACCTGAAATCCCAGTGACTCAGCAGGAAAAATGATCTCATGCTCCTATAAAGTACAGTGGATGTGTTCCGCTTTGTGCAGGCATTCCAGAGTCCATGCCAACAGAAGCTCAGCCATGTGAGACACATGGGTCCCCAGGCCACCTGCACTGGATGACCTCCCAGCTGATGGGGGGACAGAGGGATTGGATGGTCTGTCTGGAAGTCTGTAAGGGTCAGAGCTGGAAGAACATAAATTACATCGGCCCACATCCAATTTACTAGAAGTCAGTGACCCCATTCAGATAAAAAGGGGTCAGCAAAAATAACTACATTATGGAAGAGATACATGAGTCCTTGGTGACCAGGAAGCGATCTCTACCACAGACACTTAAGTATTGTTTGAAATAAGTTTCAAGACTATTAATGCCATAAGGTACTCTACCAGAGAATGCTTGCTTTGAACCTCAAAATATCCAATATGATTAGAGGAGATGATTCAAAAGTAATCTGCTAGAAAGACTTACCTTTAGCATAAAATAATTTCCATTTTTAGAAAAAAGTTATAAGCAAAATTTAATAAGTGTGCTTGGTCCCTCAGTCATGTCCGACTCTTTGTAACCTCATGGACTGTAGCCTGCGAAGCTCCTCTGTCCATGGGATTCTCCAGGCAAGATTACTGGAGTGGGGCGCCCTTTCTCACTCCAGGGGATCTTCCCTGTGTCTCAGGGGATGACACGTCTCCCACATTGGCCGGCAGGTTCTTTACCACTAGTGCCACCTGGGAAGTCCAAAATTTAATAGGTGATGAATATTTATGCTGAGAAAAGGGAATAGAGGCTAATATTTCCTAATTAGAGAGAGTTCTTAGTGAGGATACAATTAACCAATTTTCTTATTAGGGTGTGTGAACAGAAATTTTAGAACATATGCAACAATTATTTTTTTAATAGCTGTTTTGTTGGAATGCAATATACAAAAATTGCTCAAGTGTTCCCATCAATGAATTTTCACAGAATGAACATCCTAGGAAACCAAAACCCAGCTGGAGACAAACATGACCAGCAACCCCCAATCCTTTTCTGCCCTACACAGATTAGAAGACAAGATACAGTTAACTGCTCTCCTGGCTTCAGCACTTCATATGGGTTCTACCCAATTTTTTATTTTTAAGTTTTGGAGTTTATTGGTTTATTTGGTTTATTATGTAGTAATAGGTAGACAAAATAATATTTTCATTATTTTAAGTAAATTTGCAACACTATATCAATGTTATTATAATTCCAAATTAAATAATTCACCACAGTTAGGCACTGGAACCACCATAACCCCAGAGTAATCAATCCCACCATAGTTGTGGCTTCTTCCTCCTAAGCATCTCTCATCGCCACCCCCTCTTATTTATCAGCATCATTGCCTAGTTTGAATCTCTTTCATCCCTCACCTGAACCTCCCTGTTATTCCTGCTTTCTGACTACTCTCTTTATAAATCAGAGGTCTCCAGAGTAACAGAACAAACAGGAAACATAGATATATAAGAGGAGATTTTTTTATGAGAATTGGCTTATGTGATTGCGGAGGATAAGATATGCCAAAATATGCCATAGACAGCCTGAAGAACAAAGAAAGCCAGGGGTGTAATTCAGTCTGAGGCCAAAGGTTTGAGAAGTGTGGGTGTGAGTTTGTGAGAGTGTGTGTGTGTGTGTGTGTGTGTATGAAACCAAGAGTTCTGCTGATTCCAAGGGCAGGGCAAAATTGACATCCTAGCTCAAGAGGAGAGAGATTAATCCTTCCTCCACCATTTTTGTTTTCTATTCAGCTAGGTCCTTTTTGGTTATCTATTTTAATGCTGTTTATTTGTTTACTTGGCTGCATCTAGTCTCGGCTGTGGCACATCGGATCTTTCCTGTGTCACACAGGATCTTTTTGCTGCAGCACAGGACTGTCTACTTGCGGTGCGCGGGCTCAGTAGTGGTCGGCAGGCTTAGTCGCTCCATGGTATAGATCCATGGGATCTTAGTTCCTTGACCAGGGATCTAACCCACATCCCTGCATTGCAAGGCAGATTTGTTACCACTGGACCACCAGAGAAAGTCCCTCCTCCACATTTTTGTTCTATTTGACTCCTTCAAGGGATTAGATGAGACCCACCCACATTGACAAGAGCCGATCTCCTTTATTCATCTATTAATCCATCTCTTCCTCTTCTCTTCCAGCTCTCTGAGAATCCCTAAGCACTGTCAACTTAACACTGTCAGAATATCCTTCTTATAATAAAAATCATAAAAAAACTTCGAAGTCCCTCAATGTCCTTACTTTTTCTAAAAGTCAAATATCGAAGGCATTTTAGGATCTATGATTACCCTCCAAGCTCATCAGACACTTTCTCCAGCCACTCCACTATGAATGCATCCCATGCCTTGCTACAGGCCCCATCCCGTGACCACCATTGCTAAAGGACTTCCTCTGACATGTCAGAATAGGCATGGCCTGGAGGCTTTCCCTATTCCGTGTCCTCTGCCTGGCACCCCCAGCACTCTTTTATGAATTCCTAGGGAATCTGTCTATTACCATGATCTCCCTTGCTTAGAGGGGAACCAGGATTATTAAAATCACCTATTTCCTATATCAAAAGCAATTTTCTCTTGATCTCTCGCCATACTATTTTCCTTGGACTGTCTACTTTTCTAAGCATTTCTGATCCTGGATTCCCGTCCAGCTTCACCTCCCTTTGCATTCATACCCAAGCCATTTAAGCCACTGTTTCAAAGGTGAGGCTTCATCATCCTTCATGAAGAACTCATCCCACAGCCACCTGGCTTCCATGTCTCCTCCATGTTCAGCTATTTCCTTTGATCTCTGAGAAAAGAAAAGTGAAGTCACTCAGTCGTGTCCAGCTCTTTGTGACCCCATAGACTGTAGCCTACCAGGCTCCTCCATCCACGGAATTTTCCAGGCAAGAGTACTGGAGTGGGCTGCCATTTCCTTCTCCAGGGGATCTTCCTGACCCAGGGATTGAACCTGGGTCTCTCGCATTGCAGGCAGACACTTTACCATCTGAGCCACCTGGGAAGCCCTAACATAAGTTAAAAAAATATTATTTCAGTCCTCACGATTCCCCATCTCCTTCAGCCATGACATCAAAACCTTTAATTCCATCATGACCTCACTTCCCTCCTCATTGTTTGAGTCCTCTCTGGATTTGTTTGGGACTCTTGCTGAGGCTTCATTGCTGTGGCTGGCCCCTCACTCAAAGGCTCTCTCCCAAGCCCTGCCCCTGACTCTCCAGGTTCCTGGTTTAATCCTTTCCTGGATATCCTCATGCAGCTTCAGATGGTGTCTATAGCAACTGGTGATAAGAACGGACAATTGGTACCCCAGTTCATCTCCTAACTCTGACTTTCCTCCAGCACCTAAAGCTTATCATTTCCCAAAGACACCCAGGTCTCTCCTTACCTGCAAATATCCTTCTTTACTCACCACTCAGCTTTTCAAGTTGTAACACTGAAGTCTTCAATCATTCTTCCCCCCATCTTGCCCCCCAATCCCTCTACCTCCAAAACCTCTCTTGCATCTTTCTGTCTTAACTCCTCCCCAGGTGGGTTTCGAACCTGATCACCTCTTCCAGGCCACTGTGTTTGCTTCCCGTCCACCTCCAAACAGCTGCCAGATATTTATCACCAAAGTGAAACTGGAGACATTGCCCTTCTGCCTAAAATGCTAAGGTGGCTCTTTATTAAATGCAGAGTATAAAATGGGGAATCTTAAAATGATTTTGGAGCTTCCAACCAAGCAATATTACCGGTAACTGAACCCTGTATTCATAGGCTTTCTTTCTCTGTTCTCCGCACGTGTCCTCTCCTGCTTGCCCTCACAATATCTTACCTTCATCTGAGCACACCATGCACGTCTACATACACCCTTCTGTCTAAGAAACCTTAAAGTAATATCTTCTGGTGGTCCTTTTAAATCTTTAGCTATTTTTAGAGACCTAACCCAAGTATCTCTTGTGAGGCCTTTTAATCCATCATTTCTCCATATATCCATTTAATCCATATATTTCTTTATATAAATGTAGCACTTTATTATTTGGAGAAGGAAATGGCAACCCACTCCAGTGTTCTTGCCTGGAAAATCCCAGGAGTGGTGGAGCTTGATGGGCTGCCGTCTATGGGGTCACACAGAGTCAGGCACAACTGAAGCGACTTAGCAGCTTAGAAGCACTTTATTAACATTCCTACTGTAGATTTTCTTAAAACTTTTGATGTTTCTTAGTTGCTAAGTCATGTCCAACTTCTTTGCAACCCCATGGACTATAGCCATCCAGGCTCTTTTTTCCATGGGATTTCCCAGGAAAAAATACTGGAGTGGGTAGCCATTTCCTTCTCCAAGGGAGCTTCCTGACCCAAAGGTTGAGTCTCCTACACTGGCAGGCAGATTCTTTATCAATGAACCACCAGGGAACCCTTTCTTATCATAAGTGAATACAAAATACATTTTTCCTTCTAGAATACGATCTCTTCAAAATTAAGGACACCATGATATTCATCATTGCGTTTCCAAGACCTAGCAAAATGCCTAGAATATGATAAATTATTGGAAACATTTGTTTTTTGTCCCTATTGAAACCGAGCAGGACCCTGCAGGGCTGTTGGTCAGAGAAGCATTTCTGTGTCCCCCATTTCTTGCTTGTAGGGAACAGAATGTAGCCCTCATGATCTTCCTTAAGTTCCAAAGGGTAGATGTGAGCAGCTGTTAATCAAAGAAGGGAGAGGATACAGAGACAAGAGAGGAGGAGACAAGAAGCAATAGTTCCATCTCAAGGGAGCACATAGCAATATCTCTGAGCTCTTTACAGAGCCAAACGCCCCAACAAATGGAGTTAAAATTCTTCATTCCAGGGAAGACAACCTGAGGCCAGATTAAAGGAACCAGAGAAGTTCATCAAGAGAAAACCTGAGATCGGATTAAAACAGTGCAGGCCTTGCACTCACCCTATATATTATCAGCAAACCTGACCTTGAACTGTTGCTATAAACCTGGCAAAGCAGCAAAGCTATTCTTTTCTACTTCACCCAAAACTCTTCCTGCAAGATTCGATTCAGCACCAGTGCACAGAGGTTGAGGTTTTGACATAATTATCAGGCACTTACATTCTATTTCATGTTACACTTCCATGTTGGAATCTGAGATACTACTAAAGCAAGGCCAGGAATATTTGTATGATGTCATTATTAACTTGGAGAAAATGTTCTTTATTTGCATTATTATTTTTTTCAGGACCTTCTTTTTTTTCACAGAAGCTTTTAAAGGTTATGTTCTGCACAGCATGCCTAAGTACTATGAACTTCGAGCTAATGGACTCTGAATGATATTTTAGAACATCAAGTGCTTTCTGTCCTAGAACAACATGATTGACGTATTAATAGCATACACACAGCATTTGAAGTTGAGGACTTGAGAAAAGTCAGTTGTGTTAAATACACAGTTACCTTAACTCATAGACAAACAATGACATTGGTAATAGGGATCCTAAATACAATTTCATGTACTTTAAATCCTTAGATATTGTCTTTACCAAGATGGGGGGAACGCATAACAAATTCATTGGTAGGGAAGATTAAATAGCAATGAAAAGGAACAAAAACACAGATGGCTAATTATATCAGACTAATGAGAAAACCAGCTGGATAGTATTTCCATGACTTAAAAATCTGGAGATAATGTAATGTATATAAGTGTAATCAATAGTTACATGCATCTCAGGCCATCTACAAAAATTGAAACTCTTAACCATAGGAGAATTCAGATGCAGTTCCTATACCAGCCACAAGCAGAGCAAGGAAACCAAAGTGGGGTCACAAGATGTAATCCTTGAGAAGCTATTCAAGGGAGGATCTGAATGGCCCTTCCCTGGAAGATTTCAGCACTTATTCTGCACCAACTGCACAGAAAACTGGGATACTTCCAAGTACTTCCTGAACTGGAGATATCAAACATTCAGCTTCTGGATTTGCTATTCTTGTTGTTCAGTCTCTAAGTCACGTCCAACTCTTTGCAACTTCATGGACTACATCACGACAAGCTCCTGCATCCTCCACTGCCTCCCAGAGTTTTCTCAGATTCATTTCCATTGAGCTTGTGATGCTATCTAATTATCTCATTCTCGGCCACTCCCTTCTCCTTTTGCCTTCAATCTTTCCTATCATCATGGTCTTTTCTAGTGAGTCAGCTCTTTGTATCAGGTGGCCAAAGGATTGGAGCTTCAGCTTCAGCATCAGTCCCTCCAATGAATATTCAGGACTGATTTCCTTTAGGATGGACTGGTTTGATCTTCTTGCAGCCCAAGGGACTCTCAAGAGTCTACTCCAGCACCAGTGTTTGAAGGCATCAGTTCTTCAGTGCTCAGGTTTCTTTATGGTCCAACTCTCACATCTGTACATGACTACTGGAAAAATCACAGCTTTGACTACACAGATCTTTGTCAGTAAAGTGATGTCTCTGTGTTTTAATATGCTGTCTAGGTTTTTCACAGCTTTCCTTCCGAGGAGTAAGTGTCTTTTAATTTCATGGCTGCAGTCACCATCTGCAGTGATTTTGGAGCCCAAGAAAATAAAATCTGTCTCTGTTTCTACTTTTCCCCCTTCTATTTGCCATGAAGTGATGCGGCCACATGCCATAACCTTAGTTTTTTGAATGTTGAATTTTAAGCCAGCTTTTTCACTCTCTTCCTTCACCTTCATTAAGAGATTTTTTAGTTCCTTTTCTTGATAGCCTGCATTACAAAGGACAGAGTTTGACTACATCACTTTGCTTCTCCGGTAAAATCATAACCCTTTGGAAAGAAGAAAAGATAGAAATTCTCTATGTTGAGTTTCTCTACGCTGAGTTTCTCTACATATTTTCTTCGTTTCCCTGTATATTTTTCCAATTTTAATCTTTATGAAATTGTATTTTTTTCCTAGCCTGGTGCTTGGGTTTGACTGTCTACCGGGATGATTGTTGCTGGTGTTGTGATGCTGCTGATTCTCTGAACTAGGAGGATATTGAGATGAAGCTTTTCCACCTTCTGTGACCTGGTGCTGAAGGGCAGGTTCTGCCTGAGAAGCGTGTGCAAAGAGATGAGCATTTCATGTTTAATTGCACTGCAGTCCTCTGATCGATAACAGTCCTTCTCCCCTGAGGGAGAACGAACCTCCCTGCAAGTGTCCCCGGTCACATGAGTTGCCAGCACCAGTGACAGCACAGAAGGAAAGAACCAGTTCCACATCCTGAAGGGAGTATAGAGTTCCTTCCTTCCATTCACAAAGATACTGTTTTTATCGTAATAGTTGAATTTATTTGGATAATTAGTTTTCAAAGAAGATTTACTTTAACTCACTTTTTCATTGATGTGGAGATTTTTGACTTCTTTCTTTTCAAGACTGCAGAGTATTCTACATCATTTTCATTAATGAGTTGCTATGATTTTCTGCAACAAATGTTCACAACAGTTTTGTTCCAGGAGCAGGTGGCTCAGAATCTTTATCATTCTGTTGCATTGTTTCGTTTTCCTCAGTTCATTCCTACAGCTTCTTAGGGGAATTTCTTATGATTGGTTGACTGAGAATGTAAAGTTTCAAGCCTGGTTTACAAATGAGTCTGCACAGTAAACAAGTAACAATTGAAAAACTGATAGATACAGTATTACTGTCCCACTTGGACGACTTTCTTTCCCCTCTGTCCTCCAAGGTCTCCTCTGAGTTCCAGGGCAAATCCCTCTCCCCCGTAGCCTCTGCCCACCACAACCTGCCTAGACGTCTGGATGCTCAGAGACCTGCCGTGGGTATTCAGTGTTCTCATGAAGCTGGGGCAGCAAGGGGGTCCTCCAGGGGCTTTGTTGTCAGAACTCGTGAGTGCATGAGAACTTCCACAGAGAGGAGGACAAAGGGGCAGCCTTGTGTGTTCATGGGGACACGTGGGGACATGAACCTCTAAGAATTTCCAGAAATAACTGGAGAAGTCATGGGGGGTAAGGATTAGTACTCCATTACCAACACAGAAAGGATTTATCAGTGCAATTGCTACTGATCACATCATCATTTCTCACAGCCATGTCACTGTTCCCAGGAACAGTTCCCATGATCTCTTGGTTGATGTGGTTTATACCATTTATACAGTAGGCTTCACTTTCTTTTAATTAAATACATTCATGTTCTTAATTCCAGGAAGATTCCACTCCTGAAACTGACTAAAATTGGGGGGATGGGGGGAAAGATGATTCTCCTATAACTAGTGAAGGTACCCGGAAATAAGGTGGAAATATGTATCAGGATAACCTTCACAGAGAGAAATTTAGCAATCAAATAAAAAGCCTCCCTCAAATAAATGCCTGACTTTGGTCCAGTAACTTCTTTTAGGGGAAATATCGAGAAATTAACTATTTCCTGGTGTATCAGTAATCAGGAATTGCAGTCACCTCTGTTGCTGAGCTGATGAGCCCTGAGGGAACTCAGGATGGAAATAATACCTGCCATCTAGCAACCATCAGACTGCAGCCACTCCCTATGGTGAGCCCCTAGAAAACTCAGAATGAGAAAGTACAGGAAACTGGCCCCAAACAGCTGAAGTACATTTGGAAAGTATAGTTTCAGTAATCCCAGACACTTGCATCTTCCCATACATAGAAAAGGAGCTAAATTCCTTAACTTGAGATATCTGGTTTTCTTTAATTAACAATGACCTTTTGATGTGCAGACCACCTGCTCTTTGTTGTAAAGCTTCTATATATCCTGGCTTCCTCCACCCCTGCTCTTCAAACCAATTTTCTCAGGATTACTTGAGATGCTGCCTCTCTAAAAATTTGAAGACATAAAAGTTGCCCCTAATAAAACATAACTCTAAACTTTTAGGTTGAGCATTTTTTTTAGCCAATGTTCTTAAGGGATACTTATGAAAATAGTCATCTCAGTCTTGTTTGTAATAATGACTCTTGGAAATGACCTGCTGCTGCTAAGTCGCTTCAGTCATGTCCGACTATCTGCGACCCCATAGATGGCAGCCCACCAGGCTCCCCTATCCCTGGGATTCTCCAGGCAAGAACACTGGAGTGGGTTGCCATTTCCTTATCAAATGCATGAAAGTGAAAAGTGAAAGTGAAGTCGCTCTGTCGTGTCCGACTCCTAGTGACCCCATGGACTGCAGCCTACCAGGTTCCTCCATCCATGGGATTTCCCAGGCAAGACTACTGCAGTGGGTTGCCATTGCCTTCTCCGTGGAAATGACCTAACTTCACACAAATTTGGATTTTACTTTCATGACATGGAAGCTGTGGAGTCACTTAGCATGATGGGGAGGAATACCTAGCAGACTGTTCCATGGAACATATTCATGAACAATGTTAAGGGGGAAAACAGATTAAAGACTATTTATCTCCATATTTATAAAAATTATGTATAAATGCCTAGCTATGCAAACACCTCACTGGAATAGACACATTCTGGATGTGAATTTGCCTTGCTTGCACCACCATCTGTATACTCCTAATATCTATTATCATGGTTTCCACACAGCAATGATTTTGACCAGGAACTCCCTTTACAGCAGCAAGCACTGCAAGGGGCTTATATCCAAGGAAAGGACAGTTGTTATCACACTTTCACCCACCTGGAAGCAGTGGTCAGAACGAAGGGTAGAAGGGC
The DNA here is from genome assembly GCF_019923935.1 of Bubalus bubalis. Lineage (NCBI taxonomy): Eukaryota > Metazoa > Chordata > Mammalia > Artiodactyla > Bovidae > Bubalus > Bubalus bubalis. The sequence continues at coordinate 64,182,841 of NC_059175.1, read as the reverse complement.
TTACTGGGAACTCAGTTATAGCAACAGTAACACAATACCCAGAAATAGACTGGTGTTCTGTGTTGTAGATACACTTTATTCTTTGAATCAGAGATCATTATATGCTGCTTTCTCCCCCATAGCCAGATAGCATGAGCCTGAAGATCAAGGGTTAAAAGTTGATACATCTCTTAATATTATCCCTAACAAGCAACTCGGGAGAAGGAAATGCCTACCCACTCCAGTGTTCTTGCCTAGAGAATCCTGTGGACAGAGGAGCCTGGTGGGCTGCTGTCCATAGGGTCACACAGAGTTGGACATGACTGAAGCAACTTAGCATGCATGCATGTGCTGGAGAAGGAAATGGCAACCCACTCCAGTATTCTTGCCTGGAGAATCCCAGGGATGGAGGAGCCTGGTGGGCTGCCATCTATGGGGTTGCACAGAGTCAGACATGACTGAAGTGACTTAGCAGCAGCAGCAACAAGCAACTCACAAAAGTTTTGCTTTCTGTTCCAGATGCACTGAGCTCTCCTGGTTTGGGGGTCTTATTTCCAAAGGGTGATGTTTGCATGAAGGCATACAGCAATAGCTCACTGTAATGGAAAATGAGATACCCAATTCTGACATATTGGCTTTCTTATACCATTGAACCAACAGAAAGAACCAACAGAACCTACTCCCTGAGGAGAATGATTGATCTTTATTATCATCAGGATAATCATCTTGATATCATCAAGATATCATCTTGAGCCCCACACAAGAGCAGACAGGGAAAACTGTCTATAGAGCCCAAAGGGATGCTTTGGTTTAATGCTTAACTGTCCATGCCCAAGAGTAAAAATTAATGGAAAAGTACAGTAATCAAAATAACAGAACTCCTGAGTATCAACACTATACAGGAATGAAAGCTTGAATCACTCTACCGGCTGAGGACCCCTGACCAGTTTATGTGAAAGTGAAAGTCACTCAGTTGTGTCCAACTCTTTGCAACCCCTTGGACTATACAGTCCATGGAATTCTCCAGGCCAGAATACTGGAGTGGGTAGCCTTTCCCTTCTCCAGGGGATGGCTGAGGAGAAACGTGAAATGTTTGTGGAAGGAAAAAGTCAGAGATAATCAACTACAGTCCCATGACCAATGTTTAAAATGAGGATTATCACATATTTGCACATTTCCCATTTTGTTCAGTCCCTGAGCTGTGTCTGACTCTTTGCAACCCCCCTGGATGGCAGCACACCAGGCTTCCCTGTCCTCCGCTATCTCCTGTATTTTGCTCAGATTCACGTGTACTGAGTTGGTGATGCTATCTAGCCCTCACCTTCTCTGATGCCCCCTTCTCCTTTTGCCTTCAATCTTTCCCAGCCTCAGGGAAATATGTCCTCACATTTGATATATATTTATACTATTTGTAGATATAAATTTGGTTTTTCCCTTCTTTTCATTTTTATTTTATGGGCAAGTTATTGGCAAAAGGAGAGAGTGGGTGATGTATGCATCCTTTCCAACAAGGTTTGAGTCTCAGCTCTGGATGTTGTGTAGGTGGGTTCTTCCAACTAAATGATTCCCTTTGATACTTCCCTTAGTCCTAGATTTAGTGGTTACTATTTACATCTCTCATCTTGTGTTCGTTAAAATTCTCTTTACCCCTTTTACTAGTTAGTTCAATTTCACTGTTCCTTTTGGATGCATACAAGAGCATGGCATGTGTAAAGAAACAGAGGCATAAAATTAGAGGGGGGTTATGTCTGCAAGTGTGGCAGGGTGGAAGACTTCCTCACATCTGCCTCTCCATAAAAGCAATGAAAAAATTGGCAACCGTTGTCAGAATCAACTTTTTCAGATCTCTGAAAATTAACTAATAGCTGGCAGCAAACTGGCGCACATTTAGTCAAGAAAAAGAGCTAAAGCTTAGTAAGAACAGTGAGCTTTGCAGCATTTCAACTCATCTAGTCACATCTCCTGCTGCCCAGCTCCACAGCCTTGGAAAATAACAGCCCAACTTCCCAGAGAGAGGGAGCCGCACAGGACTGGAAACCTCTCACAGCCTCATTCCCAAATAGGCATCATTATCTGATTTGATTGGTATTCCTTGGAAGAACCAGAGGTCCTAGGCAATTAGAGAAATCTCTTTACAATCTCTAGCTGATCACTAAACTAATCAACTAGATACATCAAAGATACAGACTTTACAGAAATTGATTTTAAAAAGTCACTAAACAAACAAACCGCTACACACATAGGAACAAAAAACCTTGGAGTGGGGTGAGAAATGGATTTCTAGAGTGGCAAAATATTTGAAATGTCTTATTTTTAACTTAAAAAAATGTTATAGAATATTACCCATTCACACAGAGAAACAGCAATCAATAGAATCTGTCCTCTGGGAAACCCAGATAATGAAAAATATTTTATTTTATTTATTTATTTTTTTATTGTTGTTGAGAATATCTTTTTTTTAAGTTCTCAGAAGTGACAATTTTATTGTTTTTTATTTTTTTAATTTAATTTAATTTTATTTTATTTTATTTTTAAACTTTACAAAATTGTATTAGTTTTGCCAAATATCAAAATGAGTCCGCCACAGGTATACTGCTGTGATGTATGTCAGAGAGTGTTTTACCTATGTTCTCCTCTAGGAGTTTTATAGTTTCTAATGAGGTGGATGAAACTGGAGCCTATTATACAGAGTGAAGTAAGCCAGAAAGAAAAACACCAATACAGTATACTAACGCATATATATGGAATTTAGAAAGATGGTAACAATAACCCTGTGTACGAGACAGCAAAAGAGACACTGATGTATAGAAGTCTTATGGACTCTGTGGGAGAGGGAGAGGGTGGGAAGATTTGGGAGATTGGCATTGAAACATGTAAAATATCATGTATGAAACAAGTTGCCAGTCCGGGTTCAATGCACGATACTGGATGCTTGGGCTAGTGCACTGGGACGACCCAGAGGAATGGTATGGGGAGGGAGGTGGGAGGAGGGTTCAGGATGGGGAACACATGAAAAATATTTTAAATCAACTATTATACATATTTTTAAAATCTAAGGAAATCAAGCTTAAAGAAATAAAACAAAGTGTGAAAATATCTCTCACTAAATACAGCTCCTTCCTTGCCCTGATTTTGTTCCAGATCTACAAAAATATTAATTCAGTCTCTCACCCTCATTTGCAGATGCGATCCTGAATAATCCATGTCAATCAATCCATCTTTATTGCCAATATTTGGATCAGGAGTGGAAACATGGCACCCTCTGGACCAATGAAGTAGTTTGCCACCAGTTTCAGAAGACACTACTGTCAGTCTTCTGGGGAATGCCCAGGAGAAGCCTTTTCCATCTCCAGATATAAATGACGAAATCCTGGAGCCCCAGGTCCTAGAGATCCCACTGTCAGGAAATGAGTCCTGGCAGAAGCTGTGCTATGCACCGGAGTCTGGAGAGACAGAAAGCCTGGGGCCCCGAAGCTCTACTGAGTCAGGGCAGCCATCAGCAGCAAGGCTAGAGACACCCCAGCCTTCCAGGGAGGCATTTCCCAGAGCCTTCCTACTTCCTTACTAAGCAATTAGGACAGGGTTTCTCCTTCAGAGCTTCCAATCCCAGAGAACCAGGTGGTATCTAAGTATGTGTACAATGATAAAGAGAATGGCCCAGTGGATTAAGTCTGGGAAGTTTAAGTTAGAGACCTTTTCCCAGAGATCAGTTTGCCTTGTAATTATCCATGTCTTGGTCCTTCTTCAGTCTTTGCACTCAAGTATATAAGAAACATTATTCCATGGGACTTGATGAATATGCGAATGAATGGCAATGCCCACACAAAGTCATTTATAGTTAAATTTATCATGCTTTCATCTTGATCTGATTCATTACAGGAAGGTAAGTTTTCAGACAACTTTGGATTAATTCTAGAATAAAATTTGGGTCTCCAGTTCCTTCCCTCGAATCACTATTAACAGTCAGCCAGTAGCTGTGATTTAAATGCATTCCATTTGGAAGCTGGCCAGAAGAACTCCCCTACAGAAGTAAGAGGAAATGAAATAACTTGGCATTTATATAGGCCTGTTTCAAATTGCATACCAGCAAAATTCATTGAAAAATGTGTTTAAAATTCTGCTTCCCTATCTGTCGATTCTCATTTGGTCAAATTTTTAATGAAGTTATTGAACTAATACACAACTTCACAAAGTTATAGATGAAATCTCTAAACTTCCAGCAGTGCAAGGAGTCAAACAACAAAGCGGCTCAAAATACACTACATTCCTAGCCTCAGTTTTCTGTTCTGTAAAATGCAGATCAACTTACCAATCTTAAGATTTATGGGATTTAAATGAGATATTAGAATACCCAGTACCATGGCCATCTCACAGCAGGTACGCAATTGCTATTTGTGCTTGCCACCTTCTCTACTCACAAGCTTCAAAAACTAACATCTGCTTTGTATAGGGCTCCAATGTGTTCTCTATTTGGCTTCAGTTTGATTTCTACCTTGCCTTCAGCTTTTCTCCTAATCGATCATCTGCTCTTTCCAGAATCAGCTCTATCATCTTCCAATCACTGGGGGTTACCGCCTCCAGCCTGGTTTCTGTCCTGTCTCCTCTGCCTCCGTGGCATGCTCTCTGCTCACTTGTCCTCTCCACACCTCAGCAGCTCAGTTTTCCACCTGCTCTCTCCTGAGGTCCTCTCCCGCCCACCGCAACCATCCCATTGCACTGGGTCTGCCGCCAGTCCGTCTCAATGGACATGCCTAGTGTCCATTTAATTGTGAAGGCAAGTCCAGGTAGCACTAAAGTTAAACGGGTGGCTGGGGATCTAGAACACCTGATTTAAAACTGTTGTTGCGACTTGTAATTTCCATAGTTAATCTTACGTCTCATACCCCTGTCTCGAAAAATGAAGTGACAGTATACTTGGGTCATGAATTTGTTGTGAGAAGCAAATGCTGAGCACACCTGAAGCACTTCGGACAGAGTCCTTCAGGTGGCGTGTGCTGACTACCTCGTGCAATGACAAGGATTGTCCACTAGGGGAGCACGTCATCAGATGACTCGTTCCAAGGCTCTCGGGGAAGCTGAACGAAGAGCAGACACTTTCTGGTCCAAGCGAGATCCCCCAACTGTCCGTCGCTGACAGCAAATAGGTTTCCAAAAACAGTGGAAGCTGAAAACGCTACATTATCCTTTTTATAGTTCATGCGGTACAACTTGGTTTCTTTTAGTTTATATTTGAATTAGTGACATGATTCCTCTAGGGAACTAAGAAACATAATAATTAAAAAGCAAACAGCTTACTCTTAATTTTAATTACATTACCTAGTCTATACATCATACTTTAGTAGAAAAAAAATATTAACGAATACTTTAAATCCAGCTTGAAAAATTATTGGCCGCATGACCCTAGAAAAAGACATTTCCTTTCAAGAACCTTATTGTCTTTACTTAATGCAACACAAATAAAACAGCTGCCCTTGCAATCCAGTGTATTTACTGAGAGTTCAGATTGAATAATTTACATGAAAAATGCGTGAGAGCTTTGACCTACTAGAGAAGCACAAAGGTCTATCAGGAAGCTGAACTTCCCACAATGTTTTTAAATTAAAAATTGCCTGGGGGATAGGTTTTCAGGGTGTCAGCTGCTCAAAGTCACACAGAGCCTTTTGGAATTCACATTTAAATCAAACAAGACAGTGGGATGAAGTGTGGCTTTTTCCTTTCCAATCTCCTTAAATCAATCATTAACGAGTCAAATGTGATCTGTGTGGGTTTGGGTAGGAATAAGGCACACAGCCATATACATTAATATCTAGACTCTCAGGGAAACCATCAAGAAATGACAGAGGCTTCTAGAACAGAGTGATTCAACGGTGTTTACTGAAAAGATCACACATGATTCCAGATTTTAACTCTTCTTATCGCATCCAGCGCGCTGTGTTCAGCAGGACTTCCTCCGTGCCATGCTAGAATGACAGGAGCACCATAATTATGCGCTTCTGTTGATTTACCTGCTGTGACTGTGCCCATGAGGCAGGAGACGGGGAGACCCACAGACAAGCAGTGCTGCTCGTGTTTTTCTGCTGCTCAGACGCCGTCTACTTTCCCTGAAGCAGAGTGAAGTTACTGCAGAGATTGAGAGCCATTTAACTCCCCAAACGTATGTGGCTTCATCTATGGCATGGGGATCACAGTACCGTCCTTCATAGCATGGTTGTTGTTGTTCAGTCACTCAGTTGTATCTGACTCTTTGTAACTCCATGGACTGCAGCACGCCAGGCCTCCCTGTCCATCACCAAGTCCCAGGCCTTGCTCAAACTCATGTCCATCAAGTCGGTGATGCCATCCACCATCTTGTCCTCTGTCATCCCCTTCTCCTCCTGCCTTCACTCTTTCCCAGCATCAGAGTCTTTTCTAATGAATCAGCTCTTTATATCAGGTGGCCAAAGTATTGGAGCTTCAGCTTCAGCATCAGTCCTTCCAGTAAACACTCAGGATGGAGTTCCTTTAGGATGCATTGGTTTGATCTCCTTGCAGTCATAGCATGGTAGTAAGGATTAGAGGAGAATTCACAGGCAGTGTCTTGTGGATCCTGGATCTGGGTTTTCTTCCCTCTGTGCCTCCCTAGACACACACTCCCTGAAGTGCAGGCAGCTGGGCTGCACAGAATCCTCTATCCTAGCAGAGGAGGTGTCAAAAGGTGAAGGAAAGTAAAGTGAAGTCGCTTAGTCATGTCCGACTCTTAGCAACCCCAAGGACTGTAGCCTGCCAGACTGAATCTGCTATGAAAAAACTTGCAGTTTCCATGTTTTGCCTAAACGCTGCTTTCTTCTGAGTAGGACAAAGCACATGGAGCACCATTAGAGATGCCCTTCCCCGGGTTTGTTGAGAGAGTGAAAGACAGGCACTTGCCACCTCTCCCAACAGAGGCAGCAGAAAATGAGGCAGAGGATCAAAGGAGGAAATGGAAAGAGCTGAAATTACCAGACATTTCCATGTTCCCATTAAACTTCCCCAACAGGACTGAGTGAGCTGATCCTTCCTCCCATGAAGAAGTTAGTCATCACAGAGCCCCAAGCTGAGCTCCCTGTGCTCCCTAGCGATCTACCACACAAACAGTAGTATATATATGTCAACCCTACACTCCCAGTTCAGCCCACCCTCCCCATTCCGCTCTATGTCCGTATGTCTGTTCTCTATGTCTGTGTCTCTATTCCTGCCCTGGAAATAGGTTCACCTGTACCATTTTTTCCCCTAGATCCCATGTATATGCATTAATGTACAAAATTTGTTATTCTTTCTCTGCTACTGCTGCTGCTAAGTTGCTTCGGTCGTGTCCGGCTCTGTGTGACCCCATAGACGGCAGCCCACCAGACTCCCCCGTCCCTGGGATTCTCCAGGCAAGAGTACTGGAGTGGGTTCCCATATCCTTCTCCAATGCATAAAAGTGAAAAGTGAAAGTGAAGTCGTTCAGTAGTGTCCGACTCTTCTCAACCCCATGGACCCAGCCTACCAGGCTCCTCCATCCATGGGATTTTCCAGGCAAGAGTACTGGAGTGGGGTGCCGTTGCCTTCTCTGATTTTCTCTCTGACCCCCTTCAATTTGTATGATAGACTCTGCTGCTGCTGCTGCAGCTGCTGCTGCTGCTAAGTCGCTTCAGTTGTGTCCGACTCTGTGCGACCCCATAGACGGCAGCCCAACAGGCTCCCCCGTCCCTGGGATGCTCCAGGCAAGAACACTGGAGTGGGTTGCCATTTCCTTCTCCAATGCATGAAAGTGAAAAGTGAAAGGGAAGTTGCTCAGTTGTGTCTGACTCTTCGCGACCCCATGGACTTCAGCCTACCAGGCTCCTCCGTCCATGGGATTTTCCAGGTAAGGGTACTGGAGTGGGGTGCCATTGCCTTCTCCATGATAGACTCTAGGTCCATGATAGACTCTCAGATCAGATCAGATCAGTCCCTCAGTCGTGTCTGACTCTTTGTGACCCCATGAATCGCAGCATGCCAGGCCTCCCTGTCCATCACCAACTCCCGGAGTTCACTCAGACTCACGTCCATTGAGTCAGCGATGCCATCGAGCCATCTCATCCTCTGTCGTCCCCTTCTCCTCCTGCCCCCAATCCCTCCCAGCATCAGAGTCTTTTCCAATGAGTCAACTCTTCGCGTGAGGTGGCCAAAGTACTGGAGTTTCAGCTTCAGCATCATTCCTTCCAAAGAAATCCCAGGGCTGATCTCCTTCAGAACGGACTGGTTGGATCTCCTTGCAGTCCGAGGGACTCTCAAGAGTCTTCTCCAACACCACAGTTCAAAAGCATCAATTCTTCAGTGCTCAGCCTTCTTCACAGTCCAACTCTCACATCCATACATGACCACAGGAAAAACCATAGCCTTGACTAGACGGACCTTTGTTGGCAAAGTAATGTCTCTGCTTTTGAATATACTATCTCTAGGTCCATCTATATCACTATACATGGGAGGGAGTTCCAAGAAGGAAGGAATATATGTATACTTATAGCTGATATACTTTGTTGAACAGCAGAAACTAATGCAACATTGTAAACTATTTACAGTCCATTAAAATAATATTTTTTTAAGTCTAAAAAAGAAGAAGTTGGGAGGGATAAGTAACGTTCTTATAGTCACACAGACAGTGCACGCTGTTTCTGGTTGCCTAGGAACGAACTAGATATTTTGGAAGACCTTGTACCTCCCTGGCAAAGGAGGGGACCCATCCACTTCCAGGCACCCAGTCCCCTGGATGTGAGAGGCAGAAGGGCAGGGTGGCAGGGAAATTGCTCTGTAGATTCACAAAGCTTGTGCTTGGGGATAATATCTCTTTTGTAGAGTTAAAAAATTTTTTTTCCTTTCTTCCTGTCAAGGAATCTATCATTTTTCTCCTCAGTAACTTGGAGCCAACCATGGATTCAGAACCACCTGGGGAATACCCCTCCCCTGAGACTCAGAATGAACTGACAGGTGGCCCACTGGAGGGGAAGGTTTGATGAAATGCCTCTCAATCAAACCATTCACCTAGTAAAATGCTGCCTCCTCCACCATATGGCTGCCTTAGCCTTTGCCAAAACATCTCTTGGCTGGTATGAGGGTAGATCTTTACTGCACAGATTCTTATGCATTGTTGGAAAGGAACAAAAGAAATACTCATTTAGTGAATCTGAAACTACAGAAAATGGAACATAAAATTGATCAATTTAATGATATTCATTTCAACATGTATCATAAAACAACTACATTTATTTTGGATGTTGCAAAAGAGGATACTATTAGAGGAAAAGTTATTTTCAAGTTGAAATTTTCTTCTACAGAGCATGCATTTGTTAGCAGCAGTGCAAGTCTTTTAGACCAAGAATGTAATGATTTGTATCTTAGCCAATTCAGAAGTCCTGGTTTAGTAAGATGCAATCAGAATCTGGACTGAGGTTGATACTCTGCCTCAGAATGGTTTACAGATCAAAATTGGCAAGTAATGATCTCATCCATATATTATTATTAAACATTTACAATTGAATTCTTAATTTAAATGCATTTCAGTTGCTTTCTTTGGGAACATTTGTCATAAATGTATAAAAAAAGAAATAGACAATTTGGATAATATAACATAAATGTTTTTTAAAAAATCTTTTGAGTGAGTTAGTACTGCGATTTTGGAGAGGTAACACTTCTAACTTAATATAAATTTTGAATGCAGTGTAGTAGGATGTGTGACATTGAAGTTGATATACTTAAATAGTGTTAATAATCTAAGGTGTCTGATACCAGGTAACAAAAGTCAGATGCAGGTAACTCAGGGCAGCAAACATGACACATAACAAATGTAATGTCTTCTGTAGAAAAAACATGAAGAAAACATGAAGAGATCGTGCTGACTCTGTGGCAATATGAGGGCAGTAAACTCTGCATTAGCAGAAAAAAGAGGTCATAATTGTGCATTAAAAGTGCATTTCTGCCATGTTCCAGGTATCGTGCTGAGGCTTTTACATGAGTGTTTCATTTAATCTTCAGGATTTACCAATGAAAGAATAGCAGGACTCAGCAATGAGGAAGAGCAGCGAGCTTGAGACTTGACTTAATACAATGGGATCAAAAATCACAGTGATGATTGGCAGGACACCCCTGCCATCTAGGAAGAATTTTCTGCAAAGTGAGTGTTTCTTGGTAGACACTACATGTGTGTTAAAGAGTCTCAGTTATTCCAAGCAACCTGGAAAGTGATATAGTGTGAGTTTAATGAATACATAGAGAAAAATGACATGGGAGGAGAAGAAATTAAATGGGACTAGATCATCAAGTGAAGTTGAGGGCTTCCTCAGCCACACCCCACCAGATCCCAGAATCAGACCAACATGTGATGCCCTCAGCTCAGCTCAGCGTGCTTAGTTACCCAGTTGTGTCCTACTCTCAGCGACCCCATGGCCTGTGGCCTGCCAGGCTCACATGATGCCCTGTCTTACTCATATTACATCATACTTTCAGCAGGGTCAATGGTTATTGAAGCAGAAGCTTATAAATTTTTTTTAGTGTAGGTCATGCAATGCTCCTGTGTGAGGCAGATGAGTGTTGGTTAGGAAAGTAAATTAAATGCAGTTCTAAATTAAATGTAGTCCTTGTATATGTACAAAAATACATGGCTGGTTTGGGTCATGGATGTTATTTTCAAACATGCCTTCGGGAATGGCAATCCACTTCAGTATTCTTGCCTGGGAGATCTCATGGACAGAGCCTGGCTGGCTGCAGTCCATGGGGTTGCAAAGAGTCAGACACAACTGAGTGACTAATTTTTTTTTTCTACATTTAGTATGCAAATATAAATACGTGCATTTTCAAAATTAACTCACTTGTTCTCAATACTCTTACATCCAGTTATATCTTCTGCTAAATTTTCAAGCTCAGTATTAATCAATAGATAACTATTTTATAGTTGAAATTTTTCCTTAATCATAAGCTGCTGCTGCTGCTGCTAAGTCACATCAGTTGTGTCCGACTCTGTGCGACCCCATAGACGGAAGCCCAACAGGCTCCCCTGTCCTTGGGATTCTCCAGGCAAGAACACTGGAGTGGGTTGCCATTTCCTTCTCCAATGCATGAAACTGAAACATGAAAGTGAAGTTGCTCAGTCAGGTCTGACTCTTAGCGACCCCATGGACTGCAGCCTACCAGGCTCCTCCATCCATGGGATTTTCCAGGCAAGAGTACTGGAGTGGGGTGCCGTTGTAGAAACACTAATAAGAGGTAAATGCAATATTTTTCTTCTTTTGCAATACATTTTCATATTTTATAGGAAATATTTCTAAATTTAAAACTTTTATTTATGTTGTTGCTTATTTTAGAATTTGACAATGTGTAATTTTAAAATATGAGATTATTTACATTTTTCTTGTTTTGAGCTTTTATCATTGGCCTATGAATGTATTATAATACTTTTTCAAACTATACTGGCACTGTCTATATTTTAAAATGCTCCATAAATCAGACTGCCATGTCAGAGTTCTCCGAATCATGAGAGAAAAGACTCTACTCCAAAGAAACTGGGTAAAACTATATATGAAAACTAAAATGTGATGAAGACAATTTTTCCTGTCTTCATCGACGTTAACAATTAACTATATTGAATCTTATGTAATAGAACATTTTGAAAAACATTAGGGTGACAGGCATCATTTTGAGACTAATCATTCAAAGACTAAAGAAAAAAGAATTGACTATATGAAGTATAGCTCTTTAAGACACACAGACTGTTAAAGAGTTTCACACCAGAAATGAGAAAGCCAGGAAGTGTCCTCTAGGGTAAATCACTGTGTTGTATTGTCTGGGGGACCACAGAGCAGCTGAGACACCCATGGCTGAATGCCTGCTGGGTAAAAATGCAGCATATGATCCAGTGTTGCTTTCCCAGGATTCAGTAACTTGTTGATTCACAGATTTTGCTACAAACACAAAGACTGAGTCAATATCTAAGGGACAGAATTGCACTTCCCCTTACACATAACTAAACTTATAGATGTGAGAGGACTTGCTACATTGGTCCAATAGGAACACCAAATAGTTGTTTAAAAAAGATTTCCCAGTAACTGGATTTTTTTTTTTTCTCAAAATCTTATTTTTTTAAAATTACTTTTTTTGTCACTGTGGACAGTGACTGAAGCCATGACATTAAAAGATGCTTGCACCTTGGAAGAAAAGCTATGAAAAACCTAGACAGTGTATTAAAAAGCAGAGACACGACTTTGCTGACAAAGGTCTGTCTAGTCCAAGCTATGGTTTTTCCAGTAGTCAGGTATGGATGTGACAGTTGGACCATAAGGAAGGCTGAGTGCCAAAGAATTGATGCTTTTGTATTGTGGTGCTGGAGAAGACTCTTGAGAGTCCCTTGGACTGCAAGGAGATCAAACCAGTCAATCCTAAAGGAAATCAGTCCTGAATATTCATTAGAAGGACTGATACTGAAGCTGAAGGTCCAATCCTTTGGCCACCTGATGTGAAGAGCTGACTCACTGGAAAAGACCCTGATGCTGGGAAGGATTGAAGGCGGGAGGAGAAGGGGACGACAGAGGATGAGACGGTTGGATGACATCACCAACTCACTGGACATGAATCTGAGCAAACCTGGGAAATAGTGAACAGGGAAGCCTATAGTGCTGCAGTCCACGGGATCACAAAGAGTCAGACACGACTGAGCAACTGAACAATGACAACATAGTTGCTTTACCCAAAAGGGAGGGGATATGTGTATTTGTATGGGTGATTCATTTTGCTGTACAGTAGAAGCCAGTGCATGAATATTTAACACAAACCTTAAGTGGTGTTGAAATATTTGAACTATTGAATAACTATTTTAAACTCCTGTTTTATCTCAGAAAAGAATGTTGATATTTTTGCTATTGATGCAGAAGCAGTGGTGGTTAAAACTTCTGGCACGTGAATCAGAGTCGTGGAAGGAAAGTGGACCAGCAGGCTTTGTCGTCCTCCCTCCTACACACTCCCATAAAACAAAACCAACGCGTTTTATTTCAAAAAGGGTTATACTTAAGAATGTCCTAGATGAAGCAGTAAAAATTATTATTATTAAATCTCAACCCTTTAGTATACATCCTTTTAAAAAAATATTTTGGGTGTTAAAGTGGGATGTAATGGTTATCTCAAGAAAAACTGATTGTGTGATTATTTCAGTTACAAACAACACTAGCTATTTTTCCACAGAACACCTTTTATATCTGAAAAAGTAACTGACAGACCAACCATGGCTTTTCAAATATAGATATTTGGCAGATACTCTCTTAAAAATGAATAAAGTGAGGCATTTTCTTCAAAGAAAACAGCTGACAAAACCTGTTTCCAATGACAAAATTTGAGCTTTCAAGTGAAAATTAGAATTTTGGAAAACTTATGTCAGCTACTGTGAACTAGATAGTTTCCTGATACTTTTAAAACGTTTCTTATGACTTTGGTAGTCATATTAATAAATCAAACTTGTGTTCTATATCAACAGATGGAAAACTCATAAACAAAAGCTCATTTGGAACACTCCTTAATTCTTTGAGAGTATAAAGTGGTTCTGAAACAATAAGAAGGAAATATAATTGGAAAACCGAGGTAATGAACTGTTTCAGGGAAACTGTTCAGTGGGTCAGTGGGACATGAATCGTGGTCAGGCCTACCAGAAGAGAAACAATTTTCTTACTTCAATCCAGCACTTTAGTGAGGGGGTAAAACCAGTACTTTTATCAGTAATATGGAGCCCCTTTAACACAAACATGGCTGAAGCAGTGCAGTGTAAAGTCTGCCTGAAGAAAACCAGTTCTCACCGAGTCATGCAGGGACTCAGTGAGACACAGGCATCATGGCAGATGAAAGCTCTAATGCTGTGGTAACAGGCACCTACATCTGAGTCCTGGCTCTGCCCAAAGCCATTCTGTGACTTGAACACGTGGGGCCAACCGCCAGTTTCCTTGTTTTTAATGTTGGAGTACACCAGTACCTTACAGGGCTGTTAGAGCAATGGACGTACATGCTGAGTCCTGACAAGAATGCCCTGAATGGAGAAACTTAGGAA